>NC_136625.1:41031077-41561077 GCF_933228915.1 Telmatherina bonti | reverse complement strand
TCACGTTAACACCAAATCCTCTACCATCATGTTAGCGAGGGTTAAAATGGGTCAAATGACCTCCACGAGGTGTTTTTCTGTTTTCTCTTCTTCTCATTTCTCTTTCTTTTCCTCTTCTATCCTCACCAGCATTACAAACTTTGTAATAATAAACAGTCATGCAAAATATATATAAAAATAAAATAAAAATCCAAAATATCAAGGGGATCATTATATCTACAAAGCTCCCCTTGACAAAGTAAATTTGCTCAGCAGAACTCAGCTTTTAGAACATCATTCTGCTGCTTAAATGCTGAACAAGAAAAAAAAACGGTCAAATGAAACAGAGGAGGAAAATATTGGAACTTTAGGACATAATGAATGATGAACACATCATTAATGGGGCTGCTGTACTTGAAGTAGGGCTTCGCAGTTATTTGAAAATGAATTGAAACTGACATTCAGAAGCAATAATCAATTAAATCTGAGGTAGGTAACATTGGGGAGCAAGCAAGATGTGAAAGTGGCGCCCTGTCTTGGTTCCTCCTCTTGTATTGGCCCCTCCCTTGAATTGACCCCTCCTCCTGTATTGTCTCCTCTCCCTGTCCTGGCCCCTCCCCCAGCCTTGGTCCCTCCCTCTGCATTGGCTCCTCCCCCTCTGGTTCTGCTCTTTGCGTGATCCGAGGCTTTTTTATTCGCAGTTTTTTCCACCAACGATTTTCCCTTTCTCGGCTGTTTAGCAGGAGGAGGCAAATAAACCGAGTCGGGTCGGAAATCCAAGTTTCTACTTTGTATTTTCATCCTAACACGCTGTTTATATGCAGGGTGTGGCTATCAGGTATGCACTGCTGGAGGGGGAGGAGGGGAGCCGGGAGAAGAAACTACGAAATATAAGAAATGAACAACTCCATTTGGGTCGGAACGTTTGGATTGGTCAGAGTTTTTACAGATTTACAGTAAACTGAGGGGTCTAACTATATTTCTTATTGTTCATGATGACAGAATGTATAGACTACTATCAGGACGAGGAACCACTTCACCCAGAGGAACATGTCTCTCAGGTACATTACCTACTGGAGATTTAAATGTTGCTCATGTTAATTATTTAAACTGAAAATTTTAAATTTCTCCCAAATCTAAAAGACAAAAATAATTAAATGATCCTATAAAGTTTATTTCCTTTCACTTAATGTCAATATTTGCTCTTTGAAATGAAAATATTTGCAACAAAAATGTCATTTCCCTATGAAGCTAAAAGTAAAATGATACTGAAATAATTGCTCATTAATTGTAACCTGTTAAAATAATCATGATACTGATTTGAGGTCACATCAATCATTTGAAACGGATTTCCAAAATATTTAATGCTGAAAAAGAGCATAGTTAATATTTAATGACTTAATTTAATGCATAATTAAGAAAAAATGTCACCGGACTTGATATTCAATCAGAATTCTGAAGATTTTTTGTTTTAACATAAAAAGGTTAACTGTTGCTCATATTGCTTGTGGATATAATTATTTTTATCTGATGTTATCAGCAGTTTGGACGCCACACTCGGTCAACTTAGCTAACGGATGTGGATGGGACGAGCCTTTGTCCTGGTGAGGAACTCAAAGTCGCGGCAGGCCTGAAAGCTGCTGTATAAATAAAAACAGGTCAGGTGTACAATACCTTTTTGTCCTTCATGGTTCCATCAGGGTTGAGTCGAAAACTGCCAACATTAATGGTCTTCTTTGGGTCCACCTGACTGATTGAGTAGTTCAGTTCATCCACTATTGCCCTGCATGCTAGGAAACAACCAGTTAGCCTCAGAGACGAAACAAGTTGTAGTTCAGTGTCAACAATCTAATAAAGTACATGCATGAAAATCAATCTTAAAGACTCTAGAAGCAGGAACTTATGGTGGGCCAAACCCAAACTAGCTTCTAACTCATCCATGGTTAGCTCACTAATGAGGTGCAAATGGTTGATTAGTTTTTACTAAACTTACTTTTTATGATCAAAACATTTCTAATATAATAATGTTTGATAATTAAATACTGGTGAATGTTACAGTTTCATGTTTCAGAAGAAAAACAGGAGGAGACTTTTATCCAACCAATAACTATATATATACATATATATATATATATATATATATATATATATATATATATATAATATATATATATACATATATATATACATATACATATATCTCAGACCGTCGTCTCGGACCGTCGTCTCGGACCGTCGTCTCGGACCGTCGTCTCCGACCGACGTCTCAGACCGTCGTCTCGGACCGACCGTCGTCTCGGACCGACGTCTCGGACCGACCGTCGTCTCGGACCGTCGTCTCGGACCGTCGTCTCGGACCGACCGTCGTCTCCGACCGTCGTCTCGGACCGTCGTCTCGGACCGACCGACGTCTCGGACCGACGTCTCGGACCGACGTCTCGGACCGTCGTCTCGGACCGACGTCTCCGACCGTCGTCTCGGACCGACGTCTCCGACCGTCGTCTCGGACCGTCGTCTCGGACCGACCGTCGTCTCCGACCGTCGTCTCGGACCGACCGACGTCTCGGACCGACGTCTCGGACCGACGTCTCGGACCGTCGTCTCGGACCGACGTCTCCGACCGTCGTCTCCGACCGACGTCTCCGACCGACGTCTCCGACCGACGTCTCCGACCGTCGTCTCCGACCGACGTCTCGGACCGACGTCTCGGACCGACGTCTCCGACCGTCGTCTCGGACCGACGTCTCGGACCGACGTCTCGGACCGTCGTCTCCGACCGACGTCAAAATCATTATTTTCTAATTCTGGATCAAAAGAAATGATTTTTTTTTTTAAATAAAAAAACCAAACAAATATGATAAAATAAAAAGTTCCATCAGTCATAAGATGATAATTAGTAGAAGAATGTTTGCAGGTGTTTTCTGTCCCTCCCAGTCAGACTTCTGCACCTGCTGGTCGTCACAATCATCCCTTTGGTTTTTCTTCCACTCAGCCGAATGTCTTTAATCACTAAATTATTATGTAGCACCTTATTTTATTGTTTTTTTGTTTCGTTATTGTTCCACTGTTGTACATTTAGCTTTTTCTTGAATGAAAGGGTCTGAAGACATTTCAGGACGGCTGTAAGTTGTTTATGTTCGATGAGGGAAAAAGTGGGTTGATGAGATTCACCGCAATAATAAATTGTTTTTTTTAAAACTCCATTTCACACATCGTATACTCTTCCAACAAGTATTTAGAAAAGAAGGTCGTATTTTGTTTTTGCATCTGATAAGTAAAGAAGCCCTTGAAGAGCGCAAACCTCACCAAGCCTTTAAAAAGTTCCTGGATCCAAACGGTGATCCGGATCAGAACCAAAAGTAAATCCGTTCTATCTTTTCACATTTCCAGCAACTCCGGAACATTTGATGAAAATCCGTCCATAACTTTATCTGGAACCCGGACAGACGGGTAAAAAGCCAACCTTCTTCTTCCTGGTCTGTCTGAACGCTCTCCAGTGTGTTTGACTGAATGGAGACAAAGACGGGAAATTTACCGGAACAGTAGAGCACTTTGTCTCTCCTGGCCTGGCTGCTGAAGAGGGACATCATCATCATCATCATCACCACCGGGAACATCCAGGACTTCATTCTGAGACACAGAAACAAACGTCACATCGTCACCATGGTGACATGAAATACCACGTTTTCTGTTTTTTATGAAACACGACCCCTTCACTGCCAAGAGGAAATCTGTACTTTCAGCTTTAACTGTTCTCATGTAAAGCTTTCATTCTTTCATCGTTTTAATTTCACTTATTTATTAATCCATCTCTGTATCTGTTCACTCCTTTCTCTTTATTTAAATCACTATTTCTTTTCCTCTGTTTATTTTTCTTGTTGCCGCGGCGACGCCTGAAACATGGCGGGTTGCTGAGTGGCTCTGCTCGCCAGCGCTGCTTACGGAAAGCCAACTGGGCCAAAAATGTGTGTTGACAACGCCTAAACCACGTCTTCTTAAAGATCTCTGAAGAGATTCATCCAGGGAATAACGAAGGTCTGTGGATGTTTTAATGGGAGAACCACGAAGTACGTCTTTTACTGTTTCAGCATCTCCTGGAAACTGGAGGAAAACCAGTAAAAACTCCAGTAAAACCAGTAAAGCCTGTTTATTTCTTTTTATTAAGTCATAAAATAATGTTTTACACTTTCTGTCAGAAAGGACACTGGGAGGGAGGGAGACACTGGGAGGGGGACACTGGGACACTGGGAGGGGGACACTGGGAGGGAGACACTGGGAGGGAGACAGTGGGAGGGAGACACTGGGAGGGGGACACTGGGAGGGAGACACTGGGAGGGAGACACTGGGAGGGGGACACTGGGAGGGAGACACTGGGAGGGGGACACTGGGAGGGAGACACTGGGAGGGGGACACTGGGAGGGAGACACTGGGAGGGAGACACTGGGAGGGGGACACTGGGAGGGAGACACTGGGAGGGGGACACTGGGAGGGAGACAGTGGGAGGGAGACACTGGGAGGGGGACACTGGGAGGGGGACACTGGGAGGGAGACACTGGGAGGGAGACACTGGGAGGGGGACACTGGGAGGGAGACAGTGGGAGGGAGACACTGGGAGGGGGACACTGGGAGGGAGACACTGGGAGGGGGACACTGGGAGGGAGACACTGGGAGGGAGACAGTGGGAGGGAGACACTGGGAGGGGGACACTGGGAGGGAGACACTGGGAGGGGGACACTGGGACACTGGGAGGGAGACACTGGGAGGGAGACACTGGGAGGGAGACAGTGGGAGGGAGACACTGGGAGGGGGACACTGGGAGGGAGACACTGGGAGGGAGACACTGGGAGGGGGACACTGGGAGGGAGACACTGGGAGGGAGACACTGGGAGGGGGACACTGGGAGGGAGACACTGGGAGGGGGACACTGGGAGGGAGACACTGGGAGGGGGACACTGGGAGGGAGACAGTGGGAGGGGGACACTGGGAGGGAGACACTGGGAGGGAGACACTGGGAGGGGGACACTGGGAGGGGGACACTGGGAGGGGGACACTGGGAGGGAGACAGTGGGAGGGAGACACTGGGAGGGGGACACTGGGAGGGAGACACTGGGAGGGGGACACTGGGAGGGGGACACTGGGAAGGAGACAGTGGGAGGGGGACACTGGGAGGGAGACACTGGGAGGGGGACACTGGGAGGGGGACACTGGGAGGGAGACACTGGGAGGGGGACAGTGGGAGGGAGACACTGGGAGGGGGACACAGTGGGAGGGAGACAGTGGGAGGGGACATGGGGAGGGGGACAGTGGGAGGGAGACACTGGGAGGGGGACAGTGGGAGGGAGACACTGGGAGGGGGACACTGGGAGGGAGACAGTGGGAGGGGACATGGGGAGGGGGACAGTGGGAGGGAGACACTGGGAGGGAGACACTGGGAGGGGGACACTGGGAGGGAGACACTGGGAGGGGGACACTGGGAGGGAGACAGTGGGAGGGAGACAGTGGGAGGGGACATGGGGAGGGAGACACTGGGAGGGAGGGAGACACTGGGAGGGGGACACTGGGAGGGAGACAGTGGGAGGGAGACAGTGGGAGGGGACATGGGGAGGGAGACACTGGGAGGGAGGGAGACACTGGGAGGGGGACACTGGGAGGGAGACACTGGGAGGGGGACACTGGGAGGGAGACACTGGGAGGGGGACACTGGGAGGGAGACACTGGGAGGGAGACAGTGGGAGGGAGACACTGGGAGGGGGACACTGGGAGGGAGACACTGGGAGGGAGGGAGACACTGGGAGGGAGACACTGGGAGGGGACACTGGGAGGGAGGGAGACACTGGGAGGGGGACACTGGGAGGGAGGGAGACACTGGGAGGGAGACACTGGGAGGGAGGGGGACACTGGGAGGGGACACTGGGAGGGGGACACTGGGAGGGGGACACTGGGAGGGAGACACTGGGAGGGAGGGAGACACTGGGAGGGGACACTGGGAGGGGGACACTGGGAGGGGGACACTGGGAGGGAGGGAGACACTGGGAGGGAGACACTGGGGGGGGCACTGGGAGGGGGACACTGGGGGGGGACACTGGGAGGGGGACACTGGGGGGGGACATTGGGAGGGAGACACTGGGGGGGAGACAGTGGGAAGGGACACTGGGAGGGAGACACTGGGGGGGGACACTGGGAGGGGGACACTGGGAGGGGACACTGGGGGGGGACACTGGGGGGGGACACTGGGAGGGGGACACTGGGGGGGGACACTGGGAGGGAGACACTGGGAGGGAGACAGTGGGAGGGAGACACTGGGGGGGGCACTGGGAGGGGGACACTGGGAGGGGACACTGGGAGGGAGACACTGGGGGGGGCACTGGGAGGGGGACACTGGGGGGGGACACTGGGAGGGGGACACTGGGGGGGGACACTGGGGGGGGACACTGGGAGGGGGACACTGGGAGGGGGACACTGGGAGGGGACACTGGGGGGGGACACTGGGGGGGGACACTGGGAGGGGGACACTGGGGGGGGACACTGGGAGGGAGACACTGGGGGGGACACTGGGAGGGGGACACTGGGAGGGAGACAGTGGGAAGGGACACTGGGAGGGAGACACTGGGGGGGGCACTGGGAGGGGGACACTGTGGGGGGACACTGGGAGGGGGACACTGGGAGGGGACACTGGGGGGGGACACTGGGGGGGGACACTGGGAGGGGGACACTGGGGGGGGACACTGGGAGGGAGACACTGGGGGGGACACTGGGGGGGCACTGGGAGGGGGACACTGGGGGGGACACTGGGAGGGGACACTGGGGGGGGACACTGGGAGGGAGACAGTGGGGGGGGACACTGGGGGGGACACTGGGGGGGACACTGGGGGGGGACACTGGGGGGGGACACTGGGGGGGACACTGGGGGGGGACACTGGGAGGGGACACTGGGAGGGGACACTGGGGGGGGACACTGGGAGGGGACACTGGGGGGGGACACTGGGAGGGGGACACTGGGGGGGACACTGGGAGGGAGACAGTGGGGGGGGACACGGGGGGGGACACTGGGAGGGGACACTGGGAGGGGACACTGGGGGGGGACACTGGGAGGGAGACAGTGGGGGGGGACACTGGGAGGGAGACAGTGGGGGGGGACACTGGGGGGGACAGTGGGAGGGAGACACTGGGGGGGACACTGGGAGGGAGACACTGGGGGGGACACTGGGAGGGAGACACTGGGAGGGAGACACTGGGAGGGGACACTGGGGGGGGACACTGGGAGGGGACACTGGGAGGGGACACTGGGGGGGGACACTGGGAGGGAGACACTGGGAGGGGACACTGGGAGGGAGACACTGGGAGGGAGACACTGGGAGGGGACACTGGGGGGGGACACTGGGGGGGGGACACTGGGGGGGGACACTGGGAGGGGGACACTGGGGGGGGACACTGGGAGGGGACACTGGGAGGGGGACACTGGGAGGGAGACACTGGGAGGGGACACTGGGGGGGGACACTGGGGGGGGACACTGGGAGGGGACACTGGAGGGAGACACTGGGAGGGGACACTGGGGGGGGGACACTGGGGGGGGACACTGGGGGGGGGACACTGGGGGGGGACACTGGGAGGGGGACACTGGGGGGGGACACTGGGAGGGGACACTGGGGGGGGACACTGGGGGGGGGACACTGGAGGGGGACACTGGGGGGGGGACACTGGGGGGGGGACACTGGGGGGAGACACTGGGAGGGGGACACTGGGGGGGGGACACTGGGGGGGGGACACTGGGGGGGGACACTGGGAGGGAGGGAGACACTGGGAGGGGGACACTGGGAGGGGGACACTGGGGGGGGACACTGGGGGGGGACAGTGGGGGGGGGACAGTGGGGGGGACACTGGGAGGGGGACACTGGGAGGGGACACTGGGAGGGGGACACGGGGAGGGAGACACTGGGAGGGGACACTGGGGGGGGACAGTGGGGGGGACACTGGGAGGGAGACACTGGGGGGGGACACTGGGAGGGAGACACTGGGGGGGACACTGGGGGGGGACAGTGGGAGGGAGACACTGGGGGGGACACTGGGGGGGACACTGGGAGGGAGACACTGGGGGGGACACTGGGGGGGACACTGGGAGGGAGACAGTGGGGGGGGGACACGGGGAGGGAGACACTGGGAGGGGACACTGGGGGGGACACTGGGAGGGAGACAGTGGGGGGGGACAGTGGGGGGGACACTGGGAGGGGGACACTGGGAGGGGGACACGGGGAGGGAGACACTGGGAGGGGACACTGGGGGGGGACAGTGGGGGGGACACTGGGAGGGGGACACTGGGAGGGAGACACTGGGGGGGACACTGGGAGGGGGACACGGGGAGGGAGACACTGGGAGGGGACACTGGGGGCGGACACTGGGAGGGGGACACTGGGGGGGGACACTGGGAGGGGGACACTGGGGGGGGACACTGGGAGGGAGACAGTGGGAGGGGACACTGGGAGGGGACACTGGGGGGGACACTGGGAGGGGACACTGGGGGGGGACAGTGGGAGGGGACACTGGGGGGGGACACTGGGAGGGGACACTGGGAGGGGACAGTGGGAGGGGACACTGGGAGGGGACACTGGGAGGGGACAGTGGGAGGGGACACTGGGAGGGGACAGTGGGGGGGGACACTGGGAGGGGACACTGGGAGGGGACACTGGGGGGGGACACGGGGGGGACACTGGGGGGGACACTGGGGGGGACAGTGGGGGGGACACTGGGAGGGGACACTGGGGGGGACAGTGGGGGGGGACACTGGGGGGGGACAGTGGGGGGGGACACTGGGGGGGACAGTGGGGGGGGGGACACTGGGAGGGAGACAGTGGGGGGGACACGGGGGGGGGACAGTGGGGGGAGACAGTGGGAGGGGGACACTGGGGGGGGACACTGGGGGGGGAAACTGGGGGGGGACACTGGGAGGGGACACTGGGGGGGACACTGGGAGGGGACACTGGGGGGGACAGTGGGGGGGGGGACACTGGGGGGGGGACACTGGGAGGGGGACACTGGGAGGGGACACTGGGGGGGGGACACTGGGGGGGGACACAGGGGGGGGACACTGGGAGGGGGACACTGGGAGGGGGACACTGGGAGGGGACACTGGGGGGGGGACACTGGGAGGGGACACTGGGGGGGGGACACAGGGGGGGGACACTGGGGGGGGGACACTGGGGGGGGGACACTGGGAGGGGGACACTGGGGGGGGACACTGGGAGGGGGACACTGGGGGGGGACACTGGGAGGGGGACACTGGGGGGGGACACTGGGAGGGGACACTGGGGGGGGGACACTGGGAGGGGGACACTGGGAGGGGGACACTGGGGGGGGACACTGGGAGGGGGACACTGGGGGGGGACACTGGGAGGGGACACTGGGAGGGGACACTGGGGGGGGGGGACACTGGGAGGGGGACACTGGGGGGGGGACACAGGGGGGGGGACACAGGGGGGGGGACACTGGGAGGGGGACACAGGGGGGGGACACTGGGAGGGAGACAGTGGGAGGGGACACTGGGAGGGGACACTGGGGGGGGGGACACTGGGAGGGGGACACTGGGGGGGGACACTGGGAGGGGGACACAGGGGGGGGACACAGGGGGGGGACACTGGGAGGGAGACAGTGGGGGGGGACACTGGGAGGGGGACACTGGGAGGGGGACACTGGGGGGGACACTGGGAGGGGACACTGGGGGGGGACACTGGGAGGGGACACTGGGAGGGGGACACTGGGGGGGGACACTGGGAGGGGGACACTGGGAGGGGACACTGGGAGGGGGACACTGGGGTGGGACACTGGGAGGGAGACAGTGGGAGGGGACACTGGGAGGGAGACACTGGGGTGGGACACTGGGAGGGAGACACTGGGAGGGGACACTGGGGGGGACACGGGGGGGACACTGGGGGGGACACTGGGGGGGGACAGTGGGGGGGACACTGGGAGGGGACACTGGGGGGGGACACTGGGAGGGGACACTGGGGGGGGACACTGGGAGGGGGACACTGGGGTGGGACACTGGGAGGGAGACACTGGGAGGGGACACTGGGGGGGACACGGGGGGGACACTGGGGGGGACACTGGGGGGGGACAGTGGGGGGGACACTGGGAGGGGACACTGGGGGGGGACACTGGGAGGGGACACTGGGGGGGGACACTGGGAGGGGGACACTGGGGGGGACACTGGGAGGGGGACACTGGGGGGGGACACAGGGGGGGGACACTGGGGGGGGACACAGGGGGGGGACACAGGGGGGGGACA
Source organism: Telmatherina bonti (assembly GCF_933228915.1). NCBI lineage: Eukaryota > Metazoa > Chordata > Actinopteri > Atheriniformes > Telmatherinidae > Telmatherina > Telmatherina bonti. The sequence continues at coordinate 41,550,818 of NC_136625.1, read as the reverse complement.
CTGGGAGGGGGACACTGGGAGGGGGACACTGGGGGGGACACTGGGAGGGGGACACTGGGAGGGGGACACTGGGAGGGGGACACTGGGGGGGGGGACACTGGGAGGGGGACACTGGGGGGGGGGACACTGGGGGGGGGGACACTGGGGGGGGGACACTGGGAGGGGGACACTGGGGGGGGGACACTGGGGGGGACACTGGGAGGGGGACACTGGGAGGGGGACACTGGGAGGGGGACACTGGGGGGGGGGACACTGGGAGGGGGACACTGGGGGGGGGGACACTGGGGGGGGGGACACTGGGGGGGGGACACTGGGGGGGGACACTGGGAGAACAGCACGGTATACTATATAGAGTGTGGTTGGACGAGCAGAGTTCGCACAGCGACTGGAACGCGGCTCCAGACGGAACAGAGCTGACCTCGACCAGACGTTGTTCCAGAGCTTGTCGTGGCATTCCACTGAAAACGACAACCAATAAAAGAATCAACTGATTCCACACAAGGAACAATGAAATGAACTTCCATAAAGATGAATTAGGTGGAAAGAGTGGTAGCAAACAACGACTGCCGGCTGAAAGAAGTGGAAACTATCTTGTCATACTGAAAGGAAAATTTAGTAAATCTAAGTTTATTTAGAAGAGACTCACCTCTTACTATCTGCTCATATTCAGCTTAAATCTAAGTGGTTTGGTAAAGTCTTTCATTCTTTTTTACTTTAAACTGAAGAGGTATTTTGGTTAGTAAAAATATATCCTCTCCAGAAGAAATTAAAATTTACTCTCACGATCGATGTGATATTGTTTGAGGCTTTTCGATCAGGCAGAAATCATATGATTGAATTCATATAGTCTGACTTATGATGATCCTAAACAATGATCTGGAACTTTTGTGGCTTCATTATGATATTCTGTATTGGATGGACATTTTAATTATATTCTGGATGAGAAATTCCGTTCCAAGAGCAAATATGTATTATTTAACATGTCAATTGCCTTAAAAAAAAAAACAGTACAGGGAACTCTGGAGAACTATGAAGAACTCTTCATCCAGAGGAGAAAGCTTTCTCCTTTTCCCCGTGAACATAAATCAAATTCAAAGATGTTTTTTTGTTGCTTTTTATATGTCAAACATTAAAGGGTTCCTATGATGGTATTTGGAGTTTTCTGAGCTTTCTACAGTGTTACAGTGTTGAATCCTCATCAGACATGTGAACGACACTGTTTTTTAAGTTATTTCCAACGATGGCTGGTGAGTTTACCAAAGAGAGACATCCTGCTGCATTCGTTGCTGTGGGTCGCTGTTTTCCACTTCGTTTTCAGGCTCTGATTCAGGTTCCAACATGTAGGGCTGGATGCTATGTGTTGACATTGTAGTTTGTTTTCTTATTGAGTTCATATGAGCCTAATGCTTCTGTTTATGAGACGTTACAATGACGGTGAAAGCAGGTGCTCAATGTTAAAGGTTAGACCTTTAACATTTCAGTGAGATTCAAATGTTAGTCTTAAAAAGGCCTTTTAGGTATGCTACGGCCATAATGACAGACCAGATATATTGATGAACTAATTTAGTTTATTTCAGTGTCTTGCATCAAAATGTCCAGCAACAGGTAGCACTGTACAGATGAAGTCGGGGCAATTCGAAGATTAAGGCAGTTTTTCTTGTAAACTCTGTAGACTACATATAATCTGCTGTCTTTTAAATAGACACTCATCTGTTAAACATGACTGATGTTTTATTGTCCAACAGGTGTAGTGAGTTGAATGTTGGATGGCAGGGTGATGTACTGTCTGTCTTTCACCAAGGATCAGCGATCTTTTCTCACAAAGCCCGAACATCTAGTGGCTAAGCTTTCAGATAACAGCCTCTTCAAGATAAAATGTGCATAAAACACCACTGCCCGTTCAGATTCACAACATTTTAATCTGAAAAACCCGCGACATCCCGCTATTTGCTTTTACTGCCTGCTGTGTCGAATACGGCGTGACTTTCTGTCCAAACGGCTTGCCGTACTTCCACACCTGCTGCGCGTGTTTCAGACTCTCTCTGGTGTCACCTGGAACCAGTAGGTCGACCAGTAAGACTTTATCACCTCAACAGGTGATAATAGGAATCTGTTCGCCACGAAACGTTCCTGGTTTTAAAGTTATAAATAAAGTTTCCCCTGAATCAAACAATATTCTGATGTTTTCAAACTAATTCCCTGATTTAACTGCAACTGTAGCTTGGGTCAAGTCAAACTAATCCATGTCAACACCATTTCAATGCAGAAATAACAGATGAGAGAGGAAATAAATGCTAAAAGATTGAATTTGCAGCTGAGTTCGTTTCGGAGCTGCTGATAGAAATATGTTCTCACCTGACAGGAGATGCTGACCTTTCTGGTACTTGCACTTTCTCTGCTCATGCTATCGATTACATTGATCAGGTATGTCATATTTCATTCAAAAAAAGAAAACTTTGTATTTCCGGTCAGGACTGTCAAAGTAAGGATTTGACAACTTTCAGTCTTCTAATCTGAGTCTCAGTTTACCGTTAAAACAGCCACACACCCATAAAAACTGACATACAGTACCACCGTTACTCTGATTTTAGAGTAATCGACTTCTTTACTGTCACATCATCTGTTTCTGCTGTAAATTTGAAGGCTGTCACCTTCTTCCGCCATGCTGCCGGATATTTACGTACCTGTCTGTAGAAGCGCCACGTTCGACACGCGCCTGCAGGCACAGCCAATCAGCTTCGCGCTGAGACCAGCGTGCTCCAATGACAGTTACCACACTCCTGCAGACTCCTCTGGAAAGGAGCAGAGCCATTTAGGAAGAGAGTTACCACACTCCTGCAGACTCCTCTGGAAAGGAGCAGAGCCATTTAGGAGAGAGTTACCACACTCCTGCAGACTCCTCTGGAAAGGAGCAGAGCCATTTAGGAGAGAGTTACCACACTCCTGCAGACTCCTCTGGAAAGGAGCAGAGCCATTTAGGAAGAGAGTTACCACACTCCTGCAGACTCCTCTGGAAAGGAGCAGAGCCATTTAGGAAGAGAGTTACCACACTCCTGCAGACTCCTCTGGAAAGGAGCAGAGCCATTTAGGAAGAGAGTTACCACACTCCTGCAGACTCCTCTGGAAAGGAGCAGAGCCATTTAGGAGAGAGTTACCACACTCCTGCAGACTCCTCTGGAAAGGAGCAGAGCCATTTAGGAGAGAGTTACCACACTCCTGCAGACTCCTCTGGAAAGGAGCAGAGCCATTTAGGAGAGAGTTACCACACTCCTGCAGACTCCTCTGGAAAGGAGCAGAGTCATTTAGGAAGAGAGTTACCACACTCCTGAAGACTCCTCTGGAAAGGAGCAGAGCCATTTAGGAGAGAGTTACCACACTCCTGCAGACTCCTCTGGAAAGGAGCAGAGCCATTTAGGAAGAGAGTTACCACACTCCTGCAGACTCCTCTGGAAAGGAGCAGAGCCATTTAGGAAGAGAGTTACCACACTCCTGCAGACTCCTCTGGAAAGGAGCAGAGCCATTTAGGAGAGAGTTACCACACTCCTGCAGACTCCTCTGGAAAGGAGCAGAGCCATTTAGGAAGAGAGTTACCACACTCCAGCAGACTCCTCTGGAAAGGAGCAGAGCCATTTAGGAGAGAGTTACCACACTCCTGCAGACTCCTCTGGAAAGGAGCAGAGTCATTTAGGAAGAGAGTTACCACACTCCTGCAGACTCCTCTGGAAAGGAGCAGAGCCATTTAGGAGAGAGTTACCACACTCCTGCAGACTCCTCTGGAAAGGAGCAGAGCCATTTAGGAAGAGAGTTACCACCCTCCTGCAGACTCCTCTGGAAAGGAGCAGAGCCATTTAGGAGAGAGTTACCACACTCCTGCAGGCTCCTCTGGAAAGGAGCAGAGCCATTTAGGAAGAGAGTTACCACACTCCTGCAGACTCCTCTGGAAAGGAGCAGAGCCATTTAGGAGAGAGTTACCACACTCCTGCAGACTCCTCTGGAAAGGAGCAGAGCCATTTAGGAAGAGAGTTACCACACTCCTGAAGACTCCTCTGGAAAGGAGCAGAGCCATTTAGGAGAGAGTTACCACACTCCTGCAGACTCCTCTGGAAAGGAGCAGAGCCATTTAGGAGAGAGTTACCACACTCCTGCAGACTCCTCTGGAAAGGAGCAGAGCCATTTAGGAGAGAGTTACCACACTCCTGCAGACTCCTCTGGAAAGGAGCAGAGCCATTTAGGAGAGAGTTACCACACTCCTGCAGACTCCTCTGGAAAGGAGCAGAGCCATTTAGGAAGAGAGTTACCACACTCCTGCAGACTCCTCTGGAAAGGAGCAGAGCCATTTAGGAAGAGAGTTACCACCCTCCTGCAGTCTCCTCTGGAAAGGAGCAGAGCCATTTAGGAGAGAGTTACCACACTCCTGCAGACTCCTCTGGAAAGGAGCAGAGCCATTTAGGAAGAGAGTTACCACACTCCTGCAGACTCCTCTGGAAAGGAGCAGAGCCATTTAGGAGAGAGTTACCACACTCCTGCAGACTCCTCTGGAAAGGAGCAGAGCCATTTAGGAAGAGAGTTACCACACTCCTGCAGACTCCTCTGGAAAGGAGCAGAGCCATTTAGGAGAGAGTTACCACACTCCTGCAGACTCCTCTGGAAAGGAGCAGAGCCATTTAGGAAGAGAGTTACCACACTCCTGCAGACTCCTCTGGAAAGGAGCAGAGCCATTTAGGAAGAGAGTTACCACACTCCTGAAGACTCCTCTGGAAAGGAGCAGAGCGGAAGAGAGTTACCACACTCCTGCAGACTCCTCTGGAAAGGAGCAGAGTCATTTAAAGAGAGAGTTACCACACTCCTGCAGACTCCTCTGGAAAGGAGCAGAGCCAATTAGGAAGAGAGTTACCACACTCCTGCAGACTCCTCTGGAAAGGAGCAGAGCCATTTAGGAGAGAGTTACCACCCTCCTGCAGACTCCTCTGGAAAGGAGCAGAGCCATTTAGGAAGAGAGTTACCACACTCCTGCAGACTCCTCTGGAAAGGAGCAGAGCCATTTAGGAGAGAGTTACCACACTCCTGCAGACTCCTCTGGAAAGGAGCAGAGTCATTTAGGAAGAGAGTTACCACACTCCTGCAGGCTCCTCTGGAAAGGAGCAGAGCCATTTAGGAGAGAGTTACCACACTCCTGCAGACTCCTCTGGAAAGGAGCAGAGCCATTTAGGAGAGAGTTACCACACTCCTGCAGGCTCCTCTGGAAAGGAGCAGAGCCATTTAGGAAGAGAGTTACCTCACTCCTGCAGACTCCTCTGGAAAGGAGCAGAGCCATTTAGGAAGAGAGTTACCACACTCCTGCAGACTCCTCTGGAAAGGAGCAGAGCCATTTAGGAAGAGAGTTACCACACTCCTGCAGACTCCTCTGGAAAGGAGCAGAGCCATTTAGGAAGAGAGTTACCACACTCCTGCAGACTCCTCTGGAAAGGAGCAGAGCCATTTAGGAAGAGAGTTACCACACTCCTGCAGACTCCTCTGGAAAGGAGCAGAGCCATTTAGGAGAGAGTTACCACACTCCTGCAGACTCCTCTGGAAAGGAGCAGAGCCATTTAGGAGAGAGTTACCACACTCCTGCAGACTCCTCTGGAAAGGAGCAGAGCCATTTAGGAAGAGAGTTACCACACTCCTGCAGACTCCTCTGGAAAGGAGCAGAGCCATTTAGGAAGAGAGTTACCACACTCCTGCAGACTCCTCTGGAAAGGAGCAGAGCCATTTAGGAAGAGAGTTACCACACTCCTGCAGACTCCTCTGGAAAGGAGCAGAGCCATTTAGGAAGAGAGTTACCACACTCCTGCAGACTCCTCTGGAAAGGAGCAGAGCCATTTAGGAGAGAGTTACCACACTCCTGCAGACTCCTCTGGAAAGGAGCAGAGCCATTTAGGAAGAGAGTTACCACACTCCTGCAGACTCCTCTGGAAAGGAGCAGAGCCATTTAGGAGAGAGTTACCACACTCCTGCAGACTCCTCTGGAAAGGAGCAGAGCCATTTAGGAAGAGAGTTACCACACTCCTGAAGACTCCTCTGGAAAGGAGCAGAGCCATTTAGGAGAGAGTTACCACACTCCTGCAGACTCCTCTGGAAAGGAGCAGAGCCATTTAGGAAGACAGTTACCACACTCCAGCAGACTCCTCTGGAAAGGAGCAGAGCCATTTAGGAAGAGAGTTACCACACTCCTGAAGACTCCTCTGGAAAGGAGCAGAGCCATTTAGGAAGAGAGTTACCACACTCCTGCAGACTCCTCTGGAAAGGAGCAGAGTCATTTAGGAGAGAGTTACCACACTCCTGCAGACTCCTCTGGAAAGGAGCAGAGCCATTTAGGAAGAGAGTTACCACACTCCTGCAGACTCCTCTGGAAAGGAGCAGAGCCATTTAGGAAGAGAGTTACCACACTCCTGAAGACTCCTCTGGAAAGGAGCAGAGCGGAAGAGAGTTACCACACTCCTGAAGACTCCTCTAGAAAGGAGCAGAGCCATTTAGGAAGAGAGTTACCACACTCCTGAAGACTCCTCTGGAAAGGAGCAGAGCCATTTAGGAAGAGAGTTACCACACTCCTGCAGTCTCCTCTGGAAAGGAGCAGAGTCATTTAGGAAGAGAGTTACCACACTCCTGCAGACTCCTCTGGAAAGGAGCAGAGCCATTTAGGAAGAGAGTTACCACACTCCTGCAGACTCCTCTGGAAAGGAGCAGAGCCATTTAGGAAGAGAGTTACCACACTCCTGCAGACTCCTCTGGAAAGGAGCAGAGCCATTTAGGAGAGAGTTACCACACTCCTGCAGACTCCTCTGGAAAGGAGCAGAGCCATTTAGGAAGAGAGTTACCACACTCCTGCAGACTCCTCTGGAAAGGAGCAGAGCCATTTAGGAGAGAGTTACCACACTCCTGCAGACTCCTCTGGAAAGGAGCAGAGCCATTTAGGAAGAGAGTTACCACACTCCTGCAGACTCCTCTGGAAAGGAGCAGAGCCATTTAGGAAGAGAGTTACCACACTCCTGCAGACTCCTCTGGAAAGGAGCAGAGCCATTTAGGAGAGAGTTACCACACTCCTGCAGACTCCTCTGGAAAGGAGCAGAGCCATTTAGGAAGAGAGTTACCACACTCCTGCAGACTCCTCTGGAAAGGAGCAGAGCCATTTAGGAGAGAGTTACCACACTCCTGCAGACTCCTCTGGAAAGGAGCAGAGCCATTTAGGAAGAGAGTTACCACACTCCTGCAGACTCCTCTGGAAAGGAGCAGAGCCATTTAGGAAGAGAGTTACCACACTCCTGAAGACTCCTCTGGAAAGGAGCAGAGCGGAAGAGAGTTACCACACTCCTGCAGACTCCTCTGGAAAGGAGCAGAGCCATTTAGGAAGAGAGTTACCACACTCCTGCAGACTCCTCTGGAAAGGAGCAGAGCCATTTAGGAAGAGAGTTACCACACTCCTGCAGACTCCTCTGGAAAGGAGCAGAGCCATTTAGGAAGAGAGTTACCACACTCCTGCAGACTCCTCTGGAAAGGAGCAGAGTCATTTAAAGAGAGAGTTACCACACTCCTGCAGACTCCTCTGGAAAGGAGCAGAGCCATTTAGGAGAGAGTTACCACACTCCTGCAGACTCCTCTGGAAAGGAGCAGAGCCATTTAGGAAGAGAGTTACCACACTCCTGCAGACTCCTCTGGAAAGGAGCAGAGCCATTTAGGAAGAGAGTTACCACACTCCTGCAGACTCCTCTGGAAAGGAGCAGAGCCATTTAGGAAGAGAGTTACCACACTTCTGCAGACTCCTCTGGAAAGGAGCAGAGCCATTTAGGAGAGAGTTACCACACTCCTGCAGACTCCTCTGGAAAGGAGCAGAGCCATTTAGGAAGAGAGTTACCACACTCCTGCAGACTCCTCTGGAAAGGAGCAGAGCCATTTAGGAAGAGAGTTACCACACTCCTGCAGACTCCTCTGGAAAGGAGCAGAGCCATTTAGGAGAGAGTTACCACACTCCTGCAGACTCCTCTGGAAAGGAGCAGAGCCATTTAGGAAGAGAGTTACCACACTTCTGCAGACTCCTCTGGAAAGGAGCAGAGCCATTTAGGAGAGAGTTACCACACTCCTGCAGACTCCTCTGGAAAGGAGCAGAGCCATTTAGGAAGAGAGTTACCACACTCCTGCAGACTCCTCTGGAAAGGAGCAGAGCCATTTAGGAAGAGAGTTACCACACTCCTGCAGACTCCTCTGGAAAGGAGCAGAGCCATTTAGGAGAGAGTTACCACACTCCTGCAGACTCCTCTGGAAAGGAGCAGAGCCATTTAGGAAGAGAGTTACCACACTCCTGCAGACTCCTCTGGAAAGGAGCAGAGCCATTTAGGAAGAGAGTTACCACACTCCTGCAGACTCCTCTGGAAAGGAGCAGAGCCATTTAGGAAGAGAGTTACCACACTCCTGCAGACTCCTCTGGAAAGGAGCAGAGCCATTTAGGAAGAGAGTTACCACACTCCTGCAGACTCCTCTGGAAAGGAGCAGAGCCATTTAGGAAGAGAGTTACCACACTCCTGAAGACTCCTCTGGAAAGGAGCAGAGCAGAAGAGAGTTACCACACTCCTGCAGACTCCTCTGGAAAGGAGCAGAGCCATTTAGGAAGAGAGTTACCACACTCCTGCAGACTCCTCTGGAAAGGAGCAGAGTCATTTAGGAAGAGAGTTACCACACTCCTGAAGACTCCTCTGGAAAGGAGCAGAGCAGAAGAGAGTTACCACACTCCTGCAGACTCCTCTGGAAAGGAGCAGAGCCATTTAGGAAGAGAGTTACCACACTCCTGCAGACTCCTCTGGAAAGGAGCAGAGCCATTTAGGAAGAGAGTTACCACACTCCTGCAGACTCCTCTGGAAAGGAGCAGAGTCATTTAAAGAGAGAGTTACCACACTCCTCCAGACTCCTCTGGAAAGGAGCAGAGCGGAAGAGAGTTACCACCCTCCTGCAGACTCCTCTGGAAAGGAGCAGAGCCATTTAGGAAGAGAGTTACCACACTCCTGCAGACTCCTCTGGAAAGGAGCAGAGCCATTTAGGAAGAGAGTTACCACACTCCTGCAGACTCCTCTGGAAAGGAGCAGAGCCATTTAGGAGAGAGTTACCACACTCCTGCAGACTCCTCTGGAAAGGAGCAGAGCCATTTAGGAAGAGAGTTACCACACTCCTGCAGACTCCTCTGGAAAGGAGCAGAGCCATTTAGGAGAGAGTTACCACACTCCTGCAGACTCCTCTGGAAAGGAGCAGAGCCATTTAGGAAGAGAGTTACCACACTCCTGCAGACTCCTCTGGAAAGGAGCAGAGCCATTTAGGAAGAGAGTTACCACACTCCTGCAGACTCCTCTGGAAAGGAGCAGAGCCATTTAGGAAGAGAGTTACCACACTCCTGCGGACTCCTCTGGAAAGGAGCAGAGCCATTTAGGAAGAGAGTTACCACACTCCTGCAGACTCCTCTGGAAAGGAGCAGAGCCATTTAGGAAGAGAGTTACCACACTCCTGCAGACTCCTCTGGAAAGGAGCAGAGCCATTTAGGAAGAGAGTTACCACACTCCTGAAGACTCCTCTGGAAAGGAGCAGAGCCATTTAGGAAGAGAGTTACCACACTCCTGCAGACTCCTCTGGAAAGGAGCAGAGCCATTTAGGGGAGAGTTACCACACTCCTGAAGACTCCTCTGGAAAGGAGCAGAGCCATTTAGGAAGAGAGTTACCACACTCCTGCAGACTCCTCTGGAAAGGAGCAGAGCCATTTAGGAAGAGAGTTACCACACTCCTGAAGACTCCTCTGGAAAGGAGCAGAGCCATTTAGGAAGAGAGTTACCACACTCCTGCAGACTCCTCTGGAAAGGAGCAGAGCCATTTAGGGGAGAGTTACCACACTCCTGAAGACTCCTCTGGAAAGGAGCAGAGCCATTTAGGAAGAGAGTTACCACACTCCTGCAGACTCCTCTGGAAAGGAGCAGAGCCATTTAGGAAGAGAGTTACCACACTCCTGCAGACTCCTCTGGAAAGGAGCAGAGCCATTTAGGAAGAGAGTTACCACACTCCTGAAGACTCCTCTGGAAAGGAGCAGAGCCATTTAGGAAGAGAGTTACCACACTCCTGCAGACTCCTCTGGAAAGGAGCAGAGCCATTTAGGAAGAGTGTTACCACACTCCTGAAGACTCCTCTGGAAAGGAGCAGAGCCATTTAGGAAGAGAGTTACCACACTCCTGAAGACTCCTCTGGAAAGGAGCAGAGTCATTTAGGAAGAGAGTTACCACACTCCTGAAGACTCCTCTGGAAAGGAGCAGAGCCATTTAGGAAGAGAGTTACCACACTCCTGCAGACTCCTCTGGAAAGGAGCAGAGCCATTTAGGAGAGAGTTACCACACTCCTGCAGACTCCTCTGGAAAGGAGCAGAGCCATTTAGGAGAGAGTTACCACACTCCTGCAGACTCCTCTGGAAAGGAGCAGAGCCATTTAGGAGAGAGTTACCACACTCCTGCAGACTCCTCTGGAAAGGAGCAGAGCCATTTAGGAGAGAGTTACCACACTCCTGAAGACTCCTCTGGAAAGGAGCAGAGCCATTTAGGAAGAGAGTTACCACACTCCTGAAGACTCCTCTGGAAAGGAGCAGAGCCATTTAGGAGAGAGTTACCACACTCCTGCAGACTCCTCTGGAAAGGAGCAGAGTCATTTAGGAAGAGAGTTACCACACTCCAACAGACTCCTCTGGAAAGGAGCAGAGCCATTTAGGAAGAGAGTTACCACACTCCTGCAGACTCCTCTGGAAAGGAGCAGAGCCATTTAGGAAGAGAGTTACCACACTCCTGCAGACTCCTCTGGAAAGGAGCAGAGCCATTTAGGAGAGAGTTACCACACTCCTGCAGACTCCTCTGGAAAGGAGCAGAGCCATTTAGGAAGAGAGTTACCACACTCCTGCAGACTCCTCTGGAAAGGAGCAGAGCCATTTAGGAAGAGAGTTACCACACTCCTGCAGACTCCTCTGGAAAGGAGCAGAGCCATTTAGGAAGAGAGTTACCACACTCCTGAAGACTCCTCTGGAAAGGAGCAGAGCAGAAGAGAGTTACCACACTCCTGCAGACTCCTCTGGAAAGGAGCAGAGCCATTTAGGAAGAGAGTTACCACACTCCTGCAGACTCCTCTGGAAAGGAGCAGAGTCATTTAGGAAGAGAGTTACCACACTCCTGAAGACTCCTCTGGAAAGGAGCAGAGCAGAAGAGAGTTACCACACTCCTGCAGACTCCTCTGGAAAGGAGCAGAGCCATTTAGGAAGAGAGTTACCACACTCCTGCAGACTCCTCTGGAAAGGAGCAGAGCCATTTAGGAAGAGAGTTACCACACTCCTGCAGACTCCTCTGGAAAGGAGCAGAGTCATTTAAAGAGAGAGTTACCACACTCCTCCAGACTCCTCTGGAAAGGAGCAGAGCGGAAGAGAGTTACCACCCTCCTGCAGACTCCTCTGGAAAGGAGCAGAGCCATTTAGGAAGAGAGTTACCACACTCCTGCAGACTCCTCTGGAAAGGAGCAGAGCCATTTAGGAAGAGAGTTACCACACTCCTGCAGACTCCTCTGGAAAGGAGCAGAGCCATTTAGGAGAGAGTTACCACACTCCTGCAGACTCCTCTGGAAAGGAGCAGAGCCATTTAGGAAGAGAGTTACCACACTCCTGCAGACTCCTCTGGAAAGGAGCAGAGCCATTTAGGAGAGAGTTACCACACTCCTGCAGACTCCTCTGGAAAGGAGCAGAGCCATTTAGGAAGAGAGTTACCACACTCCTGCAGACTCCTCTGGAAAGGAGCAGAGCCATTTAGGAAGAGAGTTACCACACTCCTGCAGACTCCTCTGGAAAGGAGCAGAGCCATTTAGGAAGAGAGTTACCACACTCCTGCGGACTCCTCTGGAAAGGAGCAGAGCCATTTAGGAAGAGAGTTACCACACTCCTGCAGACTCCTCTGGAAAGGAGCAGAGCCATTTAGGAAGAGAGTTACCACACTCCTGCAGACTCCTCTGGAAAGGAGCAGAGCCATTTAGGAAGAGAGTTACCACACTCCTGAAGACTCCTCTGGAAAGGAGCAGAGCCATTTAGGAAGAGAGTTACCACACTCCTGCAGACTCCTCTGGAAAGGAGCAGAGCCATTTAGGGGAGAGTTACCACACTCCTGAAGACTCCTCTGGAAAGGAGCAGAGCCATTTAGGAAGAGAGTTACCACACTCCTGCAGACTCCTCTGGAAAGGAGCAGAGCCATTTAGGAAGAGAGTTACCACACTCCTGAAGACTCCTCTGGAAAGGAGCAGAGCCATTTAGGAAGAGAGTTACCACACTCCTGCAGACTCCTCTGGAAAGGAGCAGAGCCATTTAGGGGAGAGTTACCACACTCCTGAAGACTCCTCTGGAAAGGAGCAGAGCCATTTAGGAAGAGAGTTACCACACTCCTGCAGACTCCTCTGGAAAGGAGCAGAGCCATTTAGGAAGAGAGTTACCACACTCCTGCAGACTCCTCTGGAAAGGAGCAGAGCCATTTAGGAAGAGAGTTACCACACTCCTGAAGACTCCTCTGGAAAGGAGCAGAGCCATTTAGGAAGAGAGTTACCACACTCCTGCAGACTCCTCTGGAAAGGAGCAGAGCCATTTAGGAAGAGTGTTACCACACTCCTGAAGACTCCTCTGGAAAGGAGCAGAGCCATTTAGGAAGAGAGTTACCACACTCCTGAAGACTCCTCTGGAAAGGAGCAGAGTCATTTAGGAAGAGAGTTACCACACTCCTGAAGACTCCTCTGGAAAGGAGCAGAGCCATTTAGGAAGAGAGTTACCACACTCCTGCAGACTCCTCTGGAAAGGAGCAGAGCCATTTAGGAGAGAGTTACCACACTCCTGCAGACTCCTCTGGAAAGGAGCAGAGCCATTTAGGAGAGAGTTACCACACTCCTGCAGACTCCTCTGGAAAGGAGCAGAGCCATTTAGGAGAGAGTTACCACACTCCTGCAGACTCCTCTGGAAAGGAGCAGAGCCATTTAGGAGAGAGTTACCACACTCCTGAAGACTCCTCTGGAAAGGAGCAGAGCCATTTAGGAAGAGAGTTACCACACTCCTGAAGACTCCTCTGGAAAGGAGCAGAGCCATTTAGGAGAGAGTTACCACACTCCTGCAGACTCCTCTGGAAAGGAGCAGAGTCATTTAGGAAGAGAGTTACCACACTCCAACAGACTCCTCTGGAAAGGAGCAGAGCCATTTAGGAAGAGAGTTACCACACTCCTGCAGACTCCTCTGGAAAGGAGCAGAGCCATTTAGGAAGAGAGTTACCACACTCCTGCAGACTCCTCTGGAAAGGAGCAGAGCCATTTAGGAGAGAGTTACCACACTCCTGCAGACTCCTCTGGAAAGGAGCAGAGCCATTTAGGAAGAGAGTTACCACACTCCTGCAGACTCCTCTGGAAAGGAGCAGAGCCATTTAGGAAGAGAGTTACCACACTCCTGCAGACTCCTCTGGAAAGGAGCAGAGCCATTTAGGAAGAGAGTTACCACACTCCTGAATACTCCTCTGGAAAGGAGCAGAGCCATTTAGGAAGAGAGTTACCACACTCCTGCAGACTCCTCTGGAAAGGAGCAGAGCCATTTAGGAAGAGAGTTACCACACTCCTGCAGACTCCTCTGGAAAGGAGCAGAGTCATTTAAAGAGAGAGTTACCACACTCCTGCAGACTCCTCTGGAAAGGAGCAGAGCCATTTAGGAGAGAGTTACCACACTCCTGAAGACTCCTCTGGAAAGGAGCAGAGCCATTTAGGAGAGAGTTACCACACTCCTGCAGACTCCTCTGGAAAGGAGCAGAGTCATTTAGGAAGAGAGTTACCACACTCCAACAGACTCCTCTGGAAAGGAGCAGAGCCATTTAGGAAGAGAGTTACCACACTCCTGCAGACTCCTCTGGAAAGGAGCAGAGCCATTTAGGAAGAGAGTTACCACACTCCTGCAGACTCCTCTGGAAAGGAGCAGAGCCATTTAGGAGAGAGTTACCACACTCCTGCAGACTCCTCTGGAAAGGAGCAGAGCCATTTAGGAAGAGAGTTACCACACTCCTGCAGACTCCTCTGGAGAGGAGCAGAGCCATTTAGGAAGAGAGTTACCACACTCCTGCAGACTCCTCTGGAAAGGAGCAGAGCCATTTAGGAAGAGAGTTACCACACTCCTGAATACTCCTCTGGAAAGGAGCAGAGCCATTTAGGAAGAGAGTTACCACACTCCTGAAGACTCCTCTGGAAAGGAGCAGAGCGGAAGAGAGTTACCACACTCCTGCAGACTCCTCTGGAAAGGAGCAGAGTCATTTAAAGAGAGAGTTACCACACTCCTGCAGACTCCTCTGGAAAGGAGCAGAGCCATTTAGGAAGAGAGTTACCACACTCCTGCAGACTCCTCTGGAAAGGAGCAGAGCCATTTAGGAAGAGAGTTACCACACTCCTGCAGACTCCTCTGGAAAGGAGCAGAGCCATTTAGGAGAGAGTTACCACACTCCTGAAGACTCCTCTGGAAAGGAGCAGAGCCATTTAGGAGAGAGTTACCACACTCCTGCAGACTCCTCTGGAAAGGAGCAGAGCCATTTAGGAAGAGAGTTACCACACTCCTGCAGACTCCTCTGGAAAGGAGCAGAGCCATTTAGGAAGAGAGTTACCACACTCCTGCAGACTCCTCTGGAAAGGAGCAGAGCCATTTAGGAAGAGAGTTACCACACTCCTGCGGACTCCTCTGGAAAGGAGCAGAGTCATTTAGGAGAGAGTTACCACACTCCTGAAGACTCCTCTGGAAAGGAGCAGAGCCATTTAGGAAGAGAGTTACCACACTCCTGCAGACTCCTCTGGAAAGGAGCAGAGCCATTTAGGAAGAGAGTTACCACACTCCTGCAGACTCCTCTGGAAAGGAGCAGAGCCATTTAGGAAGAGAGTTACCACACTCCTGAAGACTCCTCTGGAAAGGAGCAGAGCCATTTAGGAAGAGAGTTACCACACTCCTGCAGACTCCTCTGGAAAGGAGCAGAGCCATTTAGGAAGAGAGTTACCACACTCCTGAAGACTCCTCTGGAAAGGAGCAGAGCCATTTAGGAAGAGAGTTTCCACACTCCTGAAGACTCCTCTGGAAAGGAGCAGAGCCATTTAGGAGAGAGTTACCACACTCCAACAGACTCCTCTGGAAAGGAGCAGAGCCATTTAGGAGAGAGTTACCACACTCCTGCAGACTCCTCTGGAAAGGAGCAGAGCCATTTAGGAAGAGAGTTACCACCCTCCTGCAGTCTCCTCTGGAAAGGAGCAGAGCCATTTAGGAAGAGAGTTACCACACTCCTGCAGACTCCTCTGGAAAGGAGCAGAGCCATTTAGGAAGAGAGTTACCACACTCCTGCAGACTCCTCTGGAAAGGAGCAGAGCCATTTAGGAGAGAGTTACCACACTCCTGCAGACTCCTCTGGAAAGGAGCAGAGCGGAAGAGAGTTACCACACTCCTGCAGACTCCTCTGGAAAGGAGCAGAGTCATTTAAAGAGAGAGTTACCACACTCCTGCAGACTCCTCTGGAAAGGAGCAGAGCCATTTAGGAGAGAGTTACCACACTCCTGCAGACTCCTCTGGAAAGGAGCAGAGTCATTTAAAGAGAGAGTTACCACACTCCTGAAGACTCCTCTGGAAAGGAGCAGAGCCATTTAGGAAGAGAGTTACCACACTCCTGAAGACTCCTCTGGAAAGGAGCAGAGCCATTTAGGAAGAGAGTTACCACACTCCTGCAGACTCCTCTGGAAAGGAGCAGAGCCATTTAGGAAGAGAGTTACCACACTCCTGCAGACTCCTCTGGAAAGGAGCAGAGCCATTTAGGAAGAGAGTTACCACACTCCTGCAGACTCCTCTGGAAAGGAGCAGAGCCATTTAGGAAGAGAGTTACCACACTTCTGCAGACTCCTCTTGAAAGGAGCAAAGCCATTTAGGAGAGAGTTACCACACTCCTGCAGACTCCTCTGGAAAGGAGCAGAGCCATTTAGGAGAGAGTTACCACACTCCTGCAGACTCCTCTGGAAAGGAGCAGAGCCATTTAGGAAGAGAGTTACCACACTCCTGCAGACTCCTCTGGAAAGGAGCAGAGCCATTTAGGAAGAGAGTTACCACACTCCTGCAGACTCCTCTGGAAAGGAGCAGAGCCATTTAGGAAGAGAGTTACCACACTCCTGCAGACTCCTCTGGAAAGGAGCAGAGCCATTTAGGAGAGAGTTACCACACTCCTGCAGACTCCTCTGGAAAGGAGCAGAGCCATTTAGGAAGAGAGTTACCACACTCCTGCAGACTCCTCTGGAAAGGAGCAGAGCCATTTAGGAAGAGAGTTACCACACTCCTGCAGACTCCTCTGGAAAGGAGCAGAGCCATTTAGGAAGAGAGTTACCACACTCCTGCAGACTCCTCTGGAAAGGAGCAGAGCCATTTAGGAGAGAGTTACCACACTCCTGCAGACTCCTCTGGAAAGGAGCAGAGCCATTTAGGAAGAGAGTTACCACACTCCTGCAGACTCCTCTGGAAAGGAGCAGAGCCATTTAGGAAGAGTGTTACCACACTCCTGAAGACTCCTCTGGAAAGGAGCAGAGCCATTTAGGAAGAGAGTTACCACACTCCTGAAGACTCCTCTGGAAAGGAGCAGAGCCATTTAGGAGAGAGTTACCACACTCCAACAGACTCCTCTGGAAAGGAGCAGAGCCATTTAGGAGAGAGTTACCACACTCCTGCAGACTCCTCTGGAAAGGAGCAGAGCCATTTAGGAAGAGAGTTACCACACTCCTGCAGACTCCTCTGGAAAGGAGCAGAGCCATTTAGGAAGAGAGTTACCACCCTCCTGCAGACTCCTCTGGAAAGGAGCAGAGCCATTTAGGAGAGAGTTACCACACTCCTGAAGACTCCTCTGGAAAGGAGCAGAGCCATTTAGGAAGAGAGTTACCACACTCCTGCAGACTCCTCTGGAAAGGAGCAGAGCCATTTAGGAGAGAGTTACCACACTCCTGCAGACTCCTCTGGAAAGGAGCAGAGCCATTTAGGAGAGAGTTACCACACTCCTGCAGACTCCTCTGGAAAGGAGCAGAGCCATTTAGGAAGAGAGTTACCACACTCCTGCAGACTCCTCTGGAAAGGAGCAGAGCCATTTAGGAGAGAGTTACCACACTCCTGCAGTCTCCTCTGGAAAGGAGCAGAGCCATTTAGGAGAGAGTTACCACACTCCTGCAGACTCCTCTGGAAAGGAGCAGAGCCATTTAGGAAGAGAGTTACCACCCTCCTGCAGACTCCTCTGGAAAGGAGCAGAGCCATTTAGGAGAGAGTTACCACACTCCTGCAGTCAAGTGGTTCATGTAGCTCTCAATAGTTCCAAACAGCTTAGCCCAGTCAGTCCATTTCAATCGGTTTTGGCAGGAGAGAGAGCGCAAGTACATCAATGTTCCACCCAATTTTCCCTCAGTATTGACCAATAATGTGTATTGATTACAATACTGTCTGTATAACTTTATTTTCTGTAAAGCTTTATTTTTTGAAGCAGCAGAGACTAGTCATCATAGTCAACAGAAACAAGATGGTAAATATACCAGTAAATACATTTACAGATTATATTTAGTCATTTTATATACTAAATATAAAAAATTACTATATATACAGTATACACTCACACACACACATATATATATATATATATACACACACACACACACATGAATACAATGTTACAATAATATATCCATTGGGGACATATCCACATTGCCTTCAGTGTATTGATTTCTGTAAACTAAACTTCACAAGGAATAAATTTTCCAGACTTCTTGGTAGACTTGTAACCTAAAATTAATAATATGCATTCAGTAAAATAGTCATCTTTCAAACAATTAGGTATACCAGTGTTGACCACGAAAGCTTTAACTAACAAAAAAGGTTGGAACACTTTGTGTGAGTTCCAACAATGAATGTGAAAACTAAAAGAATTCAGTGTACTACATGCCTGCACTGTTTATCAGAACATCTGGACAACACAACACAATAAAACATCTCCCGTCTGACTGATTTTAAAAACGCTTTGTGTGGCGGCAGCCAATATTGAAAAACAATTGTGGCAGTAACTTAGGCTAGACATTAGAGAAAGCATAAACAAGAAAGTCCTAATAACTGATAATAATTTTCTTTTTTATGTTGGATATATTTTTGGGACACTGTATTTTTAATGGCTTACTTTTAAAGAAGCCCACAAAAGAAGACGAATTCAAAGCCTTTATTTGACCACCATATTTATTAGGCCATGAAGCTTACACTGATTTACAACTGATAACTAAAAATAAACGTACTGGAGCAGCAAGAAATGTAAATGTTTCATGTTGATGCAGAAGATGGAACTACAGCAGCTGCATCAGGCAGAGGAAACCTGGGCTTCACCAGGCTCTGACATCCACTGAAAAACACTAAATACACATTAATACTATCAAATATTTCTTATTTACTTTTAAACTCATAACATGCAGATTTATCCAGCAGGACCAGGTTGTCTCTGCAGTAATGCTGCTGTTACTGAGACTTTGTCTTTTCTTGGATGCAAAACTCCAACTAAATTAACCTCAGTCTCAGAAAAAAAGTTATGTATGTAGTTAATACTATAATGTCTAGTTTACAACCAGGAATTACAACCAGGGAAACTAATACAGTCATCACCGAAGGAAAAATCGAAAATCCAACAAAAACCTTTCCATGCAAACAAACAACAGCTAATAACAGCAATAAATTCATGATAAAAACAGATTTACTGATGACCACTAGCTGGTTAATTACACAACTAATTAACTTAAACTGACCCAATTAAATCACACAGTTGACTTAACTTGTTGCAGAATATTTAGCTAATAACTCACAATGCCAAAAACTGTCTATAACTATATATAACTATATATGTATGTATATATATATATATTCATTCATCATCCTAACCGCTTAGTCCGATGAAGGGTCGCGGGGAAGCTGGAGCCTATCCCAGCAAGGTTTGGGCAAAAGGCAGAGTACATCCTGGACAGCTCGCCAGTCCATCGCAGGGACACACAGAGACACACAACCACTCACTCATAGGGGCAATTAGGAGTAACCAGTTAACCTAACATGCATGACTTTGGATGGTGGGAGGAAGCCGGAGAACCCGAAGAAGTCCACACAAACATGGAAAACCTGCAAACACCACACAGAAAGGCCACTGTCCAAACTTTGCTGCAGCTGAGAATCGAACCAGCAACTTTCTTGCTATGAGGCCATTGTGCAGCCGAGAATGGGACTTTAACACTTTAATTATGATTAATTACAGAAACACGAACAATTAAAAAAAAAAAACAACGCATTTTAATCAAATAACCTTTGTCAGAGCACAATTTCCTGGTACGCTGATTACACTGATGCATATGGTGCCTTCGCTACTATCTTAGCCGCTAATAAACCAAAAAATGTATTTTTCTATCAGGCTGTAAACATGTTTATTTCTGCTGTAAACATGTTTATTTCTGCTGCAAACATGTTTATTCCTGCTGTAAATATGTTTATTCCTGCTGTAAACGTGTTTATTCCTGCTGTAAACGTGTTTATTTCTTCCGTAAACATGTTTATTTCTGCTGTAAACATGTTTATTTCTTCTGTAAACATGTTTATTTCTGCTGTAAACATGTTTATTCCTGCTGTAAACGTGTTTATTTCTGCTGTAAATACGTTTATTCCTGCTGTAAACTTGTTTATTTCTGCTGTAAATACGTTTATTTCTGCTGTAAATACGTTTATTTCTGCTGTAAATATGTTTATTTCTGCTGTAAATGTTTATTCCTGCTGTAAACGTGTTTATTTCTGCTGTAAATATGTTTATTTCTGCTGTAAATGTTTATTCCTGCTGTAAACGTGTTTATTTCTGCTGTAAATACGTTTATTTCTGCTGTAAATATGTCTATTTCTGCTGTAAACCTGTTTATCCCTCCTGTAAACATGTTTTTTTTCTACTGTAAACGTGTTTATTCCTGCTGTAAACGTGTTTATTTCTGCTGTAAACCTATTTATTTCTGCTGTAAACATGTTTATTTCTTCCGTAAACGTGTTTATTTCTGCTGTAAACGTGTTTATTCCTGCTGTAAACCTGTTTATTTCTGCTGTAAATATGTTTATTTCTGCTGTAAACGTGTTTATTCCTGCTGTAAACATGTTTATTCCTGCTGTAAACATGTTTATTTCTGCTGTAAACGTGTTTATTCCTTCTGTAAACGTGTTTATATCTGCTGTAAATGTGTTTATTTCTGCTGTAAACGTGTTTATTTCTGCTGTAAATATGTTTATTCCTGCTGTAAACGTGTTTATTTCTGCTGTAAATACGTTTATTTCTGCTGTAAATACATTTATTTCTGCTGCAAATATGTTTATTCCTGCTGTAAACCTGTTTATTCCTGCTGTAAACGTGTTTATTTCTGCTGTAAATATGTTTATTTCTGCTGTAAACGTGTTTATTCCTGCTGTAAACCTGTTTATTTCTGCTGTAAATATGTTTATTCCTGCTGTAAACGTGTTTATTTCTGCTGTAAACGTGTTTATTTCTGCTGTAAACATGTTTATTCCTGCTGTAAACATGTTTATTTCTGCTGTAAACGTGTTTATTCCTTCTGTAAACGTGTTTATTTCTGCTGTAAATGTGTTTATTTCTGCTGTAAACGTTTTTATTTCTGCTGTAAATATGTTTATTCCTGCTGTAAACGTGTTTATTTCTGCTGTAAATACGTTTATTTCTGCTGTAAATACATTTATTTCTGCTGTAAATACGTTTATTCCTCCTGTAAACATGATTTTTTCTGCTGTAAACGTGTTTATTCCTGCTGTAAACGTGTTTATTCCTGCTATAAACGTGTTTATTTCTGCTGTAAATGTGTTTATTTCTGCTGTAAATACGTTTATTTCTACTGTAAATACAATTATTTCTGCTGTAAACGTGTTTATTCCGGCTGTAAACCTGTTTATTCCTGCTGTAAACATGTTTATTTCTGCTGTAAATATGTTTATTCCTGCTGTAAACCTGTTTATTCCTGCTGTAAACGTGTTTATTTCTGCTGTAAATACGTTTATTTCTGCTGTAAACCTGTTTATTCCTCCTGTAAACATGTTTTTTTTCTGCTGTAAATGTGTTTATTCTTGCTGTAAACCCATTTATTCCTGCTGTAAACGTGTTTATTCCTGCTGTAAATGTGTTTATTTCTGCTGTAAACCTGTTTATTTCTGCTGTAAATATGTTTATTTCTGCTGTAAATATGTTTATTTCTGCTGTAAAGGTGTTTATTTCTGCTGTAAACGTGTTTATTTCTGCTGTAAATGTGTTTATTTCTGCTGTAAAAACGTTTATTTCTACTGTAAATACAATTATTTCTGCTGTAAACGTGTTTATTCCTGCTGTAAACGTGTTTATTCCTGCTGTAAACATGTTTATTTCTGCTGTAAATATGTTTATTCCTGCTGTAAACCTGTTTATTCCTGCTGTAAACGTGTTTATTTCTGCTGTAAATACGTTTATTTCTGCTGTAAACCTGTTTATTCCTCCTGTAAACATGTTTTTTTTCTGCTGTAAACGTGTTTATTCTTGCTGTAAACCCATTTATTTCTGCTGTAAACCTGTTTATTCCTCCTGTAAACATGATTTTTTCTGCTGTAAACGTGTTTATTCCTGCTGTAAACGTGTTTATTCCTGCTATAAACGTGTTTATTTCTGCTGTAAATGTGTTTATTTCTGCTGTAAATACGTTTATTTCTGCTGTAAATACAATTATTTCTGCTGTAAACGTGTTTATTCCTGCTGTAAACCTGTTTATTCCTGCTGTAAACATGTTTATTTCTGCTGTAAATATGTTTATTCCTGCTGTAAACCTGTTTATTCCTGCTGTAAACGTGTTTATTTCTGCTGTAAATACGTTTATTTCTGCTGTAAACCTGTTTATTCCTCCTCTAAACATGTTTTTTTTCTGCTGTAAACGTGTTTATTCTTGCTGTAAACCCATTTATTCCTGCTGTAAACGTGTTTATTTCTGCTGTAAATACGTTTATTTCTGCTGTAAACGTGTTTATTTCTGCTGTAAATACATTTATTTCTGCTGTAAATACGTTTATTTCTGCTGTAAACCTGTTTATTCCTGCTGTAAACATGTTTATTTCTGCTGTAAACGTGTTTATTCCTTCTGTAAACGTGTTTATTTCTGCTGTAAATGTGTGTATTTCTGCTGTAAACGTGTTTATTTCTGCTGTAAATATGTTTATTCCTGCTGTAAACGTGTTTATTTCTGCTGTAAATGTGTTTATTTCTGCTGTAAACGTGTTTATTTCTGCTGTAAATATGTTTATTCCTGCTGTAAACGTGTTTATTTCTGCTGTAAATACGTTTATTTCTGCTGTAAATACATTTATTTCTGCTGTAAATATGTTTATTCCTGCTGTAAACCTGTTTATTCCTGCTGTAAACGTGTTTATTTCTGCTGTAAATACATTTATTTCTGCTGTAAATACGTTTATTTCTGCTGTAAACCTGTTTATTCCTCCTGTAAACATGATTTTTCTGCTGTAAACGTGTTTATTCCTTCTGTAAACGTGTTTATTCCTGCTATAAATGTGTTTATTTCTGCTGTAAACCTGTTTATTCCTGCTGTAAACATGTTTATTTCTGCTGTAAATATGTTTATTCCTGCTGTAAACCTGTTTATTCCTGCTGTAAACGTGTTTATTTCTGCTGTAAATACGTTTATTTCTGCTGTAAACCTGTTTATTCCTGCTGTAAACATGTTTTTTTTCTGCTGTAAATGTGTTTATTCTTGCTGTAAACCCATTTATTCCTGGTGTAAACGTGTTTAATCCTGCTGTAAACGTGTTTATTTCTGCTGTAAATGTGTTTATTTCTGCTGTAAACCTGTTTATTTCTGCTGTAAATATGTTTATTTCTGCTGTAAACATGTTTATTTCTGCTGTAAACGTGTTTATTTCTGCTGTAAATGTGTTTATTTCTGCTGTAAATATGTTTATTTCTACTGTAAATACAATTATTTCTGCTGTAAACGTGTTTATTCCTGCTGTAAACGTGTTTATTCCTGCTGTAAACATGTTTATTTCTGCTGTAAATATGTTTATTCCTGCTGTAAACCTGTTTATTCCTGCTGTAAACGTGTTTATTTCTGCTGTAAATACGTTTATTTCTGCTTTAAACCTGTTTATTCCTCCTGTAAACATGTTTTTTTTCTGCTGTAAACGTGTTTATTCTTGCTGTAAACCCATTTATTTCTGCTGTAAACCTGTTTATTCCTCCTGTAAACATGATTTTTTTCTGCTGTAAACGTGTTTATTCCTGCTGTAAACGTGTTTATTCCTGCTATAAACGTGTTTATTTCTGCTGTAAATGTGTTTATTTCTGCTGTAAATACGTTTATTTCTGCTGTAAATACAATTATTTCTGCTGTAAACGTGTTTATTCCTGCTGTAAACATGTTTATTTCTGCTGTAAATATGTTTATTCCTGCTGTAAACCTGTTTATTCCTGCTGTAAACGTGTTTATTTCTGCTGTAAATACGTTTATTTCTGCTGTAAACCTGTTTATTCCTCCTCTAAACATGTTTTTTTTCTGCTGTAAACGTGTTTATTCTTGCTGTAAACCCATTTATTCCTGCTGTAAACGTGTTTATTTCTGCTGTAAATACGTTTATTTCTGCTGTAAACGTGTTTATTTCTGCTGTAAATACGTTTATTTCTGCTGTAAATACGTTTATTTCTGCTGTAAACCTGTTTATTCCTGCTGTAAACATGTTTATTTCTGCTGTAAACGTGTTTATTCCTTCTGTAAACGTGTTTATTTCTGCTGTAAATGTGTGTATTTCTGCTGTAAACGTGTTTATTTCTGCTGTAAATATGTTTATTCCTGCTGTAAACGTGTTTATTTCTGCTGTAAATGTGTTTATTTCTGCTGTAAACGTGTTTATTTCTGCTGTAAATATGTTTATTCCTGCTGTAAACGTGTTTATTTCTGCTGTAAATACGTTTATTTCTGCTGTAAATACATTTATTTCTGCTGTAAATATGTTTATTCCTGCTGTAAACCTGTTTATTCCTGCTGTAAACGTGTTTATTTCTGCTGTAAATACATTTATTTCTGCTGTAAATACGTTTATTTCTGCTGTAAACCTGTTTATTCCTCCTGTAAACATGATTTTTCTGCTGTAAACGTGTTTATTCCTGCTGTAAACGTGTTTATTCCTGCTATAAACGTGTTTATTCCTGCTGTAAACGTGTTTATTCCTGCTGTAAATGTGTTTATTTCTGCTGTAAACCTGTTTATTTCTGCTGTAAATATGTTTATTTCTGCTGTAAATATGTTTATTTCTGCTGTAAAGGTGTTTATTTCTGCTGTAAACGTGTTTATTTCTGCTGTAAATGTGTTTATTTCTGCTGTAAATACGTTTATTTCTACTGTAAATACAATTATTTCTGCTGTAAACGTGTTTATTCCTGCTGTAAACGTGTTTATTCCTGCTGTAAACATGTTTATTTCTGCTGTAAATATGTTTATTCCTGCTGTAAACCTGTTTATTCCTGCTGTAAACGTGTTTATTTCTGCTGTAAATACGTTTATTTCTGCTGTAAACCTGTTTATTCCTCCTGTAAACATGTTTTTTTTCTGCTGTAAACGTGTTTATTCTTGCTGTAAACCCATTTATTTCTGCTGTAAACCTGTTTATTCCTCCTGTAAACATGATTTTTTCTGCTGTAAACGTGTTTATTCCTGCTGTAAACGTGTTTATTCCTGCTATAAACGTGTTTATTTCTGCTGTAAATGTGTTTATTTCTGCTGTAAATACGTTTATTTCTGCTGTAAATACAATTATTTCTGCTGTAAACGTGTTTATTCCTGCTGTAAACCTGTTTATTCCTGCTGTAAACATGTTTATTTCTGCTGTAAATATGTTTATTCCTGCTGTAAACCTGTTTATTCCTGCTGTAAACGTGTTTATTTCTGCTGTAAATACGTTTATTTCTGCTGTAAACCTGTTTATTCCTCCTCTAAACATGTTTTTTTTCTGCTGTAAACGTGTTTATTCTTGCTGTAAACCCATTTATTCCTGCTGTAAACGTGTTTATTTCTGCTGTAAATACGTTTATTTCTGCTGTAAACGTGTTTATTTCTGCTGTAAATACTTTTATTTCTGCTGTAAATACGTTTATTTCTGCTGTAAACCTGTTTATTCCTGCTGTAAACATGTTTATTTCTGCTGTAAACGTGTTTATTCCTTCTGTAAACGTGTTTATTTCTGCTGTAAATGTGTGTATTTCTGCTGTAAACGTGTTTATTTCTGCTGTAAATATGTTTATTCCTGCTGTAAACGTGTTTATTTCTGCTGTAAATGTGTTTATTTCTGCTGTAAACGTGTTTATTTCTGCTGTAAATATGTTTATTCCTGCTGTAAACGTGTTTATTTCTGCTGTAAATACGTTTATTTCTGCTGTAAATACATTTATTTCTGCTGTAAATATGTTTATTCCTGCTGTAAACCTGTTTATTCCTGCTGTAAACGTGTTTATTTCTGCTGTAAATACATTTATTTCTGCTGTAAATACGTTTATTTCTGCTGTAAACCTGTTTATTCCTCCTGTAAACATGATTTTTCTGCTGTAAACGTGTTTATTCCTTCTGTAAACGTGTTTATTCCTGCTATAAACGTGTTTATTTCTGCTGTAAACCTGTTTATTCCTGCTGTAAACAAGTTTATTTCTGCTGTAAATATGTTTATTCCTGCTGTAAACCTGTTTATTCCTGCTGTAAACGTGTTTATTTCTGCTGTAAATACGTTTATTTCTGCTGTAAACCTGTTTATTCCTGCTGTAAACATGTTTTTTTTCTGCTGTAAATGTGTTTATTCTTGCTGTAAACCCATTTATTCCTGGTGTAAACGTGTTTATTCCTGCTGTAAACGTGTTTATTCTTGCTGTAAACCCATTTATTTCTGCTGTAAACCTGTTTATTCCTCCTGTAAACATGATTTTTTTCTGCTGTAAACGTGTTTATTCCTGCTGTAAATATGTTTATTTCTACTGTAAATACAATTATTTCTGCTGTAAACGTGTTTATTCCTGCTGTAAACGTGTTTATTCCTGCTGTAAACATGTTTATTTCTGCTGTAAATATGTTTATTCCTGCTGTAAACCTGTTTATTCCTGCTGTAAACGTGTTTATTTCTGCTGTAAATACGTTTATTTCTGCTTTAAACCTGTTTATTCCTCCTGTAAACATGTTTTTTTTCTGCTGTAAACGTGTTTATTCTTGCTGTAAACCCATTTATTTCTGCTGTAAACCTGTTTATTCCTCCTGTAAACATGATTTTTTTCTGCTGTAAACGTGTTTATTCCTGCTGTAAACGTGTTTATTCCTGCTATAAACGTGTTTATTTCTGCTGTAAATGTGTTTATTTCTGCTGTAAATACGTTTATTTCTGCTGTAAATACAATTATTTCTGCTGTAAACGTGTTTATTCCTGCTGTAAACATGTTTATTTCTGCTGTAAATATGTTTATTCCTGCTGTAAACCTGTTTATTCCTGCTGTAAACGTGTTTATTTCTGCTGTAAATACGTTTATTTCTGCTGTAAACCTGTTTATTCCTCCTCTAAACATGTTTTTTTTCTGCTGTAAACGTGTTTATTCTTGCTGTAAACCCATTTATTCCTGCTGTAAACGTGTTTATTTCTGCTGTAAATACGTTTATTTCTGCTGTAAACGTGTTTATTTCTGCTGTAAATACGTTTATTTCTGCTGTAAATACGTTTATTTCTGCTGTAAACCTGTTTATTCCTGCTGTAAACATGTTTATTTCTGCTGTAAACGTGTTTATTCCTTCTGTAAACGTGTTTATTTCTGCTGTAAATGTGTGTATTTCTGCTGTAAACGTGTTTATTTCTGCTGTAAATATGTTTATTCCTGCTGTAAACGTGTTTATTTCTGCTGTAAATGTGTTTATTTCTGCTGTAAACGTGTTTATTTCTGCTGTAAATATGTTTATTCCTGCTGTAAACGTGTTTATTTCTGCTGTAAATACGTTTATTTCTGCTGTAAATACATTTATTTCTGCTGTAAATATGTTTATTCCTGCTGTAAACCTGTTTATTCCTGCTGTAAACGTGTTTATTTCTGCTGTAAATACATTTATTTCTGCTGTAAATACGTTTATTTCTGCTGTAAACCTGTTTATTCCTCCTGTAAACATGATTTTTCTGCTGTAAACGTGTTTATTCCTGCTGTAAACGTGTTTATTCCTGCTATAAACGTGTTTATTCCTGCTGTAAACGTGTTTATTCCTGCTGTAAATGTGTTTATTTCTGCTGTAAACCTGTTTATTTCTGCTGTAAATATGTTTATTTCTGCTGTAAATATGTTTATTTCTGCTGTAAAGGTGTTTATTTCTGCTGTAAACGTGTTTATTTCTGCTGTAAATGTGTTTATTTCTGCTGTAAATACGTTTATTTCTACTGTAAATACAATTATTTCTGCTGTAAACGTGTTTATTCCTGCTGTAAACGTGTTTATTCCTGCTGTAAACATGTTTATTTCTGCTGTAAATATGTTTATTCCTGCTGTAAACCTGTTTATTCCTGCTGTAAACGTGTTTATTTCTGCTGTAAATACGTTTATTTCTGCTGTAAACCTGTTTATTCCTCCTGTAAACATGTTTTTTTTCTGCTGTAAACGTGTTTATTCTTGCTGTAAACCCATTTATTTCTGCTGTAAACCTGTTTATTCCTCCTGTAAACATGATTTTTTCTGCTGTAAACGTGTTTATTCCTGCTGTAAACGTGTTTATTCCTGCTATAAACGTGTTTATTTCTGCTGTAAATGTGTTTATTTCTGCTGTAAATACGTTTATTTCTGCTGTAAATACAATTATTTCTGCTGTAAACGTGTTTATTCCTGCTGTAAACCTGTTTATTCCTGCTGTAAACATGTTTATTTCTGCTGTAAATATGTTTATTCCTGCTGTAAACCTGTTTATTCCTGCTGTAAATGTGTTTATTTCTGCTGTAAATACGTTTATTTCTGCTGTAAACCTGTTTATTCCTCCTCTAAACATGTTTTTTTTCTGCTCTAAACGTGTTTATTCTTGCTGTAAACCCATTTATTCCTGCTGTAAACGTGTTTATTTCTGCTGTAAATACGTTTATTTCTGCTGTAAACGTGTTTATTTCTGCTGTAAATACATTTATTTCTGCTGTAAATACGTTTATTTCTGCTGTAAACCTGTTTATTCCTGCTGTAAACATGTTTATTTCTGCTGTAAACGTGTTTATTCCTTCTGTAAACGTGTTTATTTCTGCTGTAAATGTGTGTATTTCTGCTGTAAACGTGTTTATTTCTGCTGTAAATATGTTTATTCCTGCTGTAAACGTGTTTATTTCTGCTGTAAATGTGTTTATTTCTGCTGTAAACGTGTTTATTTCTGCTGTAAATATGTTTATTCCTGCTGTAAACGTGTTTATTTCTGCTGTAAATACGTTTATTTCTGCTGTAAATACATTTATTTCTGCTGTAAATATGTTTATTCCTGCTGTAAACCTGTTTATTCCTGCTGTAAACGTGTTTATTTCTGCTGTAAATACATTTATTTCTGCTGTAAATACGTTTATTTCTGCTGTAAACCTGTTTATTCCTCCTGTAAACATGATTTTTCTGCTGTAAACGTGTTTATTCCTTCTGTAAACGTGTTTATTCCTGCTATAAACGTGTTTATTTCTGCTGTAAACCTGTTTATTCCTGCTGTAAACATGTTTATTTCTGCTGTAAATATGTTTATTCCTGCTGTAAACCTGTTTATTCCTGCTGTAAACGTGTTTATTTCTGCTGTAAATACGTTTATTTCTGCTGTAAACCTGTTTATTCCTGCTGTAAACATGTTTTTTTTCTGCTGTAAATGTGTTTATTCTTGCTGTAAACCCATTTATTCCTGGTGTAAACGTGTTTATTCCTGCTGTAAACGTGTTTATTTCTGCTGTAAATGTGTTTATTTCTGCTGTAAACCTGTTTATTTCTGCTGTAAATATGTTTATTTCTGCTGTAAACATGTTTATTTCTGCTGTAAACGTGTTTATTTCTGCTGTAAATGTGTTTATTTCTGCTGTAAATATGTTTATTTCTACTGTAAATACAATTATTTCTGCTGTAAACGTGTTTATTCCTGCTGTAAACGTGTTTATTCCTGCTGTAAACATGTTTATTTCTGCTGTAAATATGTTTATTCCTGCTGTAAACCTGTTTATTCCTGCTGTAAACGTGTTTATTTCTGCTGTAAATACGTTTATTTCTGCTTTAAACCTGTTTATTCCTCCTGTAAACATGTTTTTTTTCTGCTGTAAACGTGTTTATTCTTGCTGTAAACCCATTTATTTCTGCTGTAAACCTGTTTATTCCTCCTGTAAACATGATTTTTTTCTGCTGTAAACGTGTTTATTCCTGCTGTAAACGTGTTTATTCCTGCTATAAACGTGTTTATTTCTGCTGTAAATGTGTTTATTTCTGCTGTAAATACGTTTATTTCTGCTGTAAATACAATTATTTCTGCTGTAAACGTGTTTATTCCTGCTGTAAACATGTTTATTTCTGCTGTAAATATGTTTATTCCTGCTGTAAACCTGTTTATTCCTGCTGTAAACGTGTTTATTTCTGCTGTAAATACGTTTATTTCTGCTGTAAACCTGTTTATTCCTCCTCTAAACATGTTTTTTTTCTGCTGTAAACGTGTTTATTCTTGCTGTAAACCCATTTATTCCTGCTGTAAACGTGTTTATTTCTGCTGTAAATACGTTTATTTCTGCTGTAAACGTGTTTATTTCTGCTGTAAATACGTTTATTTCTGCTGTAAATACGTTTATTTCTGCTGTAAACCTGTTTATTCCTGCTGTAAACATGTTTATTTCTGCTGTAAACGTGTTTATTCCTTCTGTAAACGTGTTTATTTCTGCTGTAAATGTGTGTATTTCTGCTGTAAACGTGTTTATTTCTGCTGTAAATATGTTTATTCCTGCTGTAAACGTGTTTATTTCTGCTGTAAATGTGTTTATTTCTGCTGTAAACGTGTTTATTTCTGCTGTAAATATGTTTATTCCTGCTGTAAACGTGTTTATTTCTGCTGTAAATACGTTTATTTCTGCTGTAAATACATTTATTTCTGCTGTAAATATGTTTATTCCTGCTGTAAACCTGTTTATTCCTGCTGTAAACGTGTTTATTTCTGCTGTAAATACATTTATTTCTGCTGTAAATACGTTTATTTCTGCTGTAAACCTGTTTATTCCTCCTGTAAACATGATTTTTCTGCTGTAAACGTGTTTATTCCTGCTGTAAACGTGTTTATTCCTGCTATAAACGTGTTTATTTCTGCTGTAAATGTGTTTATTTCTGCTGTAAATACGTTTATTTCTGCTGTAAACCTGTTTATTCCTCCTGTAAACATGTTTTTTTCTGCTGTAAACGTGTTTATTCTTGCAGTAAACGTGTTTATTCCTGCTGTAAACATGTTTATTCCTGCTCTAAACATATTTATTTCTGCTGTAAACGTGTTTATTCCTTCTGTAAACGTGTTTATTTCTGCTGTAAATGTGTTTATTTCTGCTGTAAACGTGTTTATTTCTGCTGTAAATATGTTTATTCCTGCTGTAAACGTGTTTATTTCTGCTGTAAATACGTTTATTTCTGCTGTAAATACATTTATTTCTGCTGTAAATATGTTTATTCCTGCTGTAAACCTGTTTATTCCTGCTGTAAACGTGTTTATTTCTGCTGTACATACATTTATTTCTGCTGTAAATACGTTTATTTCTGCTGTAAACCTGTTTATTCCTGCTGTAAACGTGTTTATTCCTGCTATAAACGTGTTTATTTCTGCTGTAAATGTGTTTATTTCTGCTGTAAATACATTTATTTCTACTGTAAATACAATTATTTCTGCTGTAAACGTGTTTATTCCTGCTGTAAACCTGTTTATTCCTGCTGTAAACATGTTTATTTCTGCTGTAAATATGTTTATTCCTGCTGTAAACCTGTTTATTCCTGCTGTAAACGTGTTTATTTCTGCTGTAAATACGTTTATTTCTGCTGTAAACCTGTTTATTCCTCCTGTAAACATGTTTTTTTTCTGCTGTAAACGTGTTTATTCTTGCTGTAAACCCATTTATTTCTGCTGTAAACCTGTTTATTCCTCCTGTAAACATGATTTTTTCTGCTGTAAACGTGTTTATTCCTGCTGTAAACGTGTTTATTCCTGCTATAAACGTGTTTATTTCTGCTGTAAATGTGTTTATTTCTGCTGTAAATACGTTTATTTCTGCTGTAAATACAATTATTTCTGCTGTAAACGTGTTTATTCCTGCTGTAAACCTGTTTATTCCTCCTGTAAACATGTTTATTTCTGCTGTAAATATGTTTATTCCTGCTGTAAACCTGTTTATTCCTGCTGTAAACATGTTTATTCCTGCTGTAAACATGTTTATTTCTGCTGTAAACGTGTTTATTCCTTCTGTAAACGTGTTTATTTCTGCTGTAAATGTGTTTATTTCTGCTGTAAACGTGTTTATTTCTGCTGTAAATATGTTTATTCCTGCTGTAAACGTGTTTATTTCCGCTGTAAATACGTTTATTTCTGCTGTAAATACATTTATTTCTGCTGTAAACCTGTTTATTCCTGCTGTAAACGTGTTTATTTCTGCTGTAAATACATTTATTTCTGCTGTAAATACGTTTATTTCTGCTGTAAACCTGTTTATTCCTCCTGTAAAATTGATTTTTTCTGCTGTAAACGTGTTTATTCCTGCTGTAAACGTGTTTATTCCTGCTGTAAATGTGTTTATTTCTGCTGTAAATACGTTTATTTCTACTGTAAATACAATTATTTCTGCTGTAAACGTGTTTATTCCTGCTGTAAACCTGTTTATTTCTGCTGTAAATATGTTTATTCCTGCTGTAAACCTGTTTATTCCTGCTGTAAACGTGTTTATTTCTGCTGTAAATACGTTTATTTCTGCTGTAAACCTGTTTATTCCTCCTGTAAACATGTTTTTTTTCTGCTGTAAATGTGTTTATTCTTGCTTTAAACCCATTTATTTCTGCTGTAAACCTGTTTATTCCTCCTGTAAACATGATTTTTTCTGCTGTAAACGTGTTTATTCCTGCTGTAAACGTGTTTATTCCTGCTATAAACGTGTTTATTTCTGCTGTAAATGTGTTTATTTCTTCTGTAAATACGTTTATTTCTGCTTTAAATACAATTATTTCTGCTGTAAACGTGTTTATTCCTGCTGTAAACCTGTTTATTCCTGCTGTAAACATGTTTATTTCTGCTGTAAATATGTTTATTCCTGCTGTAAACCTGTTTATTCCTGCTGTAAACGTGTTTATTCCTGCTGTAAACATGTTTATTTCTGCTGTAAACGTGTTTATTCCTGCTGTAAACGTGTTTATTTCTGCTGTAAATGTGTTTATTCCTGCTGTAAACGTGTTTATTTCTGCTGTAAATGTGTTTATTTCTGCTGTAAATATGTTTATTTCTACTGTAAATACAATTATTTCTGCTGTAAACGTGTTTATTCCTGCTGTAAACGTGTTTATTCCTGCTGTAAACATGTTTATTTCTGCTGTAAATATGTTTATTCCTGCTGTAAACGTGTTTATTCCTGCTGTAAACGTGTTTATTTCTGCTGTAAATACGTTTATTTCTGCTTTAAACCTGTTTATTCCTCCTGTAAACATGTTTTTTTTCTGCTGTAAACGTGTTTATTCTTGCTGTAAACCCATTTATTTCTGCTGTAAACCTGTTTATTCCTCCTGTAAACATGATTTTTTTCTGCTGTAAACGTGTTTATTCCTGCTATAAACGTGTTTATTTCTGCTGTAAATGTGTTTATTTCTGCTGTAAATACGTTTATTTCTGCTGTAAATACAATTATTTCTGCTGTAAACGTGTTTATTCCTGCTGTAAACATGTTTATTTCTGCTGTAAATATGTTTATTCCTGCTGTAAACCTGTTTATTCCTGCTGTAAACGTGTTTATTTCTGCTGTAAATACGTTTATTTCTGCTGTAAACCTGTTTATTCCTCCTCTAAACATGTTTTTTTTCTGCTGTAAACGTGTTTATTCTTGCTGTAAACCCATTTATTCCTGCTGTAAACGTGTTTATTTCTGCTGTAAATACGTTTATTTCTGCTGTAAACGTGTTTATTTCTGCTGTAAATACGTTTATTTCTGCTGTAAATACGTTTATTTCTGCTGTAAACCTGTTTATTCCTGCTGTAAACATGTTTATTTCTGCTGTAAACGTGTTTATTCCTTCTGTAAACGTGTTTATTTCTGCTGTAAATGTGTGTATTTCTGCTGTAAACGTGTTTATTTCTGCTGTAAATATGTTTATTCCTGCTGTAAACGTGTTTATTTCTGCTGTAAATGTGTTTATTTCTGCTGTAAACGTGTTTATTTCTGCTGTAAATATGTTTATTCCTGCTGTAAACGTGTTTATTTCTGCTGTAAATACGTTTATTCCTGCTGTAAACATGTTTTTTTTCTGCTGTAAATGTGTTTATTCTTGCTGTAAACCCATTTATTCCTGGTGTAAACGTGTTTATTCCTGCTGTAAACGTGTTTATTTCTGCTGTAAATGTGTTTATTTCTGCTGTAAACCTGTTTATTTCTGCTGTAAATATGTTTATTTCTGCTGTAAACATGTTTATTTCTGCTGTAAACGTGTTTATTTCTGCTGTAAATGTGTTTATTTCTGCTGTAAATATGTTTATTTCTACTGTAAATACAATTATTTCTGCTGTAAACGTGTTTATTCCTGCTGTAAACGTGTTTATTCCTGCTGTAAACATGTTTATTTCTGCTGTAAATATG
The DNA here is from genome assembly GCF_933228915.1 of Telmatherina bonti. Lineage (NCBI taxonomy): Eukaryota > Metazoa > Chordata > Actinopteri > Atheriniformes > Telmatherinidae > Telmatherina > Telmatherina bonti. Next base: position 41,516,839 of record NC_136625.1, on the reverse strand, counting down.
TTTATTCCTGCTGTAAACCTGTTTATTCCTGCTGTAAACGTGTTTATTTCTGCTGTAAATACGTTTATTTCTGCTTTAAACCTGTTTATTCCTCCTGTAAACATGTTTTTTTTCTGCTGTAAACGTGTTTATTCTTGCTGTAAACCCATTTATTTCTGCTGTAAACCTGTTTATTCCTCCTGTAAACATGATTTTTTTCTGCTGTAAACGTGTTTATTCCTGCTGTAAACGTGTTTATTCCTGCTATAAACGTGTTTATTTCTGCTGTAAATGTGTTTATTTCTGCTGTAAATACGTTTATTTCTGCTGTAAATACAATTATTTCTGCTGTAAACGTGTTTATTCCTGCTGTAAACATGTTTATTTCTGCTGTAAATATGTTTATTCCTGCTGTAAACCTGTTTATTCCTGCTGTAAACGTGTTTATTTCTGCTGTAAATACGTTTATTTCTGCTGTAAACCTGTTTATTCCTCCTCTAAACATGTTTTTTTTCTGCTGTAAACGTGTTTATTCTTGCTGTAAACCCATTTATTCCTGCTGTAAACGTGTTTATTTCTGCTGTAAATACGTTTATTTCTGCTGTAAACGTGTTTATTTCTGCTGTAAATACGTTTATTTCTGCTGTAAATACGTTTATTTCTGCTGTAAACCTGTTTATTCCTGCTGTAAACATGTTTATTTCTGCTGTAAACGTGTTTATTCCTTCTGTAAACGTGTTTATTTCTGCTGTAAATGTGTGTATTTCTGCTGTAAACGTGTTTATTTCTGCTGTAAATATGTTTATTCCTGCTGTAAACGTGTTTATTTCTGCTGTAAATACGTTTATTTCTGCTGTAAATACATTTATTTCTGCTGTAAATATGTTTATTCCTGCTGTAAACCTGTTTATTCCTGCTGTAAACGTGTTTATTTCTGCTGTACATACATTTATTTCTGCTGTAAATACGTTTATTTCTGCTGTAAACCTGTTTATTCCTGCTGTAAACGTGTTTATTCCTGCTATAAACGTGTTTATTTCTGCTGTAAATGTGTTTATTTCTGCTGTAAATACATTTATTTCTACTGTAAATACAATTATTTCTGCTGTAAACGTGTTTATTCCTGCTGTAAACCTGTTTATTCCTGCTGTAAACATGTTTATTTCTGCTGTAAATATGTTTATTCCTGCTGTAAACCTGTTTATTCCTGCTGTAAACGTGTTTATTTCTGCTGTAAATACGTTTATTTCTGCTGTAAACCTGTTTATTCCTCCTGTAAACATGTTTTTTTTCTGCTGTAAACGTGTTTATTCTTGCTGTAAACCCATTTATTTCTGCTGTAAACCTGTTTATTCCTCCTGTAAACATGATTTTTTCTGCTGTAAACGTGTTTATTCCTGCTGTAAACGTGTTTATTCCTGCTATAAACGTGTTTATTTCTGCTGTAAATGTGTTTATTTCTGCTGTAAATACGTTTATTTCTGCTGTAAATACAATTATTTCTGCTGTAAACGTGTTTATTCCTGCTGTAAACCTGTTTATTCCTCCTGTAAACATGTTTATTTCTGCTGTAAATATGTTTATTCCTGCTGTAAACCTGTTTATTCCTGCTGTAAACATGTTTATTCCTGCTGTAAACATGTTTATTTCTGCTGTAAACGTGTTTATTCCTTCTGTAAACGTGTTTATTTCTGCTGTAAATGTGTTTATTTCTGCTGTAAACGTGTTTATTTCTGCTGTAAATATGTTTATTCCTGCTGTAAACGTGTTTATTTCCGCTGTAAATACGTTTATTTCTGCTGTAAATACATTTATTTCTGCTGTAAACCTGTTTATTCCTGCTGTAAACGTGTTTATTTCTGCTGTAAATACATTTATTTCTGCTGTAAATACGTTTATTTCTGCTGTAAACCTGTTTATTCCTCCTGTAAAATTGATTTTTTCTGCTGTAAACGTGTTTATTCCTGCTGTAAACGTGTTTATTCCTGCTGTAAATGTGTTTATTTCTGCTGTAAATACGTTTATTTCTACTGTAAATACAATTATTTCTGCTGTAAACGTGTTTATTCCTGCTGTAAACCTGTTTATTTCTGCTGTAAATATGTTTATTCCTGCTGTAAACCTGTTTATTCCTGCTGTAAACGTGTTTATTTCTGCTGTAAATACGTTTATTTCTGCTGTAAACCTGTTTATTCCTCCTGTAAACATGTTTTTTTTCTGCTGTAAATGTGTTTATTCTTGCTTTAAACCCATTTATTTCTGCTGTAAACCTGTTTATTCCTCCTGTAAACATGATTTTTTCTGCTGTAAACGTGTTTATTCCTGCTGTAAACGTGTTTATTCCTGCTATAAACGTGTTTATTTCTGCTGTAAATGTGTTTATTTCTTCTGTAAATACGTTTATTTCTGCTTTAAATACAATTATTTCTGCTGTAAACGTGTTTATTCCTGCTGTAAACCTGTTTATTCCTGCTGTAAACATGTTTATTTCTGCTGTAAATATGTTTATTCCTGCTGTAAACCTGTTTATTCCTGCTGTAAACGTGTTTATTCCTGCTGTAAACATGTTTATTTCTGCTGTAAACGTGTTTATTCCTGCTGTAAACGTGTTTATTTCTGCTGTAAATGTGTTTATTCCTGCTGTAAACGTGTTTATTTCTGCTGTAAATGTGTTTATTTCTGCTGTAAATATGTTTATTTCTACTGTAAATACAATTATTTCTGCTGTAAACGTGTTTATTCCTGCTGTAAACGTGTTTATTCCTGCTGTAAACATGTTTATTTCTGCTGTAAATATGTTTATTCCTGCTGTAAACGTGTTTATTCCTGCTGTAAACGTGTTTATTTCTGCTGTAAATACGTTTATTTCTGCTTTAAACCTGTTTATTCCTCCTGTAAACATGTTTTTTTTCTGCTGTAAACGTGTTTATTCTTGCTGTAAACCCATTTATTTCTGCTGTAAACCTGTTTATTCCTCCTGTAAACATGATTTTTTTCTGCTGTAAACGTGTTTATTCCTGCTATAAACGTGTTTATTTCTGCTGTAAATGTGTTTATTTCTGCTGTAAATACGTTTATTTCTGCTGTAAATACAATTATTTCTGCTGTAAACGTGTTTATTCCTGCTGTAAACATGTTTATTTCTGCTGTAAATATGTTTATTCCTGCTGTAAACCTGTTTATTCCTGCTGTAAACGTGTTTATTTCTGCTGTAAATACGTTTATTTCTGCTGTAAACCTGTTTATTCCTCCTCTAAACATGTTTTTTTTCTGCTGTAAACGTGTTTATTCTTGCTGTAAACCCATTTATTCCTGCTGTAAACGTGTTTATTTCTGCTGTAAATACGTTTATTTCTGCTGTAAACGTGTTTATTTCTGCTGTAAATACGTTTATTTCTGCTGTAAATACGTTTATTTCTGCTGTAAACCTGTTTATTCCTGCTGTAAACATGTTTATTTCTGCTGTAAACGTGTTTATTCCTTCTGTAAACGTGTTTATTTCTGCTGTAAATGTGTGTATTTCTGCTGTAAACGTGTTTATTTCTGCTGTAAATATGTTTATTCCTGCTGTAAACGTGTTTATTTCTGCTGTAAATGTGTTTATTTCTGCTGTAAACGTGTTTATTTCTGCTGTAAATATGTTTATTCCTGCTGTAAACGTGTTTATTTCTGCTGTAAATACGTTTATTTCTGCTGTAAATACATTTATTTCTGCTGTAAATATGTTTATTCCTGCTGTAAACCTGTTTATTCCTGCTGTAAACGTGTTTATTTCTGCTGTAAATACATTTATTTCTGCTGTAAATACGTTTATTTCTGCTGTAAACCTGTTTATTCCTCCTGTAAACATGATTTTTCTGCTGTAAACGTGTTTATTCCTGCTGTAAACGTGTTTATTCCTGCTATAAACGTGTTTATTTCTGCTGTAAATACGTTTATTTCTGCTGTAAACCTGTTTATTCCTCCTGTAAACATGTTTTTTTCTGCTGTAAACGTGTTTATTCTTGCAGTAAACCTGTTTATTCCTGCTGTAAACATGTTTATTCCTGCTCTAAACATATTTATTTCTGCTGTAAACGTGTTTATTCCTTCTGTAAACGTGTTTATTTCTGCTGTAAATGTGTTTATTTCTGCTGTAAACGTGTTTATTTCTGCTGTAAATATGTTTATTCCTGCTGTAAACGTGTTTATTTCTGCTGTAAATACGTTTATTTCTGCTGTAAATACATTTATTTCTGCTGTAAATATGTTTATTCCTGCTGTAAACCTGTTTATTCCTGCTGTAAACGTGTTTATTTCTGCTGTAAATACATTTATTTCTGCTGTAAATACGTTTATTTCTGCTGTAAACCTGTTTATTCCTGCTGTAAACGTGTTTATTCCTGCTATAAACGTGTTTATTTCTGCTGTAAATGTGTTTATTTCTGCTGTAAATACATTTATTTCTACTGTAAATACAATTATTTCTGCTGTAAACGTGTTTATTCCTGCTGTAAACCTGTTTATTCCTGCTGTAAACATGTTTATTTCTGCTGTAAATATGTTTATTCCTGCTGTAAACCTGTTTATTCCTGCTGTAAACGTGTTTATTTCTGCTGTAAATACGTTTATTTCTGCTGTAAACCTGTTTATTCCTCCTGTAAACATGTTTTTTTTCTGCTGTAAACGTGTTTATTCTTGCTGTAAACCCATTTATTTCTGCTGTAAACCTGTTTATTCCTCCTGTAAACATGATTTTTTCTGCTGTAAACGTGTTTATTCCTGCTGTAAACGTGTTTATTCCTGCTATAAACGTGTTTATTTCTGCTGTAAATGTGTTTATTTCTGCTGTAAATACGTTTATTTCTGCTGTAAATACAATTATTTCTGCTGTAAACGTGTTTATTCCTGCTGTAAACCTGTTTATTCCTCCTGTAAACATGTTTATTTCTGCTGTAAATATGTTTATTCCTGCTGTAAACCTGTTTATTCCTGCTGTAAACATGTTTATTCCTGCTGTAAACATGTTTATTTCTGCTGTAAACGTGTTTATTCCTTCTGTAAACGTGTTTATTTCTGCTGTAAATGTGTTTATTTCTGCTGTAAACGTGTTTATTTCTGCTGTAAATATGTTTATTCCTGCTGTAAACGTGTTTATTTCCGCTGTAAATACGTTTATTTCTGCTGTAAATACATTTATTTCTGCTGTAAACCTGTTTATTCCTGCTGTAAACGTGTTTATTTCTGCTGTAAATACATTTATTTCTGCTGTAAATACGTTTATTTCTGCTGTAAACCTGTTTATTCCTCCTGTAAAATTGATTTTTTCTGCTGTAAACGTGTTTATTCCTGCTGTAAACGTGTTTATTCCTGCTGTAAATGTGTTTATTTCTGCTGTAAATACGTTTATTTCTACTGTAAATACAATTATTTCTGCTGTAAACGTGTTTATTCCTGCTGTAAACCTGTTTATTTCTGCTGTAAATATGTTTATTCCTGCTGTAAACCTGTTTATTCCTGCTGTAAACGTATTTATTTCTGCTGTAAATACGTTTATTTCTGCTGTAAACCTGTTTATTCCTCCTGTAAACATGTTTTTTTTCTGCTGTAAATGTGTTTATTCTTGCTTTAAACCCATTTATTTCTGCTGTAAACCTGTTTATTCCTCCTGTAAACATGATTTTTTCTGCTGTAAACGTGTTTATTCCTGCTGTAAACGTGTTTATTCCTGCTATAAACGTGTTTATTTCTGCTGTAAATGTGTTTATTTCTTCTGTAAATACGTTTATTTCTGCTTTAAATACAATTATTTCTGCTGTAAACGTGTTTATTCCTGCTGTAAACCTGTTTATTCCTGCTGTAAACATGTTTATTTCTGCTGTAAATATGTTTATTCCTGCTGTAAACCTGTTTATTCCTGCTGTAAACGTGTTTATTCCTCCTGTAAACATGTTTTTTTTCTGCTGTAAATGTGTTTATTCTTGCTGTAAACCCATTTATTCCTGCTGTAAACGTGTTTATTCCTGCTGTAAACATGTTTATTTCTGCTGTAAACGTGTTTATTCCTGCTGTAAACGTGTTTATTTCTGCTGTAAATGTGTTTATTTCTGCTGTAAACCTCTTTATTTCTGCTGTAAATATGTTTATTTCTGCTGTAAAGGTGTTTATTTCTGCTGTAAACGTGTTTATTTCTGCTGTAAATGTGTTTATTTCTGCTGTAAATACGTTTATTTCTACTGTAAATACAATTATTTCTGCTGTAAACGTGTTTATTCCTGCTGTAAACGTGTTTATTCCTGCTGTAAACATGTTTATTTCTGCTGTAAATATGTTTATTCCTGCTGTAAACCTGTTTATTCCTGCTGTAAACGTGTGTATTTCTGCTGTAAATACGTTTATTTCTGCTGTAAACCTGTTTATTCCTCCTGTAAACATGTTTTTTTTCTGCTGTAAACGTGTTTATTCTTGCTGTAAACCCATTTATTTCTGCTGTAAACCTGTTTATTCCTCCTGTAAACATGATTTTTTTCTGCTGTAAACGTGTTTATTCCTGCTGTAAACGTGTTTATTCCTGCTATAAACGTGTTTATTTCTGCTGTAAATGTGTTTATTTCTGCTGTAAATACGTTTATTTCTGCTGTAAACCTGTTTATTCCTCCTCTAAACATGTTTTTTTTTCTGCTGTAAACGTGTTTATTCTTGCTGTAAACCCATTTATTCCTGCTGTAAACGTGTTTATTTCTGCTGTAAATACGTTTATTTCTGCTGTAAACGTGTTTATTTCTGCTGTAAATATGTTTATTTCTGCTGTAAAGGTGTTTATTTCTGCTGTAAACGTGTTTATTTCTGCTGTAAATGTGTTTATTTCTGCTGTAAATACGTTTATTTCTACTGTAAATACAATTATTTCTGCTGTAAACGTGTTTATTCCTGCTGTAAACGTGTTTATTCCTGCTGTAAACATGTTTATTTCTGCTGTAAATATGTTTATTCCTGCTGTAAACCTGTTTATTCCTGCTGTAAACGTGTGTATTTCTGCTGTAAATACGTTTATTTCTGCTGTAAACCTGTTTATTCCTCCTGTAAACATGTTTTTTTTCTGCTGTAAACGTGTTTATTCTTGCTGTAAACCCATTTATTTCTGCTGTAAACCTGTTTATTCCTCCTGTAAACATGATTTTTTCTGCTGTAAACGTGTTTATTCCTGCTGTAAACGTGTTTATTCCTGCTATAAACGTGTTTATTTCTGCTGTAAATGTGTTTATTTCTGCTGTAAATACGTTTATTTCTGCTGTAAATACAATTATTTCTGCTGTAAACGTGTTTATTCCTGCTGTAAACCTGTTTATTCCTCCTGTAAACATGTTTATTTCTGCTGTAAATATGTTTATTCCTGCTGTAAACCTGTTTATTCCTGCTGTAAACATGTTTATTCCTGCTGTAAACATGTTTATTTCTGCTGTAAACGTGTTTATTCCTTCTGTAAACGTGTTTATTTCTGCTGTAAATGTGTTTATTTCTGCTGTAAACGTGTTTATTTCTGCTGTAAATATGTTTATTCCTGCTGTAAACGTGTTTATTTCCGCTGTAAATACGTTTATTTCTGCTGTAAATACATTTATTTCTGCTGTAAACCTGTTTATTCCTGCTGTAAACGTGTTTATTTCTGCTGTAAATACATTTATTTCTGCTGTAAATACGTTTATTTCTGCTGTAAACCTGTTTATTCCTCCTGTAAAATTGATTTTTTCTGCTGTAAACGTGTTTATTCCTGCTGTAAACGTGTTTATTCCTGCTGTAAATGTGTTTATTTCTGCTGTAAATACGTTTATTTCTACTGTAAATACAATTATTTCTGCTGTAAACGTGTTTATTCCTGCTGTAAACCTGTTTATTTCTGCTGTAAATATGTTTATTCCTGCTGTAAACCTGTTTATTCCTGCTGTAAACGTATTTATTTCTGCTGTAAATACGTTTATTTCTGCTGTAAACCTGTTTATTCCTCCTGTAAACATGTTTTTTTTCTGCTGTAAATGTGTTTATTCTTGCTTTAAACCCATTTATTTCTGCTGTAAACCTGTTTATTCCTCCTGTAAACATGATTTTTTCTGCTGTAAACGTGTTTATTCCTGCTGTAAACGTGTTTATTCCTGCTATAAACGTGTTTATTTCTGCTGTAAATGTGTTTATTTCTTCTGTAAATACGTTTATTTCTGCTTTAAATACAATTATTTCTGCTGTAAACGTGTTTATTCCTGCTGTAAACCTGTTTATTCCTGCTGTAAACATGTTTATTTCTGCTGTAAATATGTTTATTCCTGCTGTAAACCTGTTTATTCCTGCTGTAAACGTGTTTATTCCTCCTGTAAACATGTTTTTTTTCTGCTGTAAATGTGTTTATTCTTGCTGTAAACCCATTTATTCCTGCTGTAAACGTGTTTATTCCTGCTGTAAACATGTTTATTTCTGCTGTAAACGTGTTTATTCCTGCTGTAAACGTGTTTATTTCTGCTGTAAATGTGTTTATTTCTGCTGTAAACCTCTTTATTTCTGCTGTAAATATGTTTATTTCTGCTGTAAAGGTGTTTATTTCTGCTGTAAACGTGTTTATTTCTGCTGTAAATGTGTTTATTTCTGCTGTAAATACGTTTATTTCTACTGTAAATACAATTATTTCTGCTGTAAACGTGTTTATTCCTGCTGTAAACGTGTTTATTCCTGCTGTAAACATGTTTATTTCTGCTGTAAATATGTTTATTCCTGCTGTAAACCTGTTTATTCCTGCTGTAAACGTGTGTATTTCTGCTGTAAATACGTTTATTTCTGCTGTAAACCTGTTTATTCCTCCTGTAAACATGTTTTTTTTCTGCTGTAAACGTGTTTATTCTTGCTGTAAACCCATTTATTTCTGCTGTAAACCTGTTTATTCCTCCTGTAAACATGATTTTTTTCTGCTGTAAACGTGTTTATTCCTGCTGTAAACGTGTTTATTCCTGCTATAAACGTGTTTATTTCTGCTGTAAATGTGTTTATTTCTGCTGTAAATACGTTTATTTCTGCTGTAAACCTGTTTATTCCTCCTCTAAACATGTTTTTTTTTCTGCTGTAAACGTGTTTATTCTTGCTGTAAACCCATTTATTCCTGCTGTAAACGTGTTTATTTCTGCTGTAAATACGTTTATTTCTGCTGTAAACGTGTTTATTTCTGCTGTAAATATGTTTATTTCTGCTGTAAAGGTGTTTATTTCTGCTGTAAACGTGTTTATTTCTGCTGTAAATGTGTTTATTTCTGCTGTAAATACGTTTATTTCTACTGTAAATACAATTATTTCTGCTGTAAACGTGTTTATTCCTGCTGTAAACGTGTTTATTCCTGCTGTAAACATGTTTATTTCTGCTGTAAATATGTTTATTCCTGCTGTAAACCTGTTTATTCCTGCTGTAAACGTGTGTATTTCTGCTGTAAATACGTTTATTTCTGCTGTAAACCTGTTTATTCCTCCTGTAAACATGTTTTTTTTCTGCTGTAAACGTGTTTATTCTTGCTGTAAACCCATTTATTTCTGCTGTAAACCTGTTTATTCCTCCTGTAAACATGATTTTTTTCTGCTGTAAACGTGTTTATTCCTGCTGTAAACGTGTTTATTCCTGCTATAAACGTGTTTATTTCTGCTGTAAATGTGTTTATTTCTGCTGTAAATACGTTTATTTCTGCTGTAAACCTGTTTATTCCTCCTCTAAACATGTTTTTTTTTCTGCTGTAAACGTGTTTATTCTTGCTGTAAACCCATTTATTCCTGCTGTAAACGTGTTTATTTCTGCTGTAAACGTGTTTATTTCTGCTGTAAATACGTTTATTTTCTGCTGTAAATACGTTTATTTCTGCTGTAAACCTGTTTATTCCTGCTGTAAACATGTTTATTTCTGCTGTAAACGTGTTTATTCCTTCTGTAAACGTGTTTATTTCTGCTGTAAATGTGTTTATTTCTGCTGTAAACGTGTTTATTTCTGCTGTAAATATGTTTATTCCTGCTGTAAACGTGTTTATTTCTGCTGTAAACGTGTTTATTTCTGCTGTAAACGTGTTTATTTCTGCTGTAAATATGTTTATTCCTGCTGTAAACGTGTTTATTTCTGCTGTAAATACGTTTATTTCTGCTGTAAATACATTTATTTCTGCTGTAAATATGTTTATTCCTGCTGTAAACCTGTTTATTCCTGCTGTAAACGTGTTTATTTCTGCTGTAAATACATTTATTTCTGCTGTAAATACGTTTATTTCTGCTGTAAACCTGTTTATTCCTCCTGTAAACATGTTTTTTTCTGCTGTAAACGTGTTTATTCTTGCAGTAAACCTGTTTATTCCTGCTGTAAACATGTTTATTCCTGCTGTAAACATGTTTATTTCTGCTGTAAACGTGTTTATTCCTTCTGTAAACGTGTTTATTTCTGCTGTAAATGTGTTTATTTCTGCTGTAAACCTGTTTATTTCTGCTGTAAATATGTTTATTCCTGCTGTAAACGTGTTTATTTCTGCTGTAAATGTGTTTATTTCTGCTGTAAACGTGTTTATTCCTGCTGTAAACATGTTTATTCCTGCTGTAAACATGTTTATTTCTGCTGTAAACGTGTTTATTCCTTCTGTAAACCTGTTTATTTCTGCTGTAAATGTGTTTATTTCTGCTGTAAACGTGTTTATTTCTGCTGTAAATATGTTTATTCCTGCTGTAAACGTGTTTATTTCTGCTGTAAATGTGTTTATTTCTGCTGTAAACGTGTTTATTTCTGCTGTAAATATGTTTATTCCTGCTGTAAACGTGTTTATTCCTGCTGTAAACGTGTTTATTTCTGCTGTAAATACATTTATTTCTGCTGTAAATACGTTTATTTCTGCTGTAAATACAATTATTTCTGCTGTAAATACAATTATTTCTGCTGTAAACGTGTTTATTCCTGCTGTAAACCTGTTTATTTCTGCTGTAAATGTGTTTATTTCTGCTGTAAACGTGTTTATTTCTGCTGTAAATATGTTTATTCCTGCTGTAAACCTGTTTATTCCTGCTGTAAACGTGTTTATTTCTGCTGTAAATACATTTATTTCTGCTGTAAATACGTTTATTTCTGCTGTAAATACAATTATTTCTGCTGTAAACGTGTTTATTCCTGCTGTAAACCTGTTTATTCCTGCTGTAAACATGTTTATTTCTGCTGTAAATATGTTTATTCCTGCTGTAAACATGTTTATTCCTGCTGTAAACGTGTTTATTCCTCCTGTAAACATGTTTTTTTTCTGCTGTAAATGTGTTTATTCTTGCTGTAAACCCATTTATTCCTGCTGTAAACCCATTTATTCCTGCTGTAAACGTGTTTATTCCTGCTGTAAACGTGTTTATTCCTGCTATAAACGTGTTTATTTCTGCTGTAAATGTGTTTATTTCTGCTGTAAATACGTGTATTTCTGCTGTAAATACAATTATTTCTGCTGTAAACGTGTTTATTCCTGCTGTAAACCTGTTTATTCCTGCTGTAAACGTGTTTATTTCTGCTGTAAATACGTTTATTTCTGCTGTAAACCTGTTTATTCCTCCTCTAAACATGTTTTTCTTCTGCTGTAAACGTGTTTATTCTTGCTGTAAACCCATTTATTCCTGCTGTAAACGTGTTTATTTCTGCTGTAAATACGTTTATTTCTGCTGTAAACGTGTTTATTTCTGCTGTAAATACGTTTATTTCTGCTGTAAATACGTTTATTTCTGCTGTAAACCTGTTTATTCCTGCTGTAAACATGTTTATTTCTGCTGTAAACGTGTTTATTCCTGCTGTAAACCTGTTTATTCCTGCTGTAAACATGTTTATTTCTGCTGTAAATATGTTTATTCCTGCTGTAAACCTGTTTATTCCTGCTGTAAACATGTTTATTCCTGCTGTAAACATGTTTATTTCTGCTGTAAACGTGTTTATTCCTTCTGTAAACCTGTTTATTCCTGCTGTAAACGTGTGTATTTCTGCTGTAAATACGTTTATTTCTGCTGTAAACCTGTTTATTCCTCCTGTAAACATGTTTTTTTTCTGCTGTAAATGTGTTTATTCTTGCTGTAAACCCATTTATTTCTGCTGTAAACCTGTTTATTCCTCCTGTAAACATGATTTTTTTCTGCTGTAAACGTGTTTATTCCTGCTGTAAACGTGTTTATTCCTGCTATAAACGTGTTTATTTCTGCTGTAAATGTGTTTATTTCTGCTGTAAATACGTTTATTTCTGCTGTAAACCTGTTTATTCCTCCTCTAAACATGTTTTTTTTTCTGCTGTAAACGTGTTTATTCTTGCTGTAAACCCATTTATTCCTGCTGTAAACGTGTTTATTTCTGCTGTAAATACGTTTATTTCTGCTGTAAACGTGTTTATTTCTGCTGTAAATATGTTTATTTCTGCTGTAAAGGTGTTTATTTCTGCTGTAAACGTGTTTATGTCTGCTGTAAATGTGTTTATTTCTGCTGTAAATACGTTTATTTCTACTGTAAATACAATTATTTCTGCTGTAAACGTGTTTATTCCTGCTGTAAACGTGTTTATTCCTGCTGTAAACATGTTTATTTCTGCTGTAAATATGTTTATTCCTGCTGTAAACCTGTTTATTCCTGCTGTAAACGTGTGTATTTCTGCTGTAAATACGTTTATTTCTGCTGTAAACCTGTTTATTCCTCCTGTAAACATGTTTTTTTTCTGCTGTAAACGTGTTTATTCTTGCTGTAAACCCATTTATTTCTGCTGTAAACCTGTTTATTCCTCCTGTAAACATGATTTTTTTCTGCTGTAAACGTGTTTATTCCTGCTGTAAACGTGTTTATTCCTGCTATAAACGTGTTTATTTCTGCTGTAAATGTGTTTATTTCTGCTGTAAATACGTTTATTTCTGCTGTAAACCTGTTTATTCCTCCTCTAAACATGTTTTTTTTTCTGCTGTAAACGTGTTTATTCTTGCTGTAAACCCATTTATTCCTGCTGTAAACGTGTTTATTTCTGCTGTAAATACGTTTATTTCTGCTGTAAACGTGTTTATTTCTGCTGTAAATACGTTTATTTTCTGCTGTAAATACGTTTATTTCTGCTGTAAACCTGTTTATTCCTGCTGTAAACATGTTTATTTCTGCTGTAAACGTGTTTATTCCTTCTGTAAACGTGTTTATTTCTGCTGTAAATGTGTTTATTTCTGCTGTAAACGTGTTTATTTCTGCTGTAAATATGTTTATTCCTGCTGTAAACGTGTTTATTTCTGCTGTAAACGTGTTTATTTCTGCTGTAAACGTGTTTATTTCTGCTGTAAATATGTTTATTCCTGCTGTAAACGTGTTTATTTCTGCTGTAAATACGTTTATTTCTGCTGTAAATACATTTATTTCTGCTGTAAATATGTTTATTCCTGCTGTAAACCTGTTTATTCCTGCTGTAAACGTGTTTATTTCTGCTGTAAATACATTTATTTCTGCTGTAAATACGTTTATTTCTGCTGTAAACCTGTTTATTCCTCCTGTAAACATGTTTTTTTCTGCTGTAAACGTGTTTATTCTTGCAGTAAACCTGTTTATTCCTGCTGTAAACATGTTTATTCCTGCTGTAAACATGTTTATTTCTGCTGTAAACGTGTTTATTCCTTCTGTAAACGTGTTTATTTCTGCTGTAAATGTGTTTATTTCTGCTGTAAACCTGTTTATTTCTGCTGTAAATATGTTTATTCCTGCTGTAAACGTGTTTATTTCTGCTGTAAATGTGTTTATTTCTGCTGTAAACGTGTTTATTCCTGCTGTAAACATGTTTATTCCTGCTGTAAACATGTTTATTTCTGCTGTAAACGTGTTTATTCCTTCTGTAAACCTGTTTATTTCTGCTGTAAATGTGTTTATTTCTGCTGTAAACGTGTTTATTTCTGCTGTAAATATGTTTATTCCTGCTGTAAACGTGTTTATTTCTGCTGTAAATGTGTTTATTTCTGCTGTAAACGTGTTTATTTCTGCTGTAAATATGTTTATTCCTGCTGTAAACGTGTTTATTCCTGCTGTAAACGTGTTTATTTCTGCTGTAAATACATTTATTTCTGCTGTAAATACGTTTATTTCTGCTGTAAATACAATTATTTCTGCTGTAAACGTGTTTATTCCTGCTGTAAACCTGTTTATTCCTGCTGTAAACATGTTTATTTCTGCTGTAAATATGTTTATTCCTGCTGTAAACATGTTTATTCCTGCTGTAAACGTGTTTATTCCTCCTGTAAACATGTTTTTTTTCTGCTGTAAATGTGTTTATTCTTGCTGTAAACCCATTTATTCCTGCTGTAAACCCATTTATTCCTGCTGTAAACGTGTTTATTCCTGCTGTAAACGTGTTTATTCCTGCTATAAACGTGTTTATTTCTGCTGTAAATGTGTTTATTTCTGCTGTAAATACGTGTATTTCTGCTGTAAATACAATTATTTCTGCTGTAAACGTGTTTATTCCTGCTGTAAACCTGTTTATTCCTGCTGTAAACCTGTTTATTCCTGCTGTAAACGTGTTTATTTCTGCTGTAAATACATTTATTTCTGCTGTAAACCTGTTTATTCCTCCTCTAAACATGTTTTTCTTCTGCTGTAAACGTGTTTATTCTTGCTGTAAACCCATTTATTCCTGCTGTAAACGTGTTTATTTCTGCTGTAAATACGTTTATTTCTGCTGTAAACGTGTTTATTTCTGCTGTAAATACGTTTATTTCTGCTGTAAATACGTTTATTTCTGCTGTAAACCTGTTTATTCCTGCTGTAAACATGTTTATTTCTGCTGTAAACGTGTTTATTCCTGCTGTAAACCTGTTTATTCCTGCTGTAAACATGTTTATTTCTGCTGTAAATATGTTTATTCCTGCTGTAAACCTGTTTATTCCTGCTGTAAACATGTTTATTCCTGCTGTAAACATGTTTATTTCTGCTGTAAACGTGTTTATTCCTTCTGTAAACCTGTTTATTTCTGCTGTAAATGTGTTTATTTCTGCTGTAAACGTGTTTATTTCTGCTGTAAATATGTTTATTCCTGCTGTAAACGTGTTTATTTCTGCTATAAATATGTTTATTTCTGCTGTAAATACATTTATTTTTGCTGTAAACCTGTTTATTCCTGCTGTAAACGTGTTTATTTCTGCTGTAAATACATTTATTTCTGCTGTAAATACGTTTATTTCTGCTGTAAACCTGTTTATTCCTCCTGTAAAATTGATTTTTTTCTGCTGTAAACGTGTTTATTCCTGCTGTAAACGTGTTTATTCCTGCTATAAACGTGTTTATTTCTTTTGTAAATGTGTTTATTTCTGCTGTAAATACAATTATTTCTGCTGTAAACGTGTTTATTCCTGCTGTAAACCTGTTTATTCCTGCTGTAAACATGTTTATTTCTGCAGTAAATATGTTTATTCCTGCTGTAAACCTGTTTATTCCTTCTGTAAACGTGTTTATTTCTGCTGTAAATACGTTTATTTCTGCTGTAAACCTGTTTATTCCTCCTGTATACATGTTTTTTTTCTGCTGTAAATGTGTTTATTCTTGCTGTAAACCCATTTATTTCTGCTGTAAACCTGTTTATTCCTCCTGTAAACATGATTTTTTCTGCTGTAAACGTGTTTATTCCTGCTGTAAACGTGTTTATTCCTGCTATAAACGTGTTTATTTCTGCTGTAAATGTGTTTATTTCTGCTGTAAATACGTTTATTTCTGCTGTAAATACAATTATTTCTGCTGTAAATATGTTTATTCCTGGTGTAAACCTGTTTATTCCTGCTGTAAACGTGTTTATTCCTCCTGTAAACATGTTTTTTTTCTGCTGTAAATGTGTTTATTCTTGCTGTAAACCCATTTATTCCTGCTGTAAACGTGTTTATTCCTGCTGTAAACATGTTTATTTCT
This sequence comes from Telmatherina bonti, assembly GCF_933228915.1. NCBI lineage: Eukaryota > Metazoa > Chordata > Actinopteri > Atheriniformes > Telmatherinidae > Telmatherina > Telmatherina bonti. The sequence continues at coordinate 41,500,954 of NC_136625.1, read as the reverse complement.
GCTGTAAACGTGTTTATTCCTGCTGTAAACGTGTTTATTTCCGCTGTAAATGTGTTTATTTCTGCTGTAAACCTGTTTATTTCTGCTGTAAATATGTTTATTTCTGCTGTAAATATGTTTATTTCTGCTGTAAAGGTGTTTATTTCTGCTGTAAACGTGTTTATTTCTGCTGTAAATGTGTTTATTTCTGCTGTAAATACGTTTATTTCTACTGTAAATACAATTATTTCTGCTGTAAACGTGTTTATTCCTGCTGTAAACGTGTTTATTCCTGCTGTAAACATGTTTATTTCTGCTGTAAATATGTTTATTCCTGCTGTAAACCTGTTTATTCCTGCTGTAAACGTGTGTATTTCTGCTGTAAATACGTTTATTTCTGCTGTAAACGTGTTTATTCTTGCTGTAAACCCATTTATTTCTGCTGTAAACCTGTTTATTCCTCCTGTAAACATGATTTTTTTCTGCTGTAAACGTGTTTATTCCTGCTGTAAACGTGTTTATTCCTGCTATAAACGTGTTTATTTCTGCTGTAAATGTGTTTATTTCTGCTGTAAATACGTTTATTTCTGCTGTAAACGTGTTTATTTCTGCTGTAAATACGTTTATTTCTGCTGTAAATACGTTTATTTCTGCTGTAAACCTGTTTATTCCTGCTGTAAACATGTTTATTTCTGCTGTAAACGTGTTTATTCCTTCTGTAAACGTGTTTATTTCTGCTGTAAACCTGTTTATTCCTGCTGTAAACATGTTTATTTCTGCTGTAAACGTGTTTATTCCTTCTGTAAACGTGTTTATTTCTGCTGTAAATGTGTTTATTTCTGCTGTAAACGTGTTTATTTCTGCTGTAAATATGTTTATTCCTGCTGTAAACGTGTTTATTTCTGCAGTAAATGTGTTTATTTCTGCTGTAAACGTGTTTATTTCTGCTGTAAATATGTTTATTCCTGCTGTAAACGTGTTTATTTCTGCTGTAAATACGTTTATTTCTGCTGTAAATACATTTATTTCTGCGGTAAATATGTTTATTCCTGCTGTAAACCTGTTTATTCCTGCTGTAAACGTGTTTATTCCTGCTGTAAACCTGTTTATTCCTGCTGTAAACATGTTTATTTCTGCTGTAAATATGTTTATTCCTGCTGTAAACCTGTTTATTCCTGCTGTAAACATGTTTATTCCTGCTGTAAACATGTTTATTTCTGCTGTAAACGTGTTTATTCCTTCTGTAAACCTGTTTATTTCTGCTGTAAATGTGTTTATTTCTGCTGTAAACGTGTTTATTTCTGCTGTAAATATGTTTATTCCTGCTGTAAACGTGTTTATTTCTGCTGTAAATACGTTTATTTCTGCTGTAAATACATTTATTTTTGCTGTAAACCTGTTTATTCCTGCTGTAAACGTGTTTATTTCTGCTGTAAATACATTTATTTCTGCTGTAAATACGTTTATTTCTGCTGTAAACCTGTTTATTCCTCCTGTAAAATTGATTTTTTTCTGCTGTAAACGTGTTTATTCCTGCTGTAAACGTGTTTATTCCTGCTATAAACGTGTTTATTTCTGCTGTAAATGTGTTTATTTCTGCTGTAAATACAATTATTTCTGCTGTAAACGTGTTTATTCCTGCTGTAAACCTGTTTATTCCTGCTGTAAACATGTTTATTTCTGCTGTAAATATGTTTATTCCTGCTGTAAACCTGTTTATTCCTGCTGTAAACGTGTTTATTTCTGCTGTAAATACGTTTATTTCTGCTGTAAACCTGTTTATTCCTCCTGTATACATGTTTTTTTTCTGCTGTAAATGTGTTTATTCTTGCTGTAAACCCATTTATTTCTGCTGTAAACCTGTTTATTCCTCCTGTAAACATGATTTTTTCTGCTGTAAACGTGTTTATTCCTGCTGTAAACGTGTTTATTCCTGCTATAAACGTGTTTATTTCTGCTGTAAATGTGTTTATTTCTGCTGTAAATACGTTTATTTCTGCTGTAAATACAATTATTTCTGCTGTAAACGTGTTTATTCCTGCTGTAAACCTGTTTATTCCTGCTGTAAACATGTTTATTTCTGCTGTAAATATGTTTATTCCTGCTGTAAACCTGTTTATTCCTGCTGTAAACGTGTTTATTCCTCCTGTAAACATGTTTTTTTTTCTGCTGTAAATGTGTTTATTCTTGCTGTAAACCCATTTATTCCTGCTGTAAACGTGTTTATTCCTGCTGTAAACATGTTTATTTCTGCTGTAAACGTGTTTATTCCTGCTGTAAACGTGTTTATTTCCGCTGTAAATGTGTTTATTTCTGCTGTAAACATGTTTATTTCTGCTGTAAATATGTTTATTTCTGCTGTAAATATGTTTATTTCTGCTGTAAAGGTGTTTATTTCTGCTGTAAACGTGTTTATTTCTGCTGTAAATGTGTTTATTTCTGCTGTAAATACGTTTATTTCTACTGTAAATACAATTATTTCTGCTGTAAACGTGTTTATTCCTGCTGTAAACGTGTTTATTCCTGCTGTAAACATGTTTATTTCTGCTGTAAATATGTTTATTCCTGCTGTAAACCTGTTTATTCCTGCTGTAAACCTGTTTATTCCTGCTGTAAACGTGTGTATTTCTGCTGTAAATACGTTTATTTCTGCTGTAAACGTGTTTATTCTTGCTGTAAACCCATTTATTTCTGCTGTAAACCTGTTTATTCCTCCTGTAAACATGATTTTTTTCTGCTGTAAACGTGTTTATTCCTGCTGTAAACGTGTTTATTCCTGCTATAAACGTGTTTATTTCTGCTGTAAACATGTTTATTTCTGCTGTAAACGTGTTTATTCCTTCTGTAAACGTGTTTATTTCTGCTGTAAATGTGTTTATTTCTGCTGTAAACGTGTTTATTTCTGCTGTAAATATGTTTATTCCTGCTGTAAACGTGTTTATTTCTGCAGTAAATGTGTTTATTTCTGCTGTAAACGTGTTTATTTCTGCTGTAAATATGTTTATTCCTGCTGTAAACGTGTTTATTTCTGCTGTAAATACGTTTATTTCTGCTGTAAATACATTTATTTCTGCTGTAAATATGTTTATTCCTGCTGTAAACCTGTTTATTCCTGCTGTAAACGTGTTTATTCCTGCTGTAAACCTGTTTATTCCTGCTGTAAACATGTTTATTTCTGCTGTAAATATGTTTATTCCTGCTGTAAACCTGTTTATTCCTGCTGTAAACATGTTTATTCCTGCTGTAAACATGTTTATTTCTGCTGTAAACGTGTTTATTCCTTCTGTAAACCTGTTTATTTCTGCTGTAAATGTGTTTATTTCTGCTGTAAACGTGTTTATTTCTGCTGTAAATATGTTTATTCCTGCTGTAAACGTGTTTATTTCTGCTGTAAATACGTTTATTTCTGCTGTAAATACATTTATTTTTGCTGTAAACCTGTTTATTCCTGCTGTAAACGTGTTTATTTCTGCTGTAAATACATTTATTTCTGCTGTAAATACGTTTATTTCTGCTGTAAACCTGTTTATTCCTCCTGTAAAATTGATTTTTTTCTGCTGTAAACGTGTTTATTCCTGCTGTAAACGTGTTTATTCCTGCTATAAACGTGTTTATTTCTGCTGTAAATATGTTTATTCCTGCTGTAAACCTGTTTATTCCTGCTGTAAACGTGTTTATTCCTCCTGTAAACATGTTTTTTTTTCTGCTGTAAATGTGTTTATTCTTGCTGTAAACCCATTTATTCCTGCTGTAAACGTGTTTATTCCTGCTGTAAACATGTTTATTTCTGCTGTAAACGTGTTTATTCCTGCTGTAAACGTGTTTATTTCCGCTGTAAATGTGTTTATTTCTGCTGTAAACATGTTTATTTCTGCTGTAAATATGTTTATTTCTGCTGTAAATATGTTTATTTCTGCTGTAAACGTGTTTATTCCTGCTGTAAACATGTTTATTTCTGCTGTAAATATGTTTATTTCTGCTGTAAATACAATTATTTCTGCTGTAAACGTGTTTATTCCTGCTGTAAACCTGTTTATTCCTGCTGTAAACATGTTTATTTCTGCTGTAAATATGTTTATTCCTGCTGTAAACCTGTTTATTCCTGCTGTAAACGTGTTTATTTCTGCTGTAAATACGTTTATTTCTGCTGTAAACCTGTTTATTCCTCCTGTATACATGTTTTTTTTCTGCTGTAAATGTGTTTATTCTTGCTGTAAACCCATTTATTTCTGCTGTAAACCTGTTTATTCCTCCTGTAAACATGATTTTTTCTGCTGTAAACGTGTTTATTCCTGCTGTAAACGTGTTTATTCCTGCTATAAACGTGTTTATTTCTGCTGTAAATGTGTTTATTTCTGCTGTAAATACGTTTATTTCTGCTGTAAATACAATTATTTCTGCTGTAAACGTGTTTATTCCTGCTGTAAACCTGTTTATTCCTGCTGTAAACATGTTTATTTCTGCTGTAAATATGTTTATTCCTGCTGTAAACCTGTTTATTCCTGCTGTAAACGTGTTTATTCCTCCTGTAAACATGTTTTTTTTTCTGCTGTAAATGTGTTTATTCTTGCTGTAAACCCATTTATTCCTGCTATAAACGTGTTTATTCCTGCTGTAAACATGTTTATTTCTGCTGTAAACGTGTTTATTCCTGCTGTAAACGTGTTTATTTCCGCTGTAAATGTGTTTATTTCTGCTGTAAACATGTTTATTTCTGCTGTAAATATGTTTATTTCTGCTGTAAATATGTTTATTTCTGCTGTAAAGGTGTTTATTTCTGCTGTAAACGTGTTTATTTCTGCTGTAAATGTGTTTATTTCTGCTGTAAATACGTTTATTTCTACTGTAAATACAATTATTTCTGCTGTAAACGTGTTTATTCCTGCTGTAAACGTGTTTATTCCTGCTGTAAACATGTTTATTTCTGCTGTAAATATGTTTATTCCTGCTGTAAACCTGTTTATTCCTGCTGTAAACGTGTGTATTTCTGCTGTAAATACGTTTATTTCTGCTGTAAACGTGTTTATTCTTGCTGTAAACCCATTTATTTCTGCTGTAAACCTGTTTATTCCTCCTGTAAACATGATTTTTTTCTGCTGTAAATATGTTTATTCCTGCTGTAAACCTGTTTATTCCTGCTGTAAACGTGTTTATTCCTGCTATAAACGTGTTTATTTCTGCTGTAAATGTGTTTATTTCTGCTGTAAATACGTTTATATCTGCTGTAAACGTGTTTATTTCTGCTGTAAATACGTTTATTTCTGCTGTAAATACGTTTATTTCTGCTGTAAACCTGTTTATTCCTGCTGTAAACATGTTTATTTCTGCTGTAAACGTGTTTATTCCTTCTGTAAACGTGTTTATTTCTGCTGTAAACCTGTTTATTCCTGCTGTAAACATGTTTATTTCTGCTGTAAACGTGTTTATTCCTTCTGTAAACGTGTTTATTTCTGCTGTAAATGTGTTTATTTCTGCTGTAAACGTGTTTATTTCTGCTGTAAATATGTTTATTCCTGCTGTAAACGTGTTTATTTCTGCAGTAAATGTGTTTATTTCTGCTGTAAACGTGTTTATTTCTGCTGTAAATATGTTTATTCCTGCTGTAAACGTGTTTATTTCTGCTGTAAATACGTTTATTTCTGCTGTAAATACATTTATTTCTGCTGTAAATATGTTTATTCCTGCTGTAAACCTGTTTATTCCTGCTGTAAACGTGTTTATTTCTGCAGTAAATACATTTATTTCTGCTGTAAATACGTTTATTTCTGCTGTAAATACATTTATTTCTGCTGTAAATATGTTTATTCCTGCTGTAAACCTGTTTATTCCTGCTGTAAACGTGTTTATTTCTGCTGTAAATACGTTTATTTCTGCTGTAAATACGTTTATTTCTGCTGTAAACCTGTTTATTCCTCCTGTAAACATGATTTTTTCTGCTGTAAACGTGTTTATTCCTGCTGTAAACATGTTTATTCCTGCTATAAACGTGTTTATTTCTGCTGTAAATGTGTTTATTTCTGCTGTAAATACGTTTATTTCTGCTGTAAATACGTTTATTTCTGCTGTAAACCTGTTTATTCCTCCTGTAAACATGTTTTTTTCTGCTGTAAACGTGTTTATTCTTGCAGTAAACCTGTTTATTCCTGCTGTAAACATGTTTATTCCTGCTGTAAACATGTTTATTTCTGCTGTAAACGTGTTTATTCCCTCTGTAAACGTGTTTATTTCTGCTGTAAATGTGTTTATTTCTGTTGTAAACGTGTTTATTTCTGCTGTAAATATGTTTATTCCTGCTGTAAACGTGTTTATTTCTGCTGTAAACGTGTTTATTCCTGCTGTAAACATGTTTATTCCTGCTGTAAACATGTTTATTCCTGCTGTAAACATGTTTATTTCTGCTGTAAAATTGTTTATTCCTGCTGTAAACATGTTTATTTCCGCTGTAAATGTGTTTATTTCTGCTGAAAACCTGTTTATTTCTGCTGTAAATATGTTTATTTCTGCTGTAAATATGTTTATTTCTGCTGTAAACCTGTTTATTCCTGCTGTAAACGTGTTTATTTCTGCTGTAAATACGTTTATTTCTGCTGTAAACCTGTTTATTCCTCCTGTAAACATGATTTTTTTCTGCTGTAAACGTGTTTATTCCTGCTGTAAACGTGTTTATTCCTGCTATAAACGTGTTTATTTCTGCTGTAAATGTGTTTATTTCTGCTGTAAATACGTTTATTTCTGCTGTAAACCTGTTTATTCCTCCTCTAAACATGTTTTTTTTCTGCTGTAAACGTGTTTATTCTTGCTGTAAACCCATTTATTCCTGCTGTAAACGTGTTTATTTCTGCTGTAAATACGTTTATTTCTGCTGTAAACGTGTTTATTTCTGCTGTAAATACGTTTATTTCTGCTGTAAATACGTTTATTTCTGCTGTAAACCTGTTTATTCCTGCTGTAAACATGTTTATTTCTGCTGTAAACGTGTTTATTCCTTCTGTAAACGTGTTTATTTCTGCTGTAAACCTGTTTATTCCTGCTGTAAACATGTTTATTTCTGCTGTAAACGTGTTTATTCCTTCTGTAAACGTGTTTATTTCTGCTGTAAATGTGTTTATTTCTGCTGTAAACGTGTTTATTTCTGCTGTAAATATGTTTATTCCTGCTGTAAACGTGTTTATTTCTGCTGTAAACGTGTTTATTCCTGCTGTAAACATGTTTATTCCTGCTGTAAACATGTTTATTCCTGCTGTAAACATGTTTATTTCTGCTGTAAACGTGTTTATTCCTGCTGTAAACATGTTTATTTCCGCTGTAAATGTGTTTATTTCTGCTGTAAACCTGTTTATTTCTGCTGTAAATATGTTTATTTCTGCTGTAAATATGTTTATTTCTGCTGTAAACCTGTTTATTCCTGATGTAAACGTGTTTCTTTCTGCTGTAAATACGTTTGTTTCTGCTGTAAACCTGTTTATTCCTCCTGTAAACATGTTTTTTTTCTGATGTAAATGTGTTTATTCTTGCTGTAAACCCATTTATTTCTGCTGTAAACCTGTTTATTCCTCCTGTAAACGTGTTTATTCCTCCTGTAAACATGTTTTTTTTCTGATGTAAATGTGTTTATTCTTGCTGTAAACCCATTTATTCCTGCTGTAAACCTGTTTATTCCTGCTGTAAACGTGTTTATTCCTCCTGTAAACATGTTTTTTTTCTGCTGTAAATGTGTTTATTCTTGCTGTAAACCCATTTATTCCTGCTGTAAACGTGTTTATTCCTGCTGTAAACATGTTTATTTCTGCTGTAAACGTGTTTATTCCTGCTGTAAACGTGTTTATTTCCGCTGTAAATGTGTTTATTTCTGCTGTAAATATGTTTATTTCTGCTGTAAATATGTTTATTTCTGCTGTAAAGGTGTTTATTTCTGCTGTAAACGTGTTTATTTCTGCTGTAAATGTGTTTATTTCTGCTGTAAATACGTTTATTTCTACTGTAAATACAATTATTTCTGCTGTAAACGTGTTTATTCCTGCTGTAAACGTGTTTATTCCTGCTGTAAACATGTTTATTTCTGCTGTAAATATGTTTATTCCTGCTGTAAACCTGTTTATTCCTGCTGTAAACGTGTGTATTTCTGCTGTAAATACGTTTATTTCTGCTGTAAACGTGTTTATTCTTGCTGTACACCCATTTATTTCTGCTGTAAACCTGTTTATTCCTCCTGTAAACATGATTTTTTTCTGCTGTAAACGTGTTTATTCCTGCTGTAAACGTGTTTATTCCTGCTATAAACGTGTTTATTTCTGCTGTAAATGTGTTTATTTCTGCTGTAAATACGTTTATTTCTGCTGTAAACCTGTTTATTCCTCCTGTAAACATGTTTTTTTCTGCTGTAAACGTGTTTATTCTTGCAGTAAACCTGTTTATTCCTGCTGTAAACATGTTTATTCCTGCTGTAAACATGTTTATTTCTGCTGTAAACGTTTTTATTCCTTCTGTAAACGTGTTTATTTCTGCTGTAAATGTGTTTATTTCTGCTGTAAACGTGTTTATTTCTGCTGTAAATATGTTTATTCCTGCTGTAAACGTGTTTATTTCTGCTGTAAATATGTTTATTTCTGCTGTAAACGTGTTTATTCCTGCTGTAAACATGTTTATTCCTGCTGTAAACATGTTTTTTTCTGCTGTAAACGTGTTTATTCCTTCTGTAAACATGTTTATTTCTGCTGTAAATGTGCTTATTTCTGCTGTAAACGTGTTTATTTCTGCTGTAAATATGTTTATTCCTGCTGTAAACGTGTTTATTTCTGCTGTAAATGTGTTCATTTCTGCTGTAAACGTGTTTATTTCTGCTGTAAATATGTTTATTCCTGCTGTAAACGTGTTTATTTCTGCTGTAAATACGTTTATTTCTGCTGTAAATACATTTATTTCTGCTGTAAATATGTTTATTCCTGCTGTAAACCTGTTTATTCCTGCTGTAAACGTGTTTATTTCTGCTGTAAATACATTTATTTCTGCTGTAAATACTTTTATTTCTGCTGTAAACCTGTTTATTCCTCCTGTAAACATGATTTTTTTCTGCTGTAAACGTGTTTATTCCTGCTGTAAACGTGTTTATTCCTGCTATAAACGTGTTTATTTCTGCTGTAAATGTGTTTATTTCTGCTGTAAATACGTTTATTTCTGCTGTAAATACAATTATTTCTGCTGTAAACGTGTTTATTCCTGCTGTAAACCTGTTTATTCCTGCTGTAAACGTGTTTATTCCTCCTGTAAACATGTTTTTTTTCTGCTGTAAATGTGTTTATTCTTGCTGTAAACCCATTTATTCCTGCTGTAAACCCATTTATTCCTGCTGTAAACGTGTTTATTCCTGCTGTAAACGTGTTTATTTCTGCTGTAAATATGTTTATTCCTGCTGTAAACGTGTTTATTTCTGCTGTAAATGTGTTTATTTCTGCTGTAAACGTGTTTATTTCTGCTGTAAATATGTTTATTCCTGCTGTAAACGTGTTTATTTCTGCTGTAAATACGTTTATTTCTGCTGTAAATACATTTATTTCTGCTGTAAATATGTTTATTCCTGCTGTAAACCTGTTTATTCCTGCTGTAAACGTGTTTATTTCTGCTGTAAATACATTTATTTCTGCTGTAAATACTTTTATTTCTGCTGTAAACCTGTTTATTCCTCCTGTAAACATGATTTTTTTCTGCTGTAAACGTGTTTATTCCTGCTGTAAACGTGTTTATTCCTGCTATAAACGTGTTTATTTCTGCTGTAAATGTGTTTATTTCTGCTGTAAATACGTTTATTTCTGCTGTAAATACAATTATTTCTGCTGTAAACGTGTTTATTCCTGCTGTAAACCTGTTTATTCCTGCTGTAAACGTGTTTATTTCTGCTGTAAATACGTTTATTTCTGCTGTAAACCTGTTTATTCCTCCTCTAAACATGTTTTTTTTCTGCTGTAAACGTGTTTATTCTTGCTGTAAACCCATTTATTCCTGCTGTAAACGTGTTTATTTCTGCTGTAAATACGTTTATTTCTGCTGTAAACGTGTTTATTTCTGCTGTAAATACGTTTATTTCTGCTGTAAATACGTTTATTTCTGCTATAAACCCATTTATTCCTGCTGTAAACCCATTTATTCCTGCTGTAAACGTGTTTATTCCTGCTGTAAACGTGTTTATTCCTGCTATAAACGTGTTTATTTCTGCTGTAAATGTGTTTATTTCTGCTGTAAATACGTTTATTTCTGCTGTAAATACAATTATTTCTGCTGTAAACGTGTTTATTCCTGCTGTAAACGTGTTTATTCCTGCTGTAAACATGTTTATTTCTGCTGTAAATATGTTTATTCCTGCTGTAAACCTGTTTATTCCTGCTGTAAACGTGTTTATTTCTGCTGTAAATACGTTTATTTCTGCTGTAAACCTGTTTATTCCTCCTCTAAACATGTTTTTTTCTGCTGTAAACGTGTTTATTCTTGCTGTAAACCCATTTATTCCTGCTGTAAACGTGTTTATTTCTGCTGTAAATACGTTTATTTCTGCTGTAAACGTGTTTATTTCTGCTGTAAATACGTTTATTTCTGCTGTAAATACGTTTATTTCTGCTGTAAACCTGTTTATTCCTGCTGTAAACATGTTTATTTCTGCTGTAAACGTGTTTATTCCTTCTGTAAACGTGTTTATTTCTGCTGTAAATGTGTTTATTTCTGCTGTAAACGTGTTTATTTCTGCTGTAAATATGTTTATTTCTGCTGTAAACGTGTTTATATCTGCTGTAAATATGTTTATTCCTGCTGTAAACGTGTTTATTTCTGCTGTAAATACGTTTATTTCTGCTGTAAATACATTTATTTCTGCTGTAAATATGTTTATTCCTGCTGTAAACCTGTTTATTTCTGCTGTAAACGTGTTTATTTCTGCTGTAAATACATTTATTTCTGCTGTAAATACGTTTATTTCTGCTGTAAACCTGTTTATTCCTCCTGTAAACATGATTTTTTCTGCTGTAAACGTGTTTATTCCTGCTGTAAACGTGTTTATTCCTGCTATAAACGTGTTTATTTCTGCTGTAAATGTGTTTATTTCTGCTGTAAATATGTTTATTTCTGCTGTAAATACGTTTATTTCTGCTGTAAACATGTTTATTTCTGCTGTAAACGTGTTTATTCCTTCTGTAAACGTGTTTATTTCTGCTGTAAATGTGTTTATTTCTGCTGTAAACGTGTTTATTTCTGCTGTAAATATGTTTATTCCTGCTGTAAACGTGTTTATTTCTGCTGTAAATATGTTTATTTCTGCTGTAAACGTGTTTATATCTGCTGTAAATATGTTTATTCCTGCTGTAAACGTGTTTATTTCTGCTGTAAATACGTTTATTTCTGCTGTAAACGTGTTTATTTCTGCTGTAAATACGTTTATTTCTGCTGTAAATACGTTTATTTCTGCTATAAACCCATTTATTCCTGCTGTAAACCCATTTATTCCTGCTGTAAACGTGTTTATTCCTGCTGTAAACGTGTTTATTCCTGCTATAAACGTGTTTATTTCTGCTGTAAATGTGTTTATTTCTGCTGTAAATACAATTATTTCTGCTGTAAACGTGTTTATTCCTGCTGTAAACGTGTTTATTCCTGCTGTAAACATGTTTATTTCTGCTGTAAATATGTTTATTCCTGCTGTAAACCTGTTTATTCCTGCTGTAAACGTGTTTATTTCTGCTGTAAATACGTTTATTTCTGCTGTAAACCTGTTTATTCCTCCTCTAAACATGTTTTTTTTCTGCTGTAAACGTGTTTATTCTTGCTGTAAACCCATTTATTCCTGCTGTAAACGTGTTTATTTCTGCTGTAAATACGTTTATTTCTGCTGTAAACGTGTTTATTTCTGCTGTAAATACGTTTATTTCTGCTGTAAATACGTTTATTTCTGCTGTAAACCTGTTTATTCCTGCTGTAAACATGTTTATTTCTGCTGTAAACGTGTTTATTCCTTCTGAAAACGTGTTTATTTCTGCTGTAAATGTGTTTATTTCTGCTGTAAACGTGTTTATTTCTGCTGTAAATATGTTTATTTCTGCTGTAAACGTGTTTATATCTGCTGTAAATATGTTTATTCCTGCTGTAAACGTGTTTATTTCTGCTGTAAATACGTTTATTTCTGCTGTAAATACATTTATTTCTGCTGTAAATATGTTTATTCCTGCTGTAAACCTGTTTATTTCTGCTGTAAACGTGTTTATTTCTGCTGTAAATACATTTATTTCTGCTGTAAATACGTTTATTTCTGCTGTAAACCTGTTTATTCCTCCTGTAAACATGATTTTTTCTGCTGTAAACGTGTTTATTCCTGCTGTAAACGTGTTTATTCCTGCTATAAACGTGTTTATTTCTGCTGTAAATGTGTTTATTTCTGCTGTAAATATGTTTATTTCTGCTGTAAATACGTTTATTTCTGCTGTAAACATGTTTATTTCTGCTGTAAACGTGTTTATTCCTTCTGTAAACGTGTTTATTTCTGCTGTAAATGTGTTTATTTCTGCTGTAAACGTGTTTATTTCTGCTGTAAATATGTTTATTCCTGCTGTAAACGTGTTTATTTCTGCTGTAAATATGTTTATTTCTGCTGTAAACGTGTTTATATCTGCTGTAAATATGTTTATTCCTGCTGTAAACGTGTTTATTTCTGCTGTAAATACGTTTATTTCTGCTGTAAACGTGTTTATTTCTGCTGTAAATACGTTTATTTCTGCTGTAAATACGTTTATTTCTGCTATAAACCCATTTATTCCTGCTGTAAACCCATTTATTCCTGCTGTAAACGTGTTTATTCCTGCTGTAAACGTGTTTATTCCTGCTATAAACGTGTTTATTTCTGCTGTAAATGTGTTTATTTCTGCTGTAAATACAATTATTTCTGCTGTAAACGTGTTTATTCCTGCTGTAAACGTGTTTATTCCTGCTGTAAACATGTTTATTTCTGCTGTAAATATGTTTATTCCTGCTGTAAACCTGTTTATTCCTGCTGTAAACGTGTTTATTTCTGCTGTAAATACGTTTATTTCTGCTGTAAACCTGTTTATTCCTCCTCTAAACATGTTTTTTTTCTGCTGTAAACGTGTTTATTCTTGCTGTAAACCCATTTATTCCTGCTGTAAACGTGTTTATTTCTGCTGTAAATACGTTTATTTCTGCTGTAAACGTGTTTATTTCTGCTGTAAATACGTTTATTTCTGCTGTAAATACGTTTATTTCTGCTGTAAACCTGTTTATTCCTGCTGTAAACATGTTTATTTCTGCTGTAAACGTGTTTATTCCTTCTGAAAACGTGTTTATTTCTGCTGTAAATGTGTTTATTTCTGCTGTAAACGTGTTTATTTCTGCTGTAAATATGTTTATTTCTGCTGTAAACGTGTTTATATCTGCTGTAAATATGTTTATTCCTGCTGTAAACGTGTTTATTTCTGCTGTAAATACGTTTATTTCTGCTGTAAATACATTTATTTCTGCTGTAAATATGTTTATTCCTGCTGTAAACCTGTTTATTTCTGCTGTAAACGTGTTTATTTCTGCTGTAAATACATTTATTTCTGCTGTAAATACGTTTATTTCTGCTGTAAACCTGTTTATTCCTCCTGTAAACATGATTTTTTCTGCTGTAAACGTGTTTATTCCTGCTGTAAACGTGTTTATTCCTGCTATAAACGTGTTTATTTCTGCTGTAAATGTGTTTATTTCTGCTGTAAATACGTTTATTTCTGCTGTAAATACGTTTATTTCTGCTGTAAACATGTTTATTTCTGCTGTAAACGTGTTTATTCCTTCTGTAAACGTGTTTATTTCTGCTGTAAATGTGTTTATTTCTGCTGTAAACGTGTTTATTTCTGCTGTAAATATGTTTATTCCTGCTGTAAACGTGTTTATTTCATCTGTAAATGTGTTTATTTCTGCTGTAAACGTGTTTATTCCTGCTGTAAACATGTTTATTCCTGCTGTAAACATGTTTATTTCTGCTGTAAACGTGTTTATTCCTTCTGTAAACGTGTTTATTTCTGCTGTAAATGTGTTTATTTCTGCTGTAAACGTGTTTATTTCTGCTGTAAATATGTTTATTACTGCTGTAAACGTGTTTATTTCTGCTGTAAATGTGTTTATTTCTGCTGTAAACGTGTTTATTTCTGCTGTAAATATGTTTATTTCTGCTGTAAATATGTTTATTCCTGCTGTAAACCTGTTTATTCCTGCTGTAAACGTGTTTATTTCTGCTGTAAATGTGTTTATTTCTGCTGTAAACGTGTTTATTCCTGCTGTAAACATGTTTATTCCTGCTGTAAACATGTTTATTTCTGCTGTAAACGTGTTTATTCCTTCTGTAAACGTGTTTATTTCTGCTGTAAATGTGTTTATTTCTGCTGTAAACGTGTTTATTTCTGCTGTAAATATGTTTATTACTGCTGTAAACGTGTTTATTTCTGCTGTAAATGTGTTTATTTCTGCTGTAAACGTGTTTATTTCTGCTGTAAATATGTTTATTTCTGCTGTAAATATGTTTATTCCTGCTGTAAACCTGTTTATTCCTGCTGTAAACGTGTTTATTTCTGCTGTAAATACATTTATTTCTGCTGTAAATACGTTTATTTCTGCTGTAAACCTGTTTATTCCTCCTGTAAACATGATTTTTTCTGCTGTAAACGTGTTTATTCCTGCTGTAAACGTGTTTATTCCTGCTATAAACGTGTTTATTTCTGCTGTAAATGTGTTTATTTCTGCTGTAAATACGTTTATTTCTACTGTAAATACAATTATTTCTGCTGTAAACGTGTTTATTCCTGCTGTAAACATGTTTATTTCTGCTGTAAATATGTTTATTCCTGCTGTAAACCTGTTTATTCCTGCTGTAAACATGTTTATTTCTGCTGTAAATACGTTTATTTCTGCTGTAAACCTGTTTATTCCTCCTGTAAACATGTTTTTTTTCTGCTGTAAACGTGTTTATTCTTGCTGTAAACCCATTTATTTCTGCTGTAAACCTGTTTATTCCTGCTGTAAACATGTTTATTCCTCCTCTAAACATGTTTTTTTTCTGCTGTAAACGTGTTAATTTCTGCTGTAAACGTGTTTATTTCTGCTGTAAATACGTTTATTTCTGCTGTAAATACGTTTATTTCTGCTGTAAACCTGTTTATTCCTCCTGTAAACATGTTTATTTCTGCTGTAAATACGTTTATTTCTGCTGTAAACCTGTTTATTCCTCCTGTAAACATGTTTTTTTTCTGCTGTAAACGTGTTTATTCTTGCTGTAAACCCATTTATTTCTGCTGTAAACCTGTTTATTCCTCCTGTAAACATGATTTTTTCTGCTGTAAACGTGTTTATTCCTGCTGTAAACGTGTTTATTCCTGCTATAAACGTGTTTATTTCTGCTGTAAATGTGTTTATTTCTGCTTTAAATACGTTTATTTCTGCTGTAAATACAATTATTTCTGCTGTAAACGTGTTTATTCTTGCTGTAAACCCATTTATTCCTGCTGTAAACGTGTTTATTTCTGCTGTAAATACGTTTATTTCTGCTGTAAACGTGTTTATTTCTGCTGTAAATACGTTTATTTCTGCTGTAAATACGTTTATTTCTGCTGTAAACCTGTTTATTCCTGCTGTAAACATGTTTATTTCTGCTGTAAACGTGTTTATTCCTTCTGTAAACGTGTTTATTTCTGCTGTAAATGTGTTTATTTCTGCTGTAAACGTGTTTATTTCTGCTGTAAATATGTTTATTCCTGCTGTAAACGTGTTTATTTCTGCTGTAAATGTGTTTATTTATGCTGTAAACGTGTTTATTTCTGCTGTAAATATGTTTATTCCTGCTGTAAACGTGTTTATTTCTGCTGTAAATACGTTTATTTCTGCTGTAAATACATTTATTTCTGCTGTAAATATGTTTATTCCTGCTGTAAACCTGTTTATTCCTGCTGTAAACGTGTTTATTTCTGCTGTAAATACATTTATTTCTGCTGTAAATACGTTTATTTCTGCTGTAAACATGATTTTTTCTGCTGTAAATATGTTTATTCCTGCTGTAAACCTGTTTATTCCTGCTGTAAACGTGTTTATTTCTGCTGTAAATACGTTTATTTCTGCTGTAAACCTGTTTATTCCTCCTGTAAACATGTTTTTTTCTGCTGTAAACGTGTTTATTCTTGCTGTAAACCCGTTTATTCCTGCTGTAAACATGTTTATTCCTGCTGTAAACATGTTTATTTCTGCTGTAAACGTGTTTATTCCTTCTGTAAACGTGTTTATTTCTGCTGTAAACGTGTTTATTTCTGCTGTAAACGTGTTTATTCCTGCTGTAAACGTGTTTATTTCTGCTGTAAATACGTTTATTTCTGCTGTAAACCTGTTTATTCCTCCTGTAAACATGTTTTTTTTCTGCTGTAAACGTGTTTATTCTTGCTGTAAACCCATTTATTTCTGCTGTAAACCTGTTTATCCCTCCTGTAAACATGATTTTTTCTGCTGTAAACGTGTTTATTCCTGCTGTAAACGTGTTTATTCCTGCTATAAACGTGTTTATTTCTGCTGTAAATGTGTTTATTTCTGCTGTAAATACGTTTATTTCTGCTGTAAATACAATTATTTCTGCTGTAAACGTGTTTATTCCTGCTGTAAACCTGTTTATTCCTGCTGTAAACATGTTTATTTCTGCTGTAAATATGTTTATTCCTGCTGTAAACCTGTTTATTCCTCCTGTAAACATGTTTTTTTTCTGCTGTAAACGTGTTTATTCTTGCTGTAAACCCATTTATTTCTGCTGTAAACCTGTTTATTCCTCCTGTAAACATGATTTTTTCTGCTGTAAACGTGTTTATTCCTGCTGTAAACGTGTTTATTCCTGCTATGAACGTGTTTATTTCTGCTGTAAATGTGTTTATTTCTGCTGTAAATACGTTTATTTCTGCTGTAAATACAATTATTTCTGCTGTAAACGTGTTTATTCCTGCTGTAAACCTGTTTATTCCTGCTGTAAACATGTTTATTTCTGCTGTAAATATGTTTATTCCTGCTGTAAACCTGTTTATTCCTGCTGTAAACGTGTTTATTTCTGCTGTAAATACGTTTATTTCTGCTGTAAACCTGTTTATTCCTCCTCTAAACATGTTTTTTTCTGCTGTAAACGTGTTTATTCTTGCTGTAAACCCATTTATTCCTGCTGTAAACGTGTTTATTTCTGCTGTAAATACGTTTATTTCTGCTGTAAACGTGTTTATTTCTGCTGTAAATACGTTTATTTCTGCTGTAAATACGTTTATTTCTGCTGTAAACCTGTTTATTCCTGCTGTAAACATGTTTATTTCTGCTGTAAACGTGTTTATTCCTTCTGTAAACGTGTTTATTTCTGCTGTAAATGTGTTTATTTCTGCTGTAAACGTGTTTATTTCTGCTGTAAATATGTTTATTTCTGCTGTAAACGTGTTTATATCTGCTGTAAATATGTTTATTCCTGCTGTAAACGTGTTTATTTCTGCTGTAAATACGTTTATTTCTGCTGTAAATACATTTATTTCTGCTGTAAATATGTTTATTCCTGCTGTAAACCTGTTTATTTCTGCTGTAAACGTGTTTATTTCTGCTGTAAATACATTTATTTC
This sequence comes from Telmatherina bonti, assembly GCF_933228915.1. Taxonomy (NCBI): domain Eukaryota; kingdom Metazoa; phylum Chordata; class Actinopteri; order Atheriniformes; family Telmatherinidae; genus Telmatherina; species Telmatherina bonti. The sequence continues at coordinate 41,483,327 of NC_136625.1, read as the reverse complement.
TGCTGTAAATACGTTTATTTCTGCTGTAAACCTGTTTATTCCTCCTGTAAACATGATTTTTTCTGCTGTAAACGTGTTTATTCCTGCTGTAAACGTGTTTATTCCTGCTATAAACGTGTTTATTTCTGCTGTAAATGTGTTTATTTCTGCTGTAAATATGTTTATTTCTGCTGTAAATACGTTTATTTCTGCTGTAAACATGTTTATTTCTGCTGTAAACGTGTTTATTCCTTCTGTAAACGTGTTTATTTCTGCTGTAAATGTGTTTATTTCTGCTGTAAACGTGTTTATTTCTGCTGTAAATATGTTTATTCCTGCTGTAAACGTGTTTATTTCTGCTGTAAATATGTTTATTTCTGCTGTAAACGTGTTTATATCTGCTGTAAATATGTTTATTCCTGCTGTAAACGTGTTTATTTCTGCTGTAAATACGTTTATTTCTGCTGTAAACGTGTTTATTTCTGCTGTAAATACGTTTATTTCTGCTGTAAATACGTTTATTTCTGCTATAAACCCATTTATTCCTGCTGTAAACCCATTTATTCCTGCTGTAAACGTGTTTATTCCTGCTGTAAACGTGTTTATTCCTGCTATAAACGTGTTTATTTCTGCTGTAAATGTGTTTATTTCTGCTGTAAATACAATTATTTCTGCTGTAAACGTGTTTATTCCTGCTGTAAACGTGTTTATTCCTGCTGTAAACATGTTTATTTCTGCTGTAAATATGTTTATTCCTGCTGTAAACCTGTTTATTCCTGCTGTAAACGTGTTTATTTCTGCTGTAAATACGTTTATTTCTGCTGTAAACCTGTTTATTCCTCCTCTAAACATGTTTTTTTTCTGCTGTAAACGTGTTTATTCTTGCTGTAAACCCATTTATTCCTGCTGTAAACGTGTTTATTTCTGCTGTAAATACGTTTATTTCTGCTGTAAACGTGTTTATTTCTGCTGTAAATACGTTTATTTCTGCTGTAAATACGTTTATTTCTGCTGTAAACCTGTTTATTCCTGCTGTAAACATGTTTATTTCTGCTGTAAACGTGTTTATTCCTTCTGAAAACGTGTTTATTTCTGCTGTAAATGTGTTTATTTCTGCTGTAAACGTGTTTATTTCTGCTGTAAATATGTTTATTTCTGCTGTAAACGTGTTTATATCTGCTGTAAATATGTTTATTCCTGCTGTAAACGTGTTTATTTCTGCTGTAAATACGTTTATTTCTGCTGTAAATACATTTATTTCTGCTGTAAATATGTTTATTCCTGCTGTAAACCTGTTTATTTCTGCTGTAAACGTGTTTATTTCTGCTGTAAATACATTTATTTCTGCTGTAAATACGTTTATTTCTGCTGTAAACCTGTTTATTCCTCCTGTAAACATGATTTTTTCTGCTGTAAACGTGTTTATTCCTGCTGTAAACGTGTTTATTCCTGCTATAAACGTGTTTATTTCTGCTGTAAATGTGTTTATTTCTGCTGTAAATACGTTTATTTCTGCTGTAAATACGTTTATTTCTGCTGTAAACATGTTTATTTCTGCTGTAAACGTGTTTATTCCTTCTGTAAACGTGTTTATTTCTGCTGTAAATGTGTTTATTTCTGCTGTAAACGTGTTTATTTCTGCTGTAAATATGTTTATTCCTGCTGTAAACGTGTTTATTTCTGCTGTAAATGTGTTTATTTCTGCTGTAAACGTGTTTATTCCTGCTGTAAACATGTTTATTCCTGCTGTAAACATGTTTATTTCTGCTGTAAACGTGTTTATTCCTTCTGTAAACGTGTTTATTTCTGCTGTAAATGTGTTTATTTCTGCTGTAAACGTGTTTATTTCTGCTGTAAATATGTTTATTACTGCTGTAAACGTGTTTATTTCTGCTGTAAATGTGTTTATTTCTGCTGTAAACGTGTTTATTTCTGCTGTAAATATGTTTATTTCTGCTGTAAATATGTTTATTCCTGCTGTAAACCTGTTTATTCCTGCTGTAAACGTGTTTATTTCTGCTGTAAATGTGTTTATTTCTGCTGTAAACGTGTTTATTCCTGCTGTAAACATGTTTATTCCTGCTGTAAACATGTTTATTTCTGCTGTAAACGTGTTTATTCCTTCTGTAAACGTGTTTATTTCTGCTGTAAATGTGTTTATTTCTGCTGTAAACGTGTTTATTTCTGCTGTAAATATGTTTATTACTGCTGTAAACGTGTTTATTTCTGCTGTAAATGTGTTTATTTCTGCTGTAAACGTGTTTATTTCTGCTGTAAATATGTTTATTTCTGCTGTAAATATGTTTATTCCTGCTGTAAACCTGTTTATTCCTGCTGTAAACGTGTTTATTTCTGCTGTAAATACATTTATTTCTGCTGTAAATACGTTTATTTCTGCTGTAAACCTGTTTATTCCTCCTGTAAACATGATTTTTTCTGCTGTAAACGTGTTTATTCCTGCTGTAAACGTGTTTATTCCTGCTATAAACGTGTTTATTTCTGCTGTAAATGTGTTTATTTCTGCTGTAAATACGTTTATTTCTACTGTAAATACAATTATTTCTGCTGTAAACGTGTTTATTCCTGCTGTAAACATGTTTATTTCTGCTGTAAATATGTTTATTCCTGCTGTAAACCTGTTTATTCCTGCTGTAAACATGTTTATTTCTGCTGTAAATACGTTTATTTCTGCTGTAAACCTGTTTATTCCTCCTGTAAACATGTTTTTTTTCTGCTGTAAACGTGTTTATTCTTGCTGTAAACCCATTTATTTCTGCTGTAAACCTGTTTATTCCTGCTGTAAACATGTTTATTCCTCCTCTAAACATGTTTTTTTTCTGCTGTAAACGTGTTAATTTCTGCTGTAAACGTGTTTATTTCTGCTGTAAATACGTTTATTTCTGCTGTAAATACGTTTATTTCTGCTGTAAACCTGTTTATTCCTCCTGTAAACATGTTTATTTCTGCTGTAAATACGTTTATTTCTGCTGTAAACCTGTTTATTCCTCCTGTAAACATGTTTTTTTTCTGCTGTAAACGTGTTTATTCTTGCTGTAAACCCATTTATTTCTGCTGTAAACCTGTTTATTCCTCCTGTAAACATGATTTTTTCTGCTGTAAACGTGTTTATTCCTGCTGTAAACGTGTTTATTCCTGCTATAAACGTGTTTATTTCTGCTGTAAATGTGTTTATTTCTGCTTTAAATACGTTTATTTCTGCTGTAAATACAATTATTTCTGCTGTAAACGTGTTTATTCTTGCTGTAAACCCATTTATTCCTGCTGTAAACGTGTTTATTTCTGCTGTAAATACGTTTATTTCTGCTGTAAACGTGTTTATTTCTGCTGTAAATACGTTTATTTCTGCTGTAAATACGTTTATTTCTGCTGTAAACCTGTTTATTCCTGCTGTAAACATGTTTATTTCTGCTGTAAACGTGTTTATTCCTGCTGTAAACCTGTTTATTCCTGCTGTAAACGTGTTTATTTCTGCTGTAAATACGTTTATTTCTGCTGTAAACCTGTTTATTCCTCCTGTAAACATGTTTTTTTCTGCTGTAAACGTGTTTATTCTTGCTGTAAACCCGTTTATTCCTGCTGTAAACATGTTTATTCCTGCTGTAAACATGTTTATTTCTGCTGTAAACGTGTTTATTCCTTCTGTAAACGTGTTTATTTCTGCTGTAAACGTGTTTATTTCTGCTGTAAACGTGTTTATTCCTGCTGTAAACGTGTTTATTTCTGCTGTAAATACGTTTATTTCTGCTGTAAACCTGTTTATTCCTCCTGTAAACATGTTTTTTTTCTGCTGTAAACGTGTTTATTCTTGCTGTAAACCCATTTATTTCTGCTGTAAACCTGTTTATTCCTCCTGTAAACATGATTTTTTCTGCTGTAAACGTGTTTATTCCTGCTGTAAACGTGTTTATTCCTGCTATAAACGTGTTTATTTCTGCTGTAAATGTGTTTATTTCTGCTGTAAATACGTTTATTTCTGCTGTAAATACAATTATTTCTGCTGTAAACGTGTTTATTCCTGCTGTAAACCTGTTTATTCCTGCTGTAAACATGTTTATTTCTGCTGTAAATATGTTTATTCCTGCTGTAAACCTGTTTATTCCTCCTGTAAACATGTTTTTTTTCTGCTGTAAACGTGTTTATTCTTGCTGTAAACCCATTTATTTCTGCTGTAAACCTGTTTATTCCTCCTGTAAACATGATTTTTTCTGCTGTAAACGTGTTTATTCCTGCTGTAAACGTGTTTATTCCTGCTATGAACGTGTTTATTTCTGCTGTAAATGTGTTTATTTCTGCTGTAAATACGTTTATTTCTGCTGTAAATACAATTATTTCTGCTGTAAACGTGTTTATTCCTGCTGTAAACCTGTTTATTCCTGCTGTAAACATGTTTATTTCTGCTGTAAATATGTTTATTCCTGCTGTAAACCTGTTTATTCCTGCTGTAAACGTGTTTATTTCTGCTGTAAATACGTTTATTTCTGCTGTAAACCTGTTTATTCCTCCTCTAAACATGTTTTTTTCTGCTGTAAACGTGTTTATTCTTGCTGTAAACCCATTTATTCCTGCTGTAAACGTGTTTATTTCTGCTGTAAATACGTTTATTTCTGCTGTAAACGTGTTTATTTCTGCTGTAAATACGTTTATTTCTGCTGTAAATACGTTTATTTCTGCTGTAAACCTGTTTATTCCTGCTGTAAACATGTTTATTTCTGCTGTAAACGTGTTTATTCCTTCTGTAAACGTGTTTATTTCTGCTGTAAATGTGTTTATTTCTGCTGTAAACGTGTTTATTTCTGCTGTAAATATGTTTATTTCTGCTGTAAACGTGTTTATATCTGCTGTAAATATGTTTATTCCTGCTGTAAACGTGTTTATTTCTGCTGTAAATACGTTTATTTCTGCTGTAAATACATTTATTTCTGCTGTAAATATGTTTATTCCTGCTGTAAACCTGTTTATTTCTGCTGTAAACGTGTTTATTTCTGCTGTAAATACATTTATTTCTGCTGTAAATACGTTTATTTCTGCTGTAAACCTGTTTATTCCTCCTGTAAACATGATTTTTTCTGCTGTAAACGTGTTTATTCCTGCTGTAAACGTGTTTATTCCTGCTATAAACGTGTTTATTTCTGCTGTAAATGTGTTTATTTCTGCTGTAAATATGTTTATTTCTGCTGTAAATACGTTTATTTCTGCTGTAAACATGTTTATTTCTGCTGTAAACGTGTTTATTCCTTCTGTAAACGTGTTTATTTCTGCTGTAAATGTGTTTATTTCTGCTGTAAACGTGTTTATTTCTGCTGTAAATATGTTTATTCCTGCTGTAAACGTGTTTATTTCTGCTGTAAATATGTTTATTTCTGCTGTAAACGTGTTTATATCTGCTGTAAATATGTTTATTCCTGCTGTAAACGTGTTTATTTCTGCTGTAAATACGTTTATTTCTGCTGTAAACGTGTTTATTTCTGCTGTAAATACGTTTATTTCTGCTGTAAATACGTTTATTTCTGCTATAAACCCATTTATTCCTGCTGTAAACCCATTTATTCCTGCTGTAAACGTGTTTATTCCTGCTGTAAACGTGTTTATTCCTGCTATAAACGTGTTTATTTCTGCTGTAAATGTGTTTATTTCTGCTGTAAATACAATTATTTCTGCTGTAAACGTGTTTATTCCTGCTGTAAACGTGTTTATTCCTGCTGTAAACATGTTTATTTCTGCTGTAAATATGTTTATTCCTGCTGTAAACCTGTTTATTCCTGCTGTAAACGTGTTTATTTCTGCTGTAAATACGTTTATTTCTGCTGTAAACCTGTTTATTCCTCCTCTAAACATGTTTTTTTTCTGCTGTAAACGTGTTTATTCTTGCTGTAAACCCATTTATTCCTGCTGTAAACGTGTTTATTTCTGCTGTAAATACGTTTATTTCTGCTGTAAACGTGTTTATTTCTGCTGTAAATACGTTTATTTCTGCTGTAAATACGTTTATTTCTGCTGTAAACCTGTTTATTCCTGCTGTAAACATGTTTATTTCTGCTGTAAACGTGTTTATTCCTTCTGAAAACGTGTTTATTTCTGCTGTAAATGTGTTTATTTCTGCTGTAAACGTGTTTATTTCTGCTGTAAATATGTTTATTTCTGCTGTAAACGTGTTTATATCTGCTGTAAATATGTTTATTCCTGATGTAAACGTGTTTATTTCTGCTGTAAATACGTTTATTTCTGCTGTAAATACATTTATTTCTGCTGTAAACGTGTTTATTCCTGCTGTAAACCTGTTTATTCCTGCTGTAAACATGTTTATTTCTGCTGTAAATATGTTTATTCCTGCTGTAAACCTGTTTATTCCTCCTGTAAACATGTTTTTTTTCTGCTGTAAACGTGTTTATTCTTGCTGTAAACCCATTTATTTCTGCTGTAAACCTGTTTATTCCTCCTGTAAACATGATTTTTTCTGCTGTAAACGTGTTTATTCCTGCTGTAAACGTGTTTATTCCTGCTATGAACGTGTTTATTTCTGCTGTAAATGTGTTTATTTCTGCTGTAAATACGTTTATTTCTGCTGTAAATACAATTATTTCTGCTGTAAACGTGTTTATTCCTGCTGTAAACCTGTTTATTCCTGCTGTAAACATGTTTATTTCTGCTGTAAATATGTTTATTCCTGCTGTAAACCTGTTTATTCCTGCTGTAAACGTGTTTATTTCTGCTGTAAATACGTTTATTTCTGCTGTAAACCTGTTTATTCCTCCTCTAAACATGTTTTTTTCTGCTGTAAACGTGTTTATTCTTGCTGTAAACCCATTTATTCCTGCTGTAAACGTGTTTATTTCTGCTGTAAATACGTTTATTTCTGCTGTAAACGTGTTTATTTCTGCTGTAAATACGTTTATTTCTGCTGTAAATACGTTTATTTCTGCTGTAAACCTGTTTATTCCTGCTGTAAACATGTTTATTTCTGCTGTAAACGTGTTTATTCCTTCTGTAAACGTGTTTATTTCTGCTGTAAATGTGTTTATTTCTGCTGTAAACGTGTTTATTTCTGCTGTAAATATGTTTATTTCTGCTGTAAACGTGTTTATATCTGCTGTAAATATGTTTATTCCTGCTGTAAACGTGTTTATTTCTGCTGTAAATACGTTTATTTCTGCTGTAAATACATTTATTTCTGCTGTAAATATGTTTATTCCTGCTGTAAACCTGTTTATTTCTGCTGTAAACGTGTTTATTTCTGCTGTAAATACATTTATTTCTGCTGTAAATACGTTTATTTCTGCTGTAAACCTGTTTATTCCTCCTGTAAACATGATTTTTTCTGCTGTAAACGTGTTTATTCCTGCTGTAAACGTGTTTATTCCTGCTATAAACGTGTTTATTTCTGCTGTAAATGTGTTTATTTCTGCTGTAAATATGTTTATTTCTGCTGTAAATACGTTTATTTCTGCTGTAAACATGTTTATTTCTGCTGTAAACGTGTTTATTCCTTCTGTAAACGTGTTTATTTCTGCTGTAAATGTGTTTATTTCTGCTGTAAACGTGTTTATTTCTGCTGTAAATATGTTTATTCCTGCTGTAAACGTGTTTATTTCTGCTGTAAATATGTTTATTTCTGCTGTAAACGTGTTTATATCTGCTGTAAATATGTTTATTCCTGCTGTAAACGTGTTTATTTCTGCTGTAAATACGTTTATTTCTGCTGTAAACGTGTTTATTTCTGCTGTAAATACGTTTATTTCTGCTGTAAATACGTTTATTTCTGCTATAAACCCATTTATTCCTGCTGTAAACCCATTTATTCCTGCTGTAAACGTGTTTATTCCTGCTGTAAACGTGTTTATTCCTGCTATAAACGTGTTTATTTCTGCTGTAAATGTGTTTATTTCTGCTGTAAATACAATTATTTCTGCTGTAAACGTGTTTATTCCTGCTGTAAACGTGTTTATTCCTGCTGTAAACATGTTTATTTCTGCTGTAAATATGTTTATTCCTGCTGTAAACCTGTTTATTCCTGCTGTAAACGTGTTTATTTCTGCTGTAAATACGTTTATTTCTGCTGTAAACCTGTTTATTCCTCCTCTAAACATGTTTTTTTTCTGCTGTAAACGTGTTTATTCTTGCTGTAAACCCATTTATTCCTGCTGTAAACGTGTTTATTTCTGCTGTAAATACGTTTATTTCTGCTGTAAACGTGTTTATTTCTGCTGTAAATACGTTTATTTCTGCTGTAAATACGTTTATTTCTGCTGTAAACCTGTTTATTCCTGCTGTAAACATGTTTATTTCTGCTGTAAACGTGTTTATTCCTTCTGTAAACGTGTTTATTTCTGCTGTAAATGTGTTTATTTCTGCTGTAAACGTGTTTATTTCTGCTGTAAATATGTTTATTTCTGCTGTAAACGTGTTTATATCTGCTGTAAATATGTTTATTCCTGCTGTAAACGTGTTTATTTCTGCTGTAAATACGTTTATTTCTGCTGTAAATACATTTATTTCTGCTGTAAATATGTTTATTCCTGCTGTAAACCTGTTTATTTCTGCTGTAAACGTGTTTATTTCTGCTGTAAATACATTTATTTCTGCTGTAAATACGTTTATTTCTGCTGTAAACCTGTTTATTCCTCCTGTAAACATGATTTTTTCTGCTGTAAACGTGTTTATTCCTGCTGTAAACGTGTTTATTCCTGCTATAAACGTGTTTATTTCTGCTGTAAATGTGTTTATTTCTGCTGTAAATATGTTTATTTCTGCTGTAAATACGTTTATTTCTGCTGTAAACATGTTTATTTCTGCTGTAAACGTGTTTATTCCTTCTGTAAACGTGTTTATTTCTGCTGTAAATGTGTTTATTTCTGCTGTAAACGTGTTTATTTCTGCTGTAAATATGTTTATTCCTGCTGTAAACGTGTTTATTTCTGCTGTAAATATGTTTATTTCTGCTGTAAACGTGTTTATATCTGCTGTAAATATGTTTATTCCTGCTGTAAACGTGTTTATTTCTGCTGTAAATACGTTTATTTCTGCTGTAAACGTGTTTATTTCTGCTGTAAATACGTTTATTTCTGCTGTAAATACGTTTATTTCTGCTATAAACCCATTTATTCCTGCTGTAAACCCATTTATTCCTGCTGTAAACGTGTTTATTCCTGCTGTAAACGTGTTTATTCCTGCTATAAACGTGTTTATTTCTGCTGTAAATGTGTTTATTTCTGCTGTAAATACAATTATTTCTGCTGTAAACGTGTTTATTCCTGCTGTAAACGTGTTTATTCCTGCTGTAAACATGTTTATTTCTGCTGTAAATATGTTTATTCCTGCTGTAAACCTGTTTATTCCTGCTGTAAACGTGTTTATTTCTGCTGTAAATACGTTTATTTCTGCTGTAAACCTGTTTATTCCTCCTCTAAACATGTTTTTTTTCTGCTGTAAACGTGTTTATTCTTGCTGTAAACCCATTTATTCCTGCTGTAAACGTGTTTATTTCTGCTGTAAATACGTTTATTTCTGCTGTAAACGTGTTTATTTCTGCTGTAAATACGTTTATTTCTGCTGTAAATACGTTTATTTCTGCTGTAAACCTGTTTATTCCTGCTGTAAACATGTTTATTTCTGCTGTAAACGTGTTTATTCCTTCTGAAAACGTGTTTATTTCTGCTGTAAATGTGTTTATTTCTGCTGTAAACGTGTTTATTTCTGCTGTAAATATGTTTATTTCTGCTGTAAACGTGTTTATATCTGCTGTAAATATGTTTATTCCTGCTGTAAACGTGTTTATTTCTGCTGTAAATACGTTTATTTCTGCTGTAAATACATTTATTTCTGCTGTAAATATGTTTATTCCTGCTGTAAACCTGTTTATTTCTGCTGTAAACGTGTTTATTTCTGCTGTAAATACATTTATTTCTGCTGTAAATACGTTTATTTCTGCTGTAAACCTGTTTATTCCTCCTGTAAACATGATTTTTTCTGCTGTAAACGTGTTTATTCCTGCTGTAAACGTGTTTATTCCTGCTATAAACGTGTTTATTTCTGCTGTAAATGTGTTTATTTCTGCTGTAAATATGTTTATTTCTGCTGTAAATACGTTTATTTCTGCTGTAAACATGTTTATTTCTGCTGTAAACGTGTTTATTCCTTCTGTAAACGTGTTTATTTCTGCTGTAAATGTGTTTATTTCTGCTGTAAACGTGTTTATTTCTGCTGTAAATATGTTTATTCCTGCTGTAAACGTGTTTATTTCTGCTGTAAATATGTTTATTTCTGCTGTAAACGTGTTTATATCTGCTGTAAATATGTTTATTCCTGCTGTAAACGTGTTTATTTCTGCTGTAAATACGTTTATTTCTGCTGTAAACGTGTTTATTTCTGCTGTAAATACGTTTATTTCTGCTGTAAATACGTTTATTTCTGCTATAAACCCATTTATTCCTGCTGTAAACCCATTTATTCCTGCTGTAAACGTGTTTATTCCTGCTGTAAACGTGTTTATTCCTGCTATAAACGTGTTTATTTCTGCTGTAAATGTGTTTATTTCTGCTGTAAATACAATTATTTCTGCTGTAAACGTGTTTATTCCTGCTGTAAACGTGTTTATTCCTGCTGTAAACATGTTTATTTCTGCTGTAAATATGTTTATTCCTGCTGTAAACCTGTTTATTCCTGCTGTAAACGTGTTTATTTCTGCTGTAAATACGTTTATTTCTGCTGTAAACCTGTTTATTCCTCCTCTAAACATGTTTTTTTTCTGCTGTAAACGTGTTTATTCTTGCTGTAAACCCATTTATTCCTGCTGTAAACGTGTTTATTTCTGCTGTAAATACGTTTATTTCTGCTGTAAACGTGTTTATTTCTGCTGTAAATACGTTTATTTCTGCTGTAAATACGTTTATTTCTGCTGTAAACCTGTTTATTCCTGCTGTAAACATGTTTATTTCTGCTGTAAACGTGTTTATTCCTTCTGAAAACGTGTTTATTTCTGCTGTAAATGTGTTTATTTCTGCTGTAAACGTGTTTATTTCTGCTGTAAATATGTTTATTTCTGCTGTAAACGTGTTTATATCTGCTGTAAATATGTTTATTCCTGCTGTAAACGTGTTTATTTCTGCTGTAAATACGTTTATTTCTGCTGTAAATACATTTATTTCTGCTGTAAACGTGTTTATTCCTGCTGTAAACCTGTTTATTCCTGCTGTAAACATGTTTATTTCTGCTGTAAATATGTTTATTCCTGCTGTAAACCTGTTTATTCCTCCTGTAAACATGTTTTTTTTCTGCTGTAAACGTGTTTATTCTTGCTGTAAACCCATTTATTTCTGCTGTAAACCTGTTTATTCCTCCTGTAAACATGATTTTTTCTGCTGTAAACGTGTTTATTCCTGCTGTAAACGTGTTTATTCCTGCTATGAACGTGTTTATTTCTGCTGTAAATGTGTTTATTTCTGCTGTAAATACGTTTATTTCTGCTGTAAATACAATTATTTCTGCTGTAAACGTGTTTATTCCTGCTGTAAACCTGTTTATTCCTGCTGTAAACATGTTTATTTCTGCTGTAAATATGTTTATTCCTGCTGTAAACCTGTTTATTCCTGCTGTAAACGTGTTTATTTCTGCTGTAAATACGTTTATTTCTGCTGTAAACCTGTTTATTCCTCCTCTAAACATGTTTTTTTCTGCTGTAAACGTGTTTATTCTTGCTGTAAACCCATTTATTCCTGCTGTAAACGTGTTTATTTCTGCTGTAAATACGTTTATTTCTGCTGTAAACGTGTTTATTTCTGCTGTAAATACGTTTATTTCTGCTGTAAATACGTTTATTTCTGCTGTAAACCTGTTTATTCCTGCTGTAAACATGTTTATTTCTGCTGTAAACGTGTTTATTCCTTCTGTAAACGTGTTTATTTCTGCTGTAAATGTGTTTATTTCTGCTGTAAACGTGTTTATTTCTGCTGTAAATATGTTTATTTCTGCTGTAAACGTGTTTATATCTGCTGTAAATATGTTTATTCCTGCTGTAAACGTGTTTATTTCTGCTGTAAATACGTTTATTTCTGCTGTAAATACATTTATTTCTGCTGTAAATATGTTTATTCCTGCTGTAAACCTGTTTATTTCTGCTGTAAACGTGTTTATTTCTGCTGTAAATACATTTATTTCTGCTGTAAATACGTTTATTTCTGCTGTAAACCTGTTTATTCCTCCTGTAAACATGATTTTTTCTGCTGTAAACGTGTTTATTCCTGCTGTAAACGTGTTTATTCCTGCTATAAACGTGTTTATTTCTGCTGTAAATGTGTTTATTTCTGCTGTAAATATGTTTATTTCTGCTGTAAATACGTTTATTTCTGCTGTAAACATGTTTATTTCTGCTGTAAACGTGTTTATTCCTTCTGTAAACGTGTTTATTTCTGCTGTAAATGTGTTTATTTCTGCTGTAAACGTGTTTATTTCTGCTGTAAATATGTTTATTCCTGCTGTAAACGTGTTTATTTCTGCTGTAAATATGTTTATTTCTGCTGTAAACGTGTTTATATCTGCTGTAAATATGTTTATTCCTGCTGTAAACGTGTTTATTTCTGCTGTAAATACGTTTATTTCTGCTGTAAACGTGTTTATTTCTGCTGTAAATACGTTTATTTCTGCTGTAAATACGTTTATTTCTGCTATAAACCCATTTATTCCTGCTGTAAACCCATTTATTCCTGCTGTAAACGTGTTTATTCCTGCTGTAAACGTGTTTATTCCTGCTATAAACGTGTTTATTTCTGCTGTAAATGTGTTTATTTCTGCTGTAAATACAATTATTTCTGCTGTAAACGTGTTTATTCCTGCTGTAAACGTGTTTATTCCTGCTGTAAACATGTTTATTTCTGCTGTAAATATGTTTATTCCTGCTGTAAACCTGTTTATTCCTGCTGTAAACGTGTTTATTTCTGCTGTAAATACGTTTATTTCTGCTGTAAACCTGTTTATTCCTCCTCTAAACATGTTTTTTTTCTGCTGTAAACGTGTTTATTCTTGCTGTAAACCCATTTATTCCTGCTGTAAACGTGTTTATTTCTGCTGTAAATACGTTTATTTCTGCTGTAAACGTGTTTATTTCTGCTGTAAATACGTTTATTTCTGCTGTAAATACGTTTATTTCTGCTGTAAACCTGTTTATTCCTGCTGTAAACATGTTTATTTCTGCTGTAAACGTGTTTATTCCTTCTGTAAACGTGTTTATTTCTGCTGTAAATGTGTTTATTTCTGCTGTAAACGTGTTTATTTCTGCTGTAAATATGTTTATTTCTGCTGTAAACGTGTTTATATCTGCTGTAAATATGTTTATTCCTGCTGTAAACGTGTTTATTTCTGCTGTAAATACGTTTATTTCTGCTGTAAATACATTTATTTCTGCTGTAAATATGTTTATTCCTGCTGTAAACCTGTTTATTTCTGCTGTAAACGTGTTTATTTCTGCTGTAAATACATTTATTTCTGCTGTAAATACGTTTATTTCTGCTGTAAACCTGTTTATTCCTCCTGTAAACATGATTTTTTCTGCTGTAAACGTGTTTATTCCTGCTGTAAACGTGTTTATTCCTGCTATAAACGTGTTTATTTCTGCTGTAAATGTGTTTATTTCTGCTGTAAATATGTTTATTTCTGCTGTAAATACGTTTATTTCTGCTGTAAACATGTTTATTTCTGCTGTAAACGTGTTTATTCCTTCTGTAAACGTGTTTATTTCTGCTGTAAATGTGTTTATTTCTGCTGTAAACGTGTTTATTTCTGCTGTAAATATGTTTATTCCTGCTGTAAACGTGTTTATTTCTGCTGTAAATATGTTTATTTCTGCTGTAAACGTGTTTATATCTGCTGTAAATATGTTTATTCCTGCTGTAAACGTGTTTATTTCTGCTGTAAATACGTTTATTTCTGCTGTAAACGTGTTTATTTCTGCTGTAAATACGTTTATTTCTGCTGTAAATACGTTTATTTCTGCTATAAACCCATTTATTCCTGCTGTAAACCCATTTATTCCTGCTGTAAACGTGTTTATTCCTGCTGTAAACGTGTTTATTCCTGCTATAAACGTGTTTATTTCTGCTGTAAATGTGTTTATTTCTGCTGTAAATACAATTATTTCTGCTGTAAACGTGTTTATTCCTGCTGTAAACGTGTTTATTCCTGCTGTAAACATGTTTATTTCTGCTGTAAATATGTTTATTCCTGCTGTAAACCTGTTTATTCCTGCTGTAAACGTGTTTATTTCTGCTGTAAATACGTTTATTTCTGCTGTAAACCTGTTTATTCCTCCTCTAAACATGTTTTTTTTCTGCTGTAAACGTGTTTATTCTTGCTGTAAACCCATTTATTCCTGCTGTAAACGTGTTTATTTCTGCTGTAAATACGTTTATTTCTGCTGTAAACGTGTTTATTTCTGCTGTAAATACGTTTATTTCTGCTGTAAATACGTTTATTTCTGCTGTAAACCTGTTTATTCCTGCTGTAAACATGTTTATTTCTGCTGTAAACGTGTTTATTCCTTCTGAAAACGTGTTTATTTCTGCTGTAAATGTGTTTATTTCTGCTGTAAACGTGTTTATTTCTGCTGTAAATATGTTTATTTCTGCTGTAAACGTGTTTATATCTGCTGTAAATATGTTTATTCCTGCTGTAAACGTGTTTATTTCTGCTGTAAATACGTTTATTTCTGCTGTAAATACATTTATTTCTGCTGTAAATATGTTTATTCCTGCTGTAAACCTGTTTATTTCTGCTGTAAACGTGTTTATTTCTGCTGTAAATACATTTATTTCTGCTGTAAATACGTTTATTTCTGCTGTAAACCTGTTTATTCCTCCTGTAAACATGATTTTTTCTGCTGTAAACGTGTTTATTCCTGCTGTAAACGTGTTTATTCCTGCTATAAACGTGTTTATTTCTGCTGTAAATGTGTTTATTTCTGCTGTAAATACGTTTATTTCTGCTGTAAATACGTTTATTTCTGCTGTAAACATGTTTATTTCTGCTGTAAACGTGTTTATTCCTTCTGTAAACGTGTTTATTTCTGCTGTAAATGTGTTTATTTCTGCTGTAAACGTGTTTATTTCTGCTGTAAATATGTTTATTCCTGCTGTAAACGTGTTTATTTCTGCTGTAAATGTGTTTATTTCTGCTGTAAACGTGTTTATTCCTGCTGTAAACATGTTTATTCCTGCTGTAAACATGTTTATTTCTGCTGTAAACGTGTTTATTCCTTCTGTAAACGTGTTTATTTCTGCTGTAAATGTGTTTATTTCTGCTGTAAACGTGTTTATTTCTGCTGTAAATATGTTTATTACTGCTGTAAACGTGTTTATTTCTGCTGTAAATGTGTTTATTTCTGCTGTAAACGTGTTTATTTCTGCTGTAAATATGTTTATTTCTGCTGTAAATATGTTTATTCCTGCTGTAAACCTGTTTATTCCTGCTGTAAACGTGTTTATTTCTGCTGTAAATACATTTATTTCTGCTGTAAATACGTTTATTTCTGCTGTAAACCTGTTTATTCCTCCTGTAAACATGATTTTTTCTGCTGTAAACGTGTTTATTCCTGCTGTAAACGTGTTTATTCCTGCTATAAACGTGTTTATTTCTGCTGTAAATGTGTTTATTTCTGCTGTAAATACGTTTATTTCTACTGTAAATACAATTATTTCTGCTGTAAACGTGTTTATTCCTGCTGTAAACATGTTTATTTCTGCTGTAAATATGTTTATTCCTGCTGTAAACCTGTTTATTCCTGCTGTAAACATGTTTATTTCTGCTGTAAATACGTTTATTTCTGCTGTAAACCTGTTTATTCCTCCTGTAAACATGTTTTTTTTCTGCTGTAAACGTGTTTATTTCTGCTGTAAACGTGTTTATTTCTGCTGTAAATATGTTTATTCCTGCTGTAAACGTGTTTATTTCTGCTGTAAATATGTTTATTTCTGCTGTAAACGTGTTTATATCTGCTGTAAATATGTTTATTCCTGCTGTAAACGTGTTTATTTCTGCTGTAAATACGTTTATTTCTGCTGTAAACGTGTTTATTTCTGCTGTAAATACGTTTATTTCTGCTGTAAATACGTTTATTTCTGCTATAAACCCATTTATTCCTGCTGTAAACCCATTTATTCCTGCTGTAAACGTGTTTATTCCTGCTGTAAACGTGTTTATTCCTGCTATAAACGTGTTTATTTCTGCTGTAAATGTGTTTATTTCTGCTGTAAATACAATTATTTCTGCTGTAAACGTGTTTATTCCTGCTGTAAACGTGTTTATTCCTGCTGTAAACATGTTTATTTCTGCTGTAAATATGTTTATTCCTGCTGTAAACCTGTTTATTCCTGCTGTAAACGTGTTTATTTCTGCTGTAAATACGTTTATTTCTGCTGTAAACCTGTTTATTCCTCCTCTAAACATGTTTTTTTTCTGCTGTAAACGTGTTTATTCTTGCTGTAAACCCATTTATTCCTGCTGTAAACGTGTTTATTTCTGCTGTAAATACGTTTATTTCTGCTGTAAACGTGTTTATTTCTGCTGTAAATACGTTTATTTCTGCTGTAAATACGTTTATTTCTGCTGTAAACCTGTTTATTCCTGCTGTAAACATGTTTATTTCTGCTGTAAACGTGTTTATTCCTTCTGAAAACGTGTTTATTTCTGCTGTAAATGTGTTTATTTCTGCTGTAAACGTGTTTATTTCTGCTGTAAATATGTTTATTTCTGCTGTAAACGTGTTTATATCTGCTGTAAATATGTTTATTCCTGCTGTAAACGTGTTTATTTCTGCTGTAAATACGTTTATTTCTGCTGTAAATACATTTATTTCTGCTGTAAATATGTTTATTCCTGCTGTAAACCTGTTTATTTCTGCTGTAAACGTGTTTATTTCTGCTGTAAATACATTTATTTCTGCTGTAAATACGTTTATTTCTGCTGTAAACCTGTTTATTCCTCCTGTAAACATGATTTTTTCTGCTGTAAACGTGTTTATTCCTGCTGTAAACGTGTTTATTCCTGCTATAAACGTGTTTATTTCTGCTGTAAATGTGTTTATTTCTGCTGTAAATACGTTTATTTCTGCTGTAAATACGTTTATTTCTGCTGTAAACATGTTTATTTCTGCTGTAAACGTGTTTATTCCTTCTGTAAACGTGTTTATTTCTGCTGTAAATGTGTTTATTTCTGCTGTAAACGTGTTTATTTCTGCTGTAAATATGTTTATTCCTGCTGTAAACGTGTTTATTTCTGCTGTAAATGTGTTTATTTCTGCTGTAAACGTGTTTATTCCTGCTGTAAACATGTTTATTCCTGCTGTAAACATGTTTATTTCTGCTGTAAACGTGTTTATTCCTTCTGTAAACGTGTTTATTTCTGCTGTAAATGTGTTTATTTCTGCTGTAAACGTGTTTATTTCTGCTGTAAATATGTTTATTACTGCTGTAAACGTGTTTATTTCTGCTGTAAATGTGTTTATTTCTGCTGTAAACGTGTTTATTTCTGCTGTAAATATGTTTATTTCTGCTGTAAATATGTTTATTCCTGCTGTAAACCTGTTTATTCCTGCTGTAAACGTGTTTATTTCTGCTGTAAATACATTTATTTCTGCTGTAAATACGTTTATTTCTGCTGTAAACCTGTTTATTCCTCCTGTAAACATGATTTTTTCTGCTGTAAACGTGTTTATTCCTGCTGTAAACGTGTTTATTCCTGCTATAAACGTGTTTATTTCTGCTGTAAATGTGTTTATTTCTGCTGTAAATACGTTTATTTCTACTGTAAATACAATTATTTCTGCTGTAAACGTGTTTATTCCTGCTGTAAACATGTTTATTTCTGCTGTAAATATGTTTATTCCTGCTGTAAACCTGTTTATTCCTGCTGTAAACATGTTTATTTCTGCTGTAAATACGTTTATTTCTGCTGTAAACCTGTTTATTCCTCCTGTAAACATGTTTTTTTTCTGCTGTAAACGTGTTTATTCTTGCTGTAAACCCATTTATTTCTGCTGTAAACGTGTTTATTCCTGCTGTAAACGTGTTTATTCCTGCTATAAACGTGTTTATTTCTGCTGTAAATGTGTTTATTTCTGCTGTAAATACGTTTATTTCTGCTGTAAATACGTTTATTTCTGCTGTAAACATGTTTATTTCTGCTGTAAACGTGTTTATTCCTTCTGTAAACGTGTTTATTTCTGCTGTAAATGTGTTTATTTCTGCTGTAAACGTGTTTATTTCTGCTGTAAATATGTTTATTCCTGCTGTAAACGTGTTTATTTCTGCTGTAAATGTGTTTATTTCTGCTGTAAACGTGTTTATTCCTGCTGTAAACATGTTTATTCCTGCTGTAAACATGTTTATTTCTGCTGTAAACGTGTTTATTCCTTCTGTAAACGTGTTTATTTCTGCTGTAAATGTGTTTATTTCTGCTGTAAACGTGTTTATTTCTGCTGTAAATATGTTTATTACTGCTGTAAACGTGTTTATTTCTGCTGTAAATGTGTTTATTTCTGCTGTAAACGTGTTTATTTCTGCTGTAAATATGTTTATTTCTGCTGTAAATATGTTTATTCCTGCTGTAAACCTGTTTATTCCTGCTGTAAACGTGTTTATTTCTGCTGTAAATACATTTATTTCTGCTGTAAATACGTTTATTTCTGCTGTAAACCTGTTTATTCCTCCTGTAAACATGATTTTTTCTGCTGTAAACGTGTTTATTCCTGCTGTAAACGTGTTTATTCCTGCTATAAACGTGTTTATTTCTGCTGTAAATGTGTTTATTTCTGCTGTAAATACGTTTATTTCTACTGTAAATACAATTATTTCTGCTGTAAACGTGTTTATTCCTGCTGTAAACATGTTTATTTCTGCTGTAAATATGTTTATTCCTGCTGTAAACCTGTTTATTCCTGCTGTAAACATGTTTATTTCTGCTGTAAATACGTTTATTTCTGCTGTAAACCTGTTTATTCCTCCTGTAAACATGTTTTTTTTCTGCTGTAAACGTGTTTATTTCTGCTGTAAACGTGTTTATTTCTGCTGTAAATATGTTTATTCCTGCTGTGAACGTGTTTATTTCTGCTGTAAATATGTTTATTTCTGCTGTAAACGTGTTTATATCTGCTGTAAATATGTTTATTCCTGCTGTAAACGTGTTTATTTCTGCTGTAAATACGTTTATTTCTGCTGTAAACGTGTTTATTTCTGCTGTAAATACGTTTATTTCTGCTGTAAATACGTTTATTTCTGCTATAAACCCATTTATTCCTGCTGTAAACCCATTTATTCCTGCTGTAAACGTGTTTATTCCTGCTGTAAACGTGTTTATTCCTGCTATAAACGTGTTTATTTCTGCTGTAAATGTGTTTATTTCTGCTGTAAATACAATTATTTCTGCTGTAAACGTGTTTATTCCTGCTGTAAACGTGTTTATTCCTGCTGTAAACATGTTTATTTCTGCTGTAAATATGTTTATTCCTGCTGTAAACCTGTTTATTCCTGCTGTAAACGTGTTTATTTCTGCTGTAAATACGTTTATTTCTGCTGTAAACCTGTTTATTCCTCCTCTAAACATGTTTTTTTTCTGCTGTAAACGTGTTTATTCTTGCTGTAAACCCATTTATTCCTGCTGTAAACGTGTTTATTTCTGCTGTAAATACGTTTATTTCTGCTGTAAACGTGTTTATTTCTGCTGTAAATACGTTTATTTCTGCTGTAAATACGTTTATTTCTGCTGTAAACCTGTTTATTCCTGCTGTAAACATGTTTATTTCTGCTGTAAACGTGTTTATTCCTTCTGAAAACGTGTTTATTTCTGCTGTAAATGTGTTTATTTCTGCTGTAAACGTGTTTATTTCTGCTGTAAATATGTTTATTTCTGCTGTAAACGTGTTTATATCTGCTGTAAATATGTTTATTCCTGCTGTAAACGTGTTTATTTCTGCTGTAAATACGTTTATTTCTGCTGTAAATACATTTATTTCTGCTGTAAATATGTTTATTCCTGCTGTAAACCTGTTTATTTCTGCTGTAAACGTGTTTATTTCTGCTGTAAATACATTTATTTCTGCTGTAAATACGTTTATTTCTGCTGTAAACCTGTTTATTCCTCCTGTAAACATGATTTTTTCTGCTGTAAACGTGTTTATTCCTGCTGTAAACGTGTTTATTCCTGCTATAAACGTGTTTATTTCTGCTGTAAATGTGTTTATTTCTGCTGTAAATACGTTTATTTCTGCTGTAAATACGTTTATTTCTGCTGTAAACATGTTTATTTCTGCTGTAAACGTGTTTATTCCTTCTGTAAACGTGTTTATTTCTGCTGTAAATGTGTTTATTTCTGCTGTAAACGTGTTTATTTCTGCTGTAAATATGTTTATTCCTGCTGTAAACGTGTTTATTTCTGCTGTAAATGTGTTTATTTCTGCTGTAAACGTGTTTATTCCTGCTGTAAACATGTTTATTCCTGCTGTAAACATGTTTATTTCTGCTGTAAACGTGTTTATTCCTTCTGTAAACGTGTTTATTTCTGCTGTAAATGTGTTTATTTCTGCTGTAAACGTGTTTATTTCTGCTGTAAATATGTTTATTACTGCTGTAAACGTGTTTATTTCTGCTGTAAATGTGTTTATTTCTGCTGTAAACGTGTTTATTTCTGCTGTAAATATGTTTATTTCTGCTGTAAATATGTTTATTCCTGCTGTAAACCTGTTTATTCCTGCTGTAAACGTGTTTATTTCTGCTGTAAATACATTTATTTCTGCTGTAAATACGTTTATTTCTGCTGTAAACCTGTTTATTCCTCCTGTAAACATGATTTTTTCTGCTGTAAACGTGTTTATTCCTGCTGTAAACGTGTTTATTCCTGCTATAAACGTGTTTATTTCTGCTGTAAATGTGTTTATTTCTGCTGTAAATACGTTTATTTCTACTGTAAATACAATTATTTCTGCTGTAAACGTGTTTATTCCTGCTGTAAACATGTTTATTTCTGCTGTAAATATGTTTATTCCTGCTGTAAACCTGTTTATTCCTGCTGTAAACATGTTTATTTCTGCTGTAAATACGTTTATTTCTGCTGTAAACCTGTTTATTCCTCCTGTAAACATGTTTTTTTTCTGCTGTAAACGTGTTTATTCTTGCTGTAAACCCATTTATTTCTGCTGTAAACCTGTTTATTCCTGCTGTAAACATGTTTATTCCTCCTCTAAACATGTTTTTTTTCTGCTGTAAACGTGTTAATTTCTGCTGTAAACGTGTTTATTTCTGCTGTAAATACGTTTATTTCTGCTGTAAATACGTTTATTTCTGCTGTAAACCTGTTTATTCCTCCTGTAAACATGTTTATTTCTGCTGTAAATACGTTTATTTCTGCTGTAAACCTGTTTATTCCTCCTGTAAACATGTTTTTTTTCTGCTGTAAACGTGTTTATTCTTGCTGTAAACCCATTTATTTCTGCTGTAAACCTGTTTATTCCTCCTGTAAACATGATTTTTTCTGCTGTAAACGTGTTTATTCCTGCTGTAAACGTGTTTATTCCTGCTATAAACGTGTTTATTTCTGCTGTAAATGTGTTTATTTCTGCTTTAAATACGTTTATTTCTGCTGTAAATACAATTATTTCTGCTGTAAACGTGTTTATTCTTGCTGTAAACCCATTTATTCCTGCTGTAAACGTGTTTATTTCTGCTGTAAATACGTTTATTTCTGCTGTAAACGTGTTTATTTCTGCTGTAAATACGTTTATTTCTGCTGTAAATACGTTTATTTCTGCTGTAAACCTGTTTATTCCTGCTGTAAACATGTTTATTTCTGCTGTAAACGTGTTTATTCCTTCTGTAAACGTGTTTATTTCTGCTGTAAATGTGTTTATTTCTGCTGTAAACGTGTTTATTTCTGCTGTAAATATGTTTATTCCTGCTGTAAACGTGTTTATTTCTGCTGTAAATGTGTTTATTTATGCTGTAAACGTGTTTATTTCTGCTGTAAATATGTTTATTCCTGCTGTAAACGTGTTTATTTCTGCTGTAAATACGTTTATTTCTGCTGTAAATACATTTATTTCTGCTGTAAATATGTTTATTCCTGCTGTAAACCTGTTTATTCCTGCTGTAAACGTGTTTATTTCTGCTGTAAATACATTTATTTCTGCTGTAAATACGTTTATTTCTGCTGTAAACATGATTTTTTCTGCTGTAAATATGTTTATTCCTGCTGTAAACCTGTTTATTCCTGCTGTAAACGTGTTTATTTCTGCTGTAAATACGTTTATTTCTGCTGTAAACCTGTTTATTCCTCCTGTAAACATGTTTTTTTCTGCTGTAAACGTGTTTATTCTTGCTGTAAACCCGTTTATTCCTGCTGTAAACATGTTTATTCCTGCTGTAAACATGTTTATTTCTGCTGTAAACGTGTTTATTCCTTCTGTAAACGTGTTTATTTCTGCTGTAAACGTGTTTATTTCTGCTGTAAACGTGTTTATTCCTGCTGTAAACGTGTTTATTTCTGCTGTAAATACGTTTATTTCTGCTGTAAACCTGTTTATTCCTCCTGTAAACATGTTTTTTTTCTGCTGTAAACGTGTTTATTCTTGCTGTAAACCCATTTATTTCTGCTGTAAACCTGTTTATTCCTCCTGTAAACATGATTTTTTCTGCTGTAAACGTGTTTATTCCTGCTGTAAACGTGTTTATTCCTGCTATAAACGTGTTTATTTCTGCTGTAAATGTGTTTATTTCTGCTGTAAATACGTTTATTTCTGCTGTAAATACAATTATTTCTGCTGTAAACGTGTTTATTCCTGCTGTAAACCTGTTTATTCCTGCTGTAAACATGTTTATTTCTGCTATAAATATGTTTATTCCTGCTGTAAACCTGTTTATTCCTCCTGTAAACATGTTTTTTTTCTGCTGTAAACGTGTTTATTCTTGCTGTAAACCCATTTATTTCTGCTGTAAACCTGTTTATTCCTCCTGTAAACATGATTTTTTCTGCTGTAAACGTGTTTATTCCTGCTGTAAACGTGTTTATTCCTGCTATGAACGTGTTTATTTCTGCTGTAAATGTGTTTATTTCTGCTGTAAATACGTTTATTTCTGCTGTAAATACAATTATTTCTGCTGTAAACGTGTTTATTCCTGCTGTAAACCTGTTTATTCCTGCTGTAAACATGTTTATTTCTGCTGTAAATATGTTTATTCCTGCTGTAAACCTGTTTATTCCTGCTGTAAACGTGTTTATTTCTGCTGTAAATACGTTTATTTCTGCTGTAAACCTGTTTATTCCTCCTGTAAACATGTTTTTTTTCTGCTGTAAACGTGTTTATTCTTGCTGTAAACCCATTTATTTCTGCTGTAAACCTGTTTATTCCTCCTGTAAACATGATTTTTTCTGCTGTAAACGTGTTTATTCCTGCTGTAAACGTGTTTATTCCTGCTATAAACGTGTTTATTTCTGCTGTAAATGTGTTTATTTCTGCTTTAAATACGTTTATTTCTGCTGTAAATACAATTATTTCTGCTGTAAACGTGTTTATTCTTGCTGTAAACCCATTTATTCCTGCTGTAAACGTGTTTATTTCTGCTGTAAATACGTTTATTTCTGCTGTAAACGTGTTTATTTCTGCTGTAAATACGTTTATTTCTGCTGTAAATACGTTTATTTCTGCTGTAAACCTGTTTATTCCTGCTGTAAACATGTTTATTTCTGCTGTAAACGTGTTTATTCCTTCTGTAAACGTGTTTATTTCTGCTGTAAATGTGTTTATTTCTGCTGTAAACGTGTTTATTTCTGCTGTAAATATGTTTATTCCTGCTGTAAACGTGTTTATTTCTGCTGTAAATGTGTTTATTTATGCTGTAAACGTGTTTATTTCTGCTGTAAATATGTTTATTCCTGCTGTAAACGTGTTTATTTCTGCTGTAAATACGTTTATTTCTGCTGTAAATACATTTATTTCTGCTGTAAATATGTTTATTCCTGCTGTAAACCTGTTTATTCCTGCTGTAAACGTGTTTATTTCTGCTGTAAATACATTTATTTCTGCTGTAAATACGTTTATTTCTGCTGTAAACATGATTTTTTCTGCTGTAAATATGTTTATTCCTGCTGTAAACCTGTTTATTCCTGCTGTAAACGTGTTTATTTCTGCTGTAAATACGTTTATTTCTGCTGTAAACCTGTTTATTCCTCCTGTAAACATGTTTTTTTCTGCTGTAAACGTGTTTATTCTTGCTGTAAACCCGTTTATTCCTGCTGTAAACATGTTTATTCCTGCTGTAAACATGTTTATTTCTGCTGTAAACGTGTTTATTCCTTCTGTAAACGTGTTTATTTCTGCTGTAAACGTGTTTATTTCTGCTGTAAACGTGTTTATTCCTGCTGTAAACGTGTTTATTTCTGCTGTAAATACGTTTATTTCTGCTGTAAACCTGTTTATTCCTCCTGTAAACATGTTTTTTTTCTGCTGTAAACGTGTTTATTCTTGCTGTAAACCCATTTATTTCTGCTGTAAACCTGTTTATTCCTCCTGTAAACATGATTTTTTCTGCTGTAAACGTGTTTATTCCTGCTGTAAACGTGTTTATTCCTGCTATAAACGTGTTTATTTCTGCTGTAAATGTGTTTATTTCTGCTGTAAATACGTTTATTTCTGCTGTAAATACAATTATTTCTGCTGTAAACGTGTTTATTCCTGCTGTAAACCTGTTTATTCCTGCTGTAAACATGTTTATTTCTGCTGTAAATATGTTTATTCCTGCTGTAAACCTGTTTATTCCTCCTGTAAACATGTTTTTTTTCTGCTGTAAACGTGTTTATTCTTGCTGTAAACCCATTTATTTCTGCTGTAAACCTGTTTATTCCTCCTGTAAACATGATTTTTTCTGCTGTAAACGTGTTTATTCCTGCTGTAAACGTGTTTATTCCTGCTATGAACGTGTTTATTTCTGCTGTAAATGTGTTTATTTCTGCTGTAAATACGTTTATTTCTGCTGTAAATACAATTATTTCTGCTGTAAACGTGTTTATTCCTGCTGTAAACCTGTTTATTCCTGCTGTAAACATGTTTATTTCTGCTGTAAATATGTTTATTCCTGCTGTAAACCTGTTTATTCCTGCTGTAAACGTGTTTATTTCTGCTGTAAATACGTTTATTTCTGCTGTAAACCTGTTTATTCCTCCTCTAAACATGTTTTTTTCTGCTGTAAACGTGTTTATTCTTGCTGTAAACCCATTTATTCCTGCTGTAAACGTGTTTATTTCTGCTGTAAATACGTTTATTTCTGCTGTAAACGTGTTTATTTCTGCTGTAAATACGTTTATTTCTGCTGTAAATACGTTTATTTCTGCTGTAAACCTGTTTATTCCTGCTGTAAACATGTTTATTTCTGCTGTAAACGTGTTTATTCCTTCTGTAAACGTGTTTATTTCTGCTGTAAATGTGTTTATTTCTGCTGTAAACGTGTTTATTTCTGCTGTAAATATGTTTATTTCTGCTGTAAACGTGTTTATATCTGCTGTAAATATGTTTATTCCTGCTGTAAACGTGTTTATTTCTGCTGTAAATACGTTTATTTCTGCTGTAAATACATTTATTTCTGCTGTAAATATGTTTATTCCTGCTGTAAACCTGTTTATTTCTGCTGTAAACGTGTTTATTTCTGCTGTAAATACATTTATTTCTGCTGTAAATACGTTTATTTCTGCTGTAAACCTGTTTATTCCTCCTGTAAACATGATTTTTTCTGCTGTAAACGTGTTTATTCCTGCTGTAAACGTGTTTATTCCTGCTATAAACGTGTTTATTTCTGCTGTAAATGTGTTTATTTCTGCTGTAAATATGTTTATTTCTGCTGTAAATACGTTTATTTCTGCTGTAAACATGTTTATTTCTGCTGTAAACGTGTTTATTCCTTCTGTAAACGTGTTTATTTCTGCTGTAAATGTGTTTATTTCTGCTGTAAACGTGTTTATTTCTGCTGTAAATATGTTTATTCCTGCTGTAAACGTGTTTATTTCTGCTGTAAATATGTTTATTTCTGCTGTAAACGTGTTTATATCTGCTGTAAATATGTTTATTCCTGCTGTAAACGTGTTTATTTCTGCTGTAAATACGTTTATTTCTGCTGTAAACGTGTTTATTTCTGCTGTAAATACGTTTATTTCTGCTGTAAATACGTTTATTTCTGCTATAAACCCATTTATTCCTGCTGTAAACCCATTTATTCCTGCTGTAAACGTGTTTATTCCTGCTGTAAACGTGTTTATTCCTGCTATAAACGTGTTTATTTCTGCTGTAAATGTGTTTATTTCTGCTGTAAATACAATTATTTCTGCTGTAAACGTGTTTATTCCTGCTGTAAACGTGTTTATTCCTGCTGTAAACATGTTTATTTCTGCTGTAAATATGTTTATTCCTGCTGTAAACCTGTTTATTCCTGCTGTAAACGTGTTTATTTCTGCTGTAAATACGTTTATTTCTGCTGTAAACCTGTTTATTCCTCCTCTAAACATGTTTTTTTTCTGCTGTAAACGTGTTTATTCTTGCTGTAAACCCATTTATTCCTGCTGTAAACGTGTTTATTTCTGCTGTAAATACGTTTATTTCTGCTGTAAACGTGTTTATTTCTGCTGTAAATACGTTTATTTCTGCTGTAAATACGTTTATTTCTGCTGTAAACCTGTTTATTCCTGCTGTAAACATGTTTATTTCTGCTGTAAACGTGTTTATTCCTTCTGAAAACGTGTTTATTTCTGCTGTAAATGTGTTTATTTCTGCTGTAAACGTGTTTATTTCTGCTGTAAATATGTTTATTTCTGCTGTAAACGTGTTTATATCTGCTGTAAATATGTTTATTCCTGCTGTAAACGTGTTTATTTCTGCTGTAAATACGTTTATTTCTGCTGTAAATACATTTATTTCTGCTGTAAATATGTTTATTCCTGCTGTAAACCTGTTTATTTCTGCTGTAAACGTGTTTATTTCTGCTGTAAATACATTTATTTCTGCTGTAAATACGTTTATTTCTGCTGTAAACCTGTTTATTCCTCCTGTAAACATGATTTTTTCTGCTGTAAACGTGTTTATTCCTGCTGTAAACGTGTTTATTCCTGCTATAAACGTGTTTATTTCTGCTGTAAATGTGTTTATTTCTGCTGTAAATACGTTTATTTCTGCTGTAAATACGTTTATTTCTGCTGTAAACATGTTTATTTCTGCTGTAAACGTGTTTATTCCTTCTGTAAACGTGTTTATTTCTGCTGTAAATGTGTTTATTTCTGCTGTAAACGTGTTTATTTCTGCTGTAAATATGTTTATTCCTGCTGTAAACGTGTTTATTTCTGCTGTAAATGTGTTTATTTCTGCTGTAAACGTGTTTATTCCTGCTGTAAACATGTTTATTCCTGCTGTAAACATGTTTATTTCTGCTGTAAACGTGTTTATTCCTTCTGTAAACGTGTTTATTTCTGCTGTAAATGTGTTTATTTCTGCTGTAAACGTGTTTATTTCTGCTGTAAATATGTTTATTACTGCTGTAAACGTGTTTATTTCTGCTGTAAATGTGTTTATTTCTGCTGTAAACGTGTTTATTTCTGCTGTAAATATGTTTATTTCTGCTGTAAATATGTTTATTCCTGCTGTAAACCTGTTTATTCCTGCTGTAAACGTGTTTATTTCTGCTGTAAATACATTTATTTCTGCTGTAAATACGTTTATTTCTGCTGTAAACCTGTTTATTCCTCCTGTAAACATGATTTTTTCTGCTGTAAACGTGTTTATTCCTGCTGTAAACGTGTTTATTCCTGCTAAAAACGTGTTTATTTCTGCTGTAAATGTGTTTATTTCTGCTGTAAATACGTTTATTTCTACTGTAAATACAATTATTTCTGCTGTAAACGTGTTTATTCCTGCTGTAAACATGTTTATTTCTGCTGTAAATATGTTTATTCCTGCTGTAAACCTGTTTATTCCTGCTGTAAACATGTTTATTTCTGCTGTAAATACGTTTATTTCTGCTGTAAACCTGTTTATTCCTCCTGTAAACATGTTTTTTTTCTGCTGTAAACGTGTTTATTCTTGCTGTAAACCCATTTATTTCTGCTGTAAACCTGTTTATTCCTGCTGTAAACATGTTTATTCCTCCTCTAAACATGTTTTTTTTCTGCTGTAAACGTGTTAATTTCTGCTGTAAACGTGTTTATTTCTGCTGTAAATACGTTTATTTCTGCTGTAAATACGTTTATTTCTGCTGTAAACCTGTTTATTCCTCCTGTAAACATGTTTATTTCTGCTGTAAATACGTTTATTTCTGCTGTAAACCTGTTTATTCCTCCTGTAAACATGTTTTTTTTCTGCTGTAAACGTGTTTATTCTTGCTGTAAACCCATTTATTTCTGCTGTAAACCTGTTTATTCCTCCTGTAAACATGATTTTTTCTGCTGTAAACGTGTTTATTCCTGCTGTAAACGTGTTTATTCCTGCTATAAACGTGTTTATTTCTGCTGTAAATGTGTTTATTTCTGCTTTAAATACGTTTATTTCTGCTGTAAATACAATTATTTCTGCTGTAAACGTGTTTATTCTTGCTGTAAACCCATTTATTCCTGCTGTAAACGTGTTTATTTCTGCTGTAAATACGTTTATTTCTGCTGTAAACGTGTTTATTTCTGCTGTAAATACGTTTATTTCTGCTGTAAATACGTTTATTTCTGCTGTAAACCTGTTTATTCCTGCTGTAAACATGTTTATTTCTGCTGTAAACGTGTTTATTCCTTCTGTAAACGTGTTTATTTCTGCTGTAAATGTGTTTATTTCTGCTGTAAACGTGTTTATTTCTGCTGTAAATATGTTTATTCCTGCTGTAAACGTGTTTATTTCTGCTGTAAATGTGTTTATTTATGCTGTAAACGTGTTTATTTCTGCTGTAAATATGTTTATTCCTGCTGTAAACGTGTTTATTTCTGCTGTAAATACGTTTATTTCTGCTGTAAATACATTTATTTCTGCTGTAAATATGTTTATTCCTGCTGTAAACCTGTTTATTCCTGCTGTAAACGTGTTTATTTCTGCTGTAAATACATTTATTTCTGCTGTAAATACGTTTATTTCTGCTGTAAACATGATTTTTTCTGCTGTAAATATGTTTATTCCTGCTGTAAACCTGTTTATTCCTGCTGTAAACGTGTTTATTTCTGCTGTAAATACGTTTATTTCTGCTGTAAACCTGTTTATTCCTCCTGTAAACATGTTTTTTTCTGCTGTAAACGTGTTTATTCTTGCTGTAAACCCGTTTATTCCTGCTGTAAACATGTTTATTCCTGCTGTAAACATGTTTATTTCTGCTGTAAACGTGTTTATTCCTTCTGTAAACGTGTTTATTTCTGCTGTAAACGTGTTTATTTCTGCTGTAAACGTGTTTATTCCTGCTGTAAACGTGTTTATTTCTGCTGTAAATACGTTTATTTCTGCTGTAAACCTGTTTATTCCTCCTGTAAACATGTTTTTTTTCTGCTGTAAACGTGTTTATTCTTGCTGTAAACCCATTTATTTCTGCTGTAAACCTGTTTATTCCTCCTGTAAACATGATTTTTTCTGCTGTAAACGTGTTTATTCCTGCTGTAAACGTGTTTATTCCTGCTATAAACGTGTTTATTTCTGCTGTAAATGTGTTTATTTCTGCTGTAAATACGTTTATTTCTGCTGTAAATACAATTATTTCTGCTGTAAACGTGTTTATTCCTGCTGTAAACCTGTTTATTCCTGCTGTAAACATGTTTATTTCTGCTGTAAATATGTTTATTCCTGCTGTAAACCTGTTTATTCCTCCTGTAAACATGTTTTTTTTCTGCTGTAAACGTGTTTATTCTTGCTGTAAACCCATTTATTTCTGCTGTAAACCTGTTTATTCCTCCTGTAAACATGATTTTTTCTGCTGTAAACGTGTTTATTCCTGCTGTAAACGTGTTTATTCCTGCTATGAACGTGTTTATTTCTGCTGTAAATGTGTTTATTTCTGCTGTAAATACGTTTATTTCTGCTGTAAATACAATTATTTCTGCTGTAAACGTGTTTATTCCTGCTGTAAACCTGTTTATTCCTGCTGTAAACATGTTTATTTCTGCTGTAAATATGTTTATTCCTGCTGTAAACCTGTTTATTCCTTCTGTAAACGTGTTTATTTCTGCTGTAAATACGTTTATTTCTGCTGTAAACCTGTTTATTCCTCCTCTAAACATGTTTTTTTTCTGCTGTAAACGTGTTTATTCTTGCTGTAAACCCATTTATTCCTGCTGTAAACGTGTTTATTTCTGCTGTAAATACGTTTATTTCTGCTGTAAATACGTTTATTTCTGCTGTAAACCTGTTTATTCCTGCTGTAAACATGTTTATTTCTGCTGTAAACGTGTTTATTCCTTCTATAAACGTGTTTATTTCTGCTGTAAATGTGTTTATTTCTGCTGTAAACGTGTTTATTTCTGCTGTAAATATGTTTATTCCTGCTGTAAACGTGTTTATTTCTGCTGTAAATGTGTTTATTTATGCTGTAAACGTGTTTATTTCTGCTGTAAATATGTTTATTCCTGCTGTAAACGTGTTTATTTCTGCTGTAAATACGTTTATTTCTGCTGTAAATACATTTATTTCTGCTGTAAATATGTTTATTCCTGCTGTAAACCTGTTTTTTCCTGCTGTAAACGTGTTTATTTCTGCTGTAAATACATTTATTTCTGCTGTAAATACGTTTATTTCTGCTGTAAACCTGTTTATTCCTCCTGTAAACATGATTTTTTCTGCTGTAAACGTGTTTATTCCTGCTGTAAACGTGTTTATTCCTGCTATAAACGTGTTTATTTCTGCTGTAAATGTGTTTATTTCTGCTGTAAATACGTTTATTTCTGCTGTAAATACGTTTATTTCTGCTGTAAACCTGTTTATTCCTCCTGTAAACATGTTTTTTTCTGCTGTAAACGTGTTTATTCTTGCAGTAAACCTGTTTATTCCTGCTGTAAACATGTTTATTCCTGCTGTAAACATGTTTATTTCTGCTGTAAACGTGTTTATTCCTTCTGTAAACGTGTTTATTTCTGCTGTAAATATGTTTATTCCTGCTGTAAACGTGTTTATTTCTGCTGTAAACGTGTTTATTCCTGCTGTAAACATGTTTATTCCTGCTGTAAACATGTTTATTTCTGCTGTAAACGTGTTTATTCCTTCTGTAAACGTGTTTATTTCTGCTGTAAATGTGTTTATTTCTGCTGTAAACGTGTTTATCTCTGCTGTAAATATGTTTATTCCTGCTGTAAACATGATTTTTTCTGCTGTAAACGTGTTTATTCCTGCTGTAAACGTGTTTATTCCTGCTATAAACGTTTTTATTTCTGCTGTAAATGTGTGTATTTCTGCTGTAAATACGTTTATTTCTGCTGTAAATACGTTTATTTCTGCTGTAAACGTGTTTATTCCCCCTGTAAACATGTTTATTTCTGCTGTAAATGTGTTTATTTCTGCTGTAAATACGTTTATTTCTGCTGTAAATACGTTTATTTCTGCTGTAAACGTGTTTATTCCCCCTGTAAACATGTTTTTTTCTGCTGTAAACGTGTTTATTCTTGCAGTAAACCTGTTTATTCCTGCTGTAAACATGTTTATTCCTGCTGTAAACATGTTTATTTCTGCTGTAAACGTGTTTATTCCTTCTGTAAACGTGTTTATTTCTGCTGTAAATGTGTTTATTTATGCTGTAAACGTGTTTATTTCTGCTGTAAATATGTTTATTCCTGCTGTAAACGTGTTTATTTCTGCTGTAAACGTGTTTATTCCTGCTGTAAACATGTTTATTCCTGCTGTAAACATGTTTATTTCTGCTGTAAACGTGTTTATTCCTTCTGTAAACGTGTTTATTCCTGCTGTAAACATGTTTATTCCTGCTGTAAACATGTTTATTTCTGCTGTAAACGTGTTTATTCTTGCAGTAAACCTGTTTATTTCTGCTGTAAACATGTTTATTCCTGCTGTAAACATGTTTATTTCTGCTGTAAACGTGTTTATTCCTTCTGTAAACGTGTTTATTTCTGCTGTAAATATTTTTATTTCTGCTGTAAACGTATTATTTCTGCTGTAAATATGTTTATTCGTGCTGTAAACATGTTTATTTCTGCTGTAAATATGTTTATTTCTGCTGTAAATACATTTATTTCTGCTGTAAATATGTTTATTCCTGCTGTAAACCTGTTTATTCCTGCTGTAAACGTGTTTATTTCTGCTGTAAATACATTTATTTCTGCTGTAAATACGTTTATTTCTGCTGTAAACCTGTTTATTCCTCCTGTAAACATGATTTTTTCTGCTGTAAACGTGTTTATTCCTGCTATAAACGTGTTTATTTCTGCTGTAAATGTGTTTATTTCTGCTGTAAATACGTTTATTTCTACTGTAAATACAATTATTTCTGCTGTAAACGTGTTTATTCCTGCTGTAAACCTGTTTATTCCTGCTGTAAACATGTTTATTTCTGCTGTAAATATGTTTATTCCTGCTGTAAACGTGTTTATTCCTGCTGTAAACGTGTTTATTTCTGCTGTAAATACGTTTATTTCTGCTGTAAATACATTTATTTCTGCTGTAAATATGTTTATTCCTGCTGTAAACCTGTTTATTCCTGCTGTAAACGTGTTTATTTCTGCTGTAAATACATTTATTTCTGCTGTAAATATGTTTATTCCTGCTGTAAACCTGTTTATTCCTGCTGTAAACATGTTTATTTCTGCTGTAAACGTGTTTATTCCTTCTGTAAACGTGTTTATTTCTGCTGTAAATGTGTTTATTTCTGCTGTAAACGTGTTTATTTCTGCTGTAAATATGTTTATTCCTGCTGTAAACGTGTTTATTTCTGCTGTAAATGTGTTTATTTATGCTGTAAACGTGTTTATTTCTGCTGTAAATATGTTTATTCCTGCTGTAAACGTGTTTATTTCTGCTGTAAATACGTTTATTTCTGCTGTAAATACATTTATTTCTGCTGTAAATATGTTTATTCCTGCTGTAAACCTGTTTTTTCCTGCTGTAAACGTGTTTATTTCTGCTGTAAATACATTTATTTCTGCTGTAAATACGTTTATTTCTGCTGTAAACCTGTTTATTCCTCCTGTAAACATGATTTTTTCTGCTGTAAACGTGTTTATTCCTGCTGTAAACGTGTTTATTCCTGCTATAAACGTGTTTATTTCTGCTGTAAATGTGTTTATTTCTGCTGTAAATACGTTTATTTCTGCTGTAAATACGTTTATTTCTGCTGTAAACCTGTTTATTCCTCCTGTAAACATGTTTTTTTCTGCTGTAAACGTGTTTATTCTTGCAGTAAACCTGTTTATTCCTGCTGTAAACATGTTTATTCCTGCTGTAAACGTGTTTATTTCTGCTGTAAACGTGTTTATTCCTGCTGTAAACATGTTTATTCCTGCTGTAAACATGTTTATTTCTGCTGTAAACGTGTTTATTCCTTCTGTAAACGTGTTTATTTCTGCTGTAAATGTGTTTATTTCTGCTGTAAACGTGTTTATCTCTGCTGTAAATATGTTTATTCCTGCTGTAAACATGATTTTTTCTGCTGTAAACGTGTTTATTCCTGCTGTAAACGTGTTTATTCCTGCTATAAACGTTTTTATTTCTGCTGTAAATGTGTGTATTTCTGCTGTAAATACGTTTATTTCTGCTGTAAATACGTTTATTTCTGCTGTAAACGTGTTTATTCCCCCTGTAAACATGTTTATTTCTGCTGTAAATGTGTTTATTTCTGCTGTAAATACGTTTATTTCTGCTGTAAATACGTTTATTTCTGCTGTAAACGTGTTTATTCCCCCTGTAAACATGTTTTTTTCTGCTGTAAACGTGTTTATTCTTGCAGTAAACCTGTTTATTCCTGCTGTAAACATGTTTATTCCTGCTGTAAACATGTTTATTTCTGCTGTAAACGTGTTTATTCCTTCTGTAAACGTGTTTATTTCTGCTGTAAATGTGTTTATTTATGCTGTAAACGTGTTTATTTCTGCTGTAAATATGTTTATTCCTGCTGTAAACGTGTTTATTTCTGCTGTAAACGTGTTTATTCCTGCTGTAAACATGTTTATTCCTGCTGTAAACATGTTTATTTCTGCTGTAAACGTGTTTATTCCTTCTGTAAACGTGTTTATTCCTGCTGTAAACATGTTTATTCCTGCTGTAAACATGTTTATTTCTGCTGTAAACGTGTTTATTCTTGCAGTAAACCTGTTTATTTCTGCTGTAAACATGTTTATTCCTGCTGTAAACATGTTTATTTCTGCTGTAAACGTGTTTATTCCTTCTGTAAACGTGTTTATTTCTGCTGTAAATATTTTTATTTCTGCTGTAAACGTATTATTTCTGCTGTAAATATGTTTATTCGTGCTGTAAACATGTTTATTTCTGCTGTAAATATGTTTATTTCTGCTGTAAATACATTTATTTCTGCTGTAAATATGTTTATTCCTGCTGTAAACCTGTTTATTCCTGCTGTAAACGTGTTTATTTCTGCTGTAAATACATTTATTTCTGCTGTAAATACGTTTATTTCTGCTGTAAACCTGTTTATTCCTCCTGTAAACATGATTTTTTCTGCTGTAAACGTGTTTATTCCTGCTATAAACGTGTTTATTTCTGCTGTAAATGTGTTTATTTCTGCTGTAAATACGTTTATTTCTACTGTAAATACAATTATTTCTGCTGTAAACGTGTTTATTCCTGCTGTAAACCTGTTTATTCCTGCTGTAAACATGTTTATTTCTGCTGTAAATATGTTTATTCCTGCTGTAAACGTGTTTATTCCTGCTGTAAACGTGTTTATTTCTGCTGTAAATACGTTTATTTCTGCTGTAAATACATTTATTTCTGCTGTAAATATGTTTATTCCTGCTGTAAACCTGTTTATTCCTGCTGTAAACGTGTTTATTTCTGCTGTAAATACATTTATTTCTGCTGTAAATACGTTTATTTCTGCTGTAAACCTGTTTATTCCTCCTGTAAACATGATTTTTTCTGCTGTAAATGTGTTTATTCCTGCTGTAAACGTGTTTATTCCTGCTATAAACGTGTTTATTTCTGCTGTAAATGTGTTTATTTCTGCTGTAAATACGTTTATTTCTGCTGTAAATACATTTATTTCTGCTGTAAACCTGTTTATTCCTCCTGTAAACATGTTTTTTTCTGCTGTAAACGTGTTTATTCTTGCAGTAAACCTGTTTATTCCTGCTGTAAACATGTTTATTCCTGCTGTAAACATGTTTATTTCTGCTGTAAACGTGTTTATTCCTTCTGTAAACGTGTTTATTTCTGCTGTAAATGTGTTTATTTCTGCTGTAAACGTGTTTATTTCTGCTGTAAATACATTTATTTCTGCTGTAAATATGTTTATTCCTGCTGTAAACCTGTTTATTCCTGCTGTAAACGTGTTTATTTCTGCTGTAAATATGTTTATTTCTGCTGTAAACCTGTTTATTCCTCCTGTAAACATGATTTTTTCTGCTGTAAACGTGTTTATTCCTGCTGTAAACGTGTTTATTCCTGCTATAAACGTTTTTATTTCTGCTGTAAATGTGTGTATTTCTGCTGTAAACATGTTTATTCCTGCTGTAAACATGTTTATTTCTGCTGTAAACGTGTTTATTCTTGCAGTAAACCTGTTTATTTCTGCTGTAAACATGTTTATTCCTGCTGTAAACATGTTTATTTCTGCTGTAAACGTGTTTATTCCTTCTGTAAACGTGTTTATTTCTGCTGTAAATATGTTTATTTCTGCTGTAAACGTATTATTTCTGCTGTAAATATGTTTATTCCTGCTGTAAACATGTTTATTTCTGCTGTAAATATGTTTATTTCTGCTGTAAATACATTTATTTCTGCTGTAAATATGTTTATTCCTGCTGTAAACCTGTTTATTCCTGCTGTAAACGTGTTTATTTCTGCTGTAAATACATTTATTTCTGCTGTAAATACGTTTATTTCTGCTGTAAACCTGTTTATTCCTCCTGTAAACATGATTTTTTCTGCTGTAAACGTGTTTATTCCTGCTATAAACGTGTTTATTTCTGCTGTAAATGTGTTTATTTCTGCTGTAAATACGTTTATTTCTACTGTAAATACAATTATTTCTGCTGTAAACGTGTTTATTCCTGCTGTAAACCTGTTTATTCCTGCTGTAAACATGTTTATTTCTGCTGTAAATATGTTTATTCCTGCTGTAAACCTGTTTATTCCTGCTGTAAACGTGTTTATTTCTGCTGTAAATACGTTTATTTCTGCTGTAAATACATTTATTTCTGCTGTAAATATGTTTATTCCTGCTGTAAACCTGTTTATTCCTGCTGTAAACGTGTTTATTTCTGCTGTAAATACATTTATTTCTGCTGTAAATACGTTTATTTCTGCTGTAAACCTGTTTATTTCTGCTGTAAACGTGTTTATTCCTTCTGTAAACGTGTTTATTTCTGCTGTAAATGTGTTTATTTCTGCTGTAAACGTGTTTATTTCTGCTGTAAATACATTTATTTCTGCTGTAAATATGTTTATTCCTGCTGTAAACCTGTTTATTCCTGCTGTAAACGTGTTTATTTCTGCTGTAAATACATTTATTTCTGCTGTAAATACGTTTATTTCTGCTGTAAACCTGTTTATTCCTCCTGTAAACATGATTTTTTCTGCTGTAAACGTGTTTATTCCTGCTGTAAACGTGTTTATTCCTGCTGTAAACGTTTTTATTTCTGTTGTAAATGTGTGTATTTCTGCTGTAAATACGTTTATTTCTGCTGTAAATACGTTTATTTCTGCTGTAAACCTGTTTATTCCTCCTGTAAACATGTTTTTTTCTGCTGTAAACGTGTTTATTCTTGCAGTAAACCTGTTTATTTCTGCTGTAAACATGTTTATTCCTGCTGTAAACATGTTTATTTCTGCTGTAAACGTGTTTATTCCTTCTGTAAACGTGTTTATTTCTGCTGTAAATGTGTTTATTTCTGCTGTAAACGTGTTTATTTCTGCTGTAAATATGTTTATTCCTGCTGTAAACATGTTTAGTTATGCTGTAAATATGTTTATTTCTGCTGTAAATACATTTATTTCTGCTGTAAATATGTTTATTCCTGCTGTAAACGTGTTTATTCCTACTATAAACGTGTTTATTTCTGCTGTAAATGTGTTTATTTCTGCTGTAAATGCGTTTATTTCTGCTGTAAATACGTTTATTTCTGCTGTAAACCTGTTTATTCCTCCTGTAAACATGTTTTTTTCTGCTGTAAACGTGTTTATTCTTGCAGTAAACCTGTTTATTCCTGCTGTAAACATGTTTATTCCTGCTGTAAACATGTTTATTTCTGCTGTAAACGTGTTTATTCCTTCTGTAAACGTGTTTATTTCTGCTGTAAATGTGTTTATTTCTGCTGTAAACGTGTTTATTTCTGCTGTAAATATGTTTATTCCTGCTGTAAACGTGTTTATTTCTGCTGTAAACGTGTTTATTCCTGCTGTAAACATGTTTATTCCTGCTGTAAACATGTTTATTTCTGCTGTAAACGTGTTTATTCCTTCTGTAAACGTGTTTATTTCTGCTGTAAATGTGTTTATTTCTGCTGTAAACGTGTTTATTTCTGCTGTAAATATGTTTATTCCTGCTGTAAACGTGCTTATTTCTGCTGTAAATATGTTTATTCCTGCTGTAAACGTGTTTATTTCTGCTGTAAATACGTTTATTTCTGCTGTAAATACATTTATTTCTGCTGTAAATATGTTTATTCCTGCTGTAAACCTGTTTATTCCTGCTGTAAACGTGTTTATTTCTGCTGTAAATACATTTATTTCTGCTGTAAATACGTTTATTTCTGCTGTAAACCTGTTTATTCCTCCTGTAAACATGATTTTTTCTGCTGTAAACGTGTTTATTCCTGCTGTAAACGTGTTTATTCCTGCTATAAACGTTTTTATTTCTGCTGTAAATGTGTGTATTTCTGCTGTAAATACGTTTATTTCTGCTGTAAATACGTTTATTTCTGCTGTAAACGTGTTTATTCCCCCTGTAAACATGTTTATTTCTGCTGTAAATGTGTTTATTTCTGCTGTAAATACGTTTATTTCTGCTGTAAATACGTTTATTTCTGCTGTAAACGTGTTTATTCCCCCTGTAAACATGTTTTTTTCTGCTGTAAACGTGTTTATTCTTGCAGTAAACCTGTTTATTCCTGCTGTAAACATGTTTATTCCTGCTGTAAACATGTTTATTTCTGCTGTAAACATGATTTTTTCTGCTGTAAATGTGTTTATTCCTGCTGTAAACGTGTTTATTCCTGCTATAAACGTGTTTATTTCTGCTGTAAATGTGTTTATTTCTGCTGTAAATACGTTTATTTCTGCTGTAAATACATTTATTTCTGCTGTAAACCTGTTTATTCCTCCTGTAAACATGTTTTTTTCTGCTGTAAACGTGTTTATTCTTGCAGTAAACCTGTTTATTCCTGCTGTAAACATGTTTATTCCTGCTGTAAACATGTTTATTTCTGCTGTAAACATGTTTATTCCTTCTGTAAACGTGTTTATTTCTGCTGTAAATGTGTTTATTTCTGCTGTAAACGTGTTTATTTCTGCTGTAAATACATTTATTTCTGCTGTAAATATGTTTATTCCTGCTGTAAACCTGTTTATTCCTGCTGTAAACGTGTTTATTTCTGCTGTAAATACGTTTATTTCTGCTGTAAACCTGTTTATTCCTCCTGTAAACATGATTTTTTCTGCTGTAAACGTGTTTATTCCTGCTGTAAACGTGTTTATTCCTGCTATAAACGTTTTTATTTCTGCTGTAAATGTGTGTATTTCTGCTGTAAACATGTTTATTCCTGCTGTAAACATGTTTATTTCTGCTGTAAACGTGTTTATTCTTGCAGTAAACCTGTTTATTTCTGCTGTAAACATGTTTATTCCTGCTGTAAACATGTTTATTTCTGCTGTAAACGTGTTTATTCCTTCTGTAAACGTGTTTATTTCTGCTGTAAATATGTTTATTTCTGCTGTAAACGTATTATTTCTGCTGTAAATATGTTTATTCCTGCTGTAAACATGTTTATTTCTGCTGTAAATATGTTTATTTCTGCTGTAAATACATTTATTTCTGCTGTAAATATGTTTATTCCTGCTGTAAACCTGTTTATTCCTGCTGTAAACGTGTTTATTTCTGCTGTAAATACATTTATTTCTGCTGTAAATACGTTTATTTCTGCTGTAAACCTGTTTATTCCTCCTGTAAACATGATTTTTTCTGCTGTAAACGTGTTTATTCCTGCTATAAACGTGTTTATTTCTGCTGTAAATGTGTTTATTTCTGCTGTAAATACGTTTATTTCTACTGTAAATACAATTATTTCTGCTGTAAACGTGTTTATTCCTGCTGTAAACCTGTTTATTCCTGCTGTAAACATGTTTATTTCTGCTGTAAATATGTTTATTCCTGCTGTAAACCTGTTTATTCCTGCTGTAAACGTGTTTATTTCTGCTGTAAATACATTTATTTCTGCTGTAAATACGTTTATTTCTGCTGTAAACCTGTTTATTCCTCCTGTAAACATGATTTTTTCTGCTGTAAACGTGTTTATTCCTGCTGTAAACGTGTTTATTCCTGCTATAAACGTGTTTATGTCTGCTGTAAATGTGTTTATTTCTGCTGTAAATACGTTTATTTCTGCTGTAAATACGTTTATTTCTGCTGTAAACCTGTTTATTCCTCCTGTAAACATGTTTTTTTCTGCTGTAAACGTGTTTATTCTTGCAGTAAACCTGTTTATTCCTGCTGTAAACATGTTTATTCCTGCTGTAAACATGTTTATTTCTGCTGTAAACGTGTTTATTCCTTCTGTAAACGTGTTTATTTCTGCTGTAAATATGTTTATTCCTGCTGTAAACGTGTTTATTTCTGCTGTAAACGTGTTTATTCCTGCTGTAAACATGTTTATTCCTGCTGTAAACATGTTTATTTCTGCTGTAAACGTGTTTATTCCTGCTGTAAACGTGTTTATTTCTGCTGTAAATGTGTTTATTTCTGCTGTAAACGTGTTTATCTCTGCTGTAAATATGTTTATTCCTGCTGTAAACATGATTTTTTCTGCTGTAAACGTGTTTATTCCTGCTGTAAACGTGTTTATTCCTGCTATAAACGTTTTTATTTCTGCTGTAAATGTGTGTATTTCTGCTGTAAATACGTTTATTTCTGCTGTAAATACGTTTATTTCTGCTGTAAACGTGTTTATTCCCCCTGTAAACATGTTTATTTCTGCTGTAAATGTGTTTATTTCTGCTGTAAATACGTTTATTTCTGCTGTAAATACGTTTATTTCTGCTGTAAACGTGTTTATTCCCCCTGTAAACATGTTTTTTTCTGCTGTAAACGTGTTTATTCTTGCAGTAAACCTGTTTATTCCTGCTGTAAACATGTTTATTCCTGCTGTAAACATGTTTATTTCTGCTGTAAACGTGTTTATTCCTTCTGTAAACGTGTTTATTTCTGCTGTAAATGTGTTTATTTATGCTGTAAACGTGTTTATTTCTGCTGTAAATATGTTTATTCCTGCTGTGAACGTGTTTATTTCTGCTGTAAACGTGTTTATTCCTGCTGTAAACATGTTTATTCCTGCTGTAAACATGTTTATTTCTGCTGTAAACGTGTTTATTCCTTCTGTAAACGTGTTTATTCCTGCTGTAAACATGTTTATTCCTTCTGTAAACATGTTTATTTCTGCTGTAAACGTGTTTATTCTTGCAGTAAACCTGTTTATTTCTGCTGTAAACATGTTTATTCCTGCTGTAAACATGTTTATTTCTGCTGTAAACGTGTTTATTCCTTCTGTAAACGTGTTTATTTCTGCTGTAAATATGTTTATTTCTGCTGTAAACGTATTATTTCTGCTGTAAATATGTTTATTCCTGCTGTAAACATGTTTATTTCTGCTGTAAATATGTTTATTTCTGCTGTAAATACATTTATTTCTGCTGTAAATATGTTTATTCCTGCTGTAAACCTGTTTATTCCTGCTGTAAACGTGTTTATTTCTGCTGTAAATACATTTATTTCTGCTGTAAATACGTTTATTTCTGCTGTAAACCTGTTTATTCCTCCTGTAAACATGAATTTTTCTGCTGTAAACGTGTTTATTCCTGCTATAAACGTGTTTATTTCTGCTGTAAATGTGTTTATTTCTGCTGTAAATACGTTTATTTCTAATGTAAATACAATTATTTCTGCTGTAAACGTGTTTATTCCTGCTGTAAACCTGTTTATTCCTGCTGTAAACATGTTTATTTCTGCTGTAAATATGTTTATTCCTGCTGTAAACGTGTTTATTCCTGCTGTAAACGTGTTTATTTCTGCTGTAAATACGTTTATTTCTGCTGTAAATACATTTATTTCTGCTGTAAATATGTTTATTCCTGCTGTAAACATGTTTATTCCTGCTGTAAACATGTTTATTTCTGCTGTAAACGTGTTTATTCCTTCTGTAAACGTGTTTATTTCTGCTGTAAATATGTTTATTTCTGCTGTAAACGTATTATTTCTGCTGTAAATATGTTTATTCCTGCTGTAAACATGTTTATTTCTGCTGTAAATATGTTTATTTCTGCTGTAAATACATTTATTTCTGCTGTAAATATGTTTATTCCTGCTGTAAACCTGTTTATTCCTGCTGTAAACGTGTTTATTTCTGCTGTAAATACATTTATTTCTGCTGTAAATACGTTTATTTCTGCTGTAAACCTGTTTATTCCTCCTGTAAACATGATTTTTTCTGCTGTAAACGTGTTTATTCCTGCTATAAACGTGTTTATTTCTGCTGTAAATGTGTTTATTTCTGCTGTAAATACGTTTATTTCTACTGTAAATACAATTATTTCTGCTGTAAACGTGTTTATTCCTGCTGTAAACCTGTTTATTCCTGCTGTAAACATGTTTATTTCTGCTGTAAATATGTTTATTCCTGCTGTAAACCTGTTTATTCCTGCTGTAAACGTGTTTATTTCTGCTGTAAATACGTTTATTTCTGCTGTAAATACATTTTTTTCTGCTGTAAATATGTTTATTCCTGCTGTAAACCTGTTTATTCCTGCTGTAAACGTGTTTATTTCTGCTGTAAATACATTTATTTCTGCTGTAAATACGTTTATTTCTGCTGTAAACCTGTTTATTCCTCCTGTAAACATGATTTTTTCTGCTGTAAATGTGTTTATTCCTGCTGTAAACGTGTTTATTCCTGCTATAAACGTGTTTATTTCTGCTGTAAATGTGTTTATTTCTGCTGTAAATACGTTTATTTCTGCTGTAAATACATTTATTTCTGCTGTAAACCTGTTTATTCCTCCTGTAAACATGTTTTTTTCTGCTGTAAACGTGTTTATTCTTGCAGTAAACCTGTTTATTCCTGCTGTAAACATGTTTATTCCTGCTGTAAACATGTTTATTTCTGCTGTAAACGTGTTTATTCCTTCTGTAAACGTGTTTATTTCTGCTGTAAATGTGTTTATTTCTGCTGTAAACGTGTTTATTTCTGCTGTAAATACATTTATTTCTGCTGTAAATATGTTTATTCCTGCTGTAAACCTGTTTATTCCTGCTGTAAACGTGTTTATTTCTGCTGTAAATACGTTTATTTCTGCTGTAAACCTGTTTATTCCTCCTGTAAACATGATTTTTTCTGCTGTAAACGTGTTTATTCCTGCTGTAAACGTGTTTATTCCTGCTATAAACGTTTTTATTTCTGCTGTAAATGTGTGTATTTCTGCTGTAAACATGTTTATTCCTGCTGTAAACATGTTTATTTCTGCTGTAAACGTGTTTATTCTTGCAGTAAACCTGTTTATTTCTGCTGTAAACATGTTTATTCCTGCTGTAAACATGTTTATTTCTGCTGTAAACGTGTTTATTCCTTCTGTAAACGTGTTTATTTCTGCTGTAAATGTGTTTATTTCTGCTGTAAATGCGTTTATTTCTGCTGTAAATACGTTTATTTCTGCTGTAAACCTGTTTATTCCTCCTGTAAACATGTTTTTTTCTGCTGTAAACGTGTTTATTCTTGCAGTAAACCTGTTTATTCCTGCTGTAAACATGTTTATTCCTGCTGTAAACATGTTTATTTCTGCTGTAAACGTGTTTATTCCTTCTGTAAACGTGTTTATTTCTGCTGTAAATGTGTTTATTTCTGCTGTAAACGTGTTTATTTCTGCTGTAAATATGTTTATTCCTGCTGTAAACGTGTTTATTTCTGCTGTAAACGTGTTTATTCCTGCTGTAAACATGTTTATTCCTGCTGTAAACATGTTTATTTCTGCTGTAAACGTGTTTATTCCTTCTGTAAACGTGTTTATTTCTGCTGTAAATGTGTTTATTTCTGCTGTAAACGTGTTTATTTCTGCTGTAAATATGTTTATTCCTGCTGTAAACGTGCTTATTTCTGCTGTAAATATGTTTATTCCTGCTGTAAACGTGTTTATTTCTGCTGTAAATACGTTTATTTCTGCTGTAAATACATTTATTTCTGCTGTAAATATGTTTATTCCTGCTGTAAACCTGTTTATTCCTGCTGTAAACGTGTTTATTTCTGCTGTAAATACATTTATTTCTGCTGTAAATACGTTTATTTCTGCTGTAAACCTGTTTATTCCTCCTGTAAACATGATTTTTTCTGCTGTAAACGTGTTTATTCCTGCTGTAAACGTGTTTATTCCTGCTATAAACGTTTTTATTTCTGCTGTAAATGTGTGTATTTCTGCTGTAAATACGTTTATTTCTGCTGTAAATACGTTTATTTCTGCTGTAAACGTGTTTATTCCCCCTGTAAACATGTTTATTTCTGCTGTAAATGTGTTTATTTCTGCTGTAAATACGTTTATTTCTGCTGTAAATACGTTTATTTCTGCTGTAAACGTGTTTATTCCCCCTGTAAACATGTTTTTTTCTGCTGTAAACGTGTTTATTCTTGCAGTAAACCTGTTTATTCCTGCTGTAAACATGTTTATTCCTGCTGTAAACATGTTTATTTCTGCTGTAAACATGATTTTTTCTGCTGTAAATGTGTTTATTCCTGCTGTAAACGTGTTTATTCCTGCTATAAACGTGTTTATTTCTGCTGTAAATGTGTTTATTTCTGCTGTAAATACGTTTATTTCTGCTGTAAATACATTTATTTCTGCTGTAAACCTGTTTATTCCTCCTGTAAACATGTTTTTTTCTGCTGTAAACGTGTTTATTCTTGCAGTAAACCTGTTTATTCCTGCTGTAAACATGTTTATTCCTGCTGTAAACATGTTTATTTCTGCTGTAAACGTGTTTATTCCTTCTGTAAACGTGTTTATTTCTGCTGTAAATGTGTTTATTTCTGCTGTAAACGTGTTTATTTCTGCTGTAAATACATTTATTTCTGCTGTAAATATGTTTATTCCTGCTGTAAACCTGTTTATTCCTGCTGTAAACGTGTTTATTTCTGCTGTAAATACGTTTATTTCTGCTGTAAACCTGTTTATTCCTCCTGTAAACATGATTTTTTCTGCTGTAAACGTGTTTATTCCTGCTGTAAACGTGTTTATTCCTGCTATAAACGTTTTTATTTCTGCTGTAAATGTGTGTATTTCTGCTGTAAACATGTTTATTCCTGCTGTAAACATGTTTATTTCTGCTGTAAACGTGTTTATTCTTGCAGTAAACCTGTTTATTTCTGCTGTAAACATGTTTATTCCTGCTGTAAACATGTTTATTTCTGCTGTAAACG
This sequence comes from Telmatherina bonti, assembly GCF_933228915.1. Classification (NCBI taxonomy): domain Eukaryota; kingdom Metazoa; phylum Chordata; class Actinopteri; order Atheriniformes; family Telmatherinidae; genus Telmatherina; species Telmatherina bonti. The sequence continues at coordinate 41,438,516 of NC_136625.1, read as the reverse complement.
TGTTTATTCCTTCTGTAAACGTGTTTATTTCTGCTGTAAATATGTTTATTTCTGCTGTAAACGTATTATTTCTGCTGTAAATATGTTTATTCCTGCTGTAAACATGTTTATTTCTGCTGTAAATATGTTTATTTCTGCTGTAAATACATTTATTTCTGCTGTAAATATGTTTATTCCTGCTGTAAACCTGTTTGTTCCTGCTGTAAACGTGTTTATTTCTGCTGTAAATACATTTATTTCTGCTGTAAATACGTTTATTTCTGCTGTAAACCTGTTTATTCCTCCTGTAAACATGATTTTTTCTGCTGTAAACGTGTTTATTCCTGCTATAAACGTGTTTATTTCTGCTGTAAATGTGTTTATTTCTGCTGTAAATACGTTTATTTCTACTGTAAATACAATTATTTCTGCTGTAAACGTGTTTATTCCTGCTGTAAACCTGTTTATTCCTGCTGTAAACATGTTTATTTCTGCTGTAAATATGTTTATTCCTGCTGTAAACCTGTTTATTCCTGCTGTAAACGTGTTTATTTCTGCTGTAAATACATTTATTTCTGCTGTAAATACGTTTATTTCTGCTGTAAACCTGTTTATTCCTCCTGTAAACATGATTTTTTCTGCTGTAAACGTGTTTATTCCTGCTGTAAACGTGTTTATTCCTGCTATAAACGTGTTTATGTCTGCTGTAAATGTGTTTATTTCTGCTGTAAATACGTTTATTTCTGCAGTAAATACGTTTATTTCTGCTGTAAACCTGTTTATTCCTCCTGTAAACATGTTTTTTTCTGCTGTAAACGTGTTTATTCTTGCAGTAAACCTGTTTATTCCTGCTGTAAACATGTTTATTCCTGCTGTAAACATGTTTATTTCTGCTGTAAACGTGTTTATTCCTTCTGTAAACGTGTTTATTTCTGCTGTAAATATGTTTATTCCTGCTGTAAACGTGTTTATTTCTGCTGTAAACGTGTTTATTCCTGCTGTAAACATGTTTATTCCTGCTGTAAACATGTTTATTTCTGCTGTAAACGTGTTTATTCCTGCTGTAAACGTGTTTATTTCTGCGCTAAATGTGTTTATTTCTGCTGTAAACGTGTTTATCTCTGCTGTAAATATGTTTATTCCTGCTGTAAACATGATTTTTTCTGCTGTAAACGTGTTTATTCCTGCTGTAAACGTGTTTATTCCTGCTATAAACGTTTTTATTTCTGCTGTAAATGTGTGTATTTCTGCTGTAAATACGTTTATTTCTGCTGTAAATACGTTTATTTCTGCTGTAAACGTGTTTATTCCCCCTGTAAACATGTTTATTTCTGCTGTAAATGTGTTTATTTCTGCTGTAAATACGTTTATTTCTGCTGTAAATACGTTTATTTCTGCTGTAAACGTGTTTATTCCCCCTGTAAACATGTTTTTTTCTGCTGTAAACGTGTTTATTCTTGCAGTAAACCTGTTTATTCCTGCTGTAAACATGTTTATTCCTGCTGTAAACATGTTTATTTCTGCTGTAAACGTGTTTATTCCTTCTGTAAACGTGTTTATTTCTGCTGTAAATGTGTTTATTTATGCTGTAAACGTGTTTATTTATGCTGTAAATATGTTTATTCCTGCTGTGAACGTGTTTATTTCTGCTGTAAACGTGTTTATTCCTGCTGTAAACATGTTTATTCCTGCTGTAAACATGTTTATTTCTGCTGTAAACGTGTTTATTCCTTCTGTAAACGTGTTTATTCCTGCTGTAAACATGTTTATTCCTGCTGTAAACATGTTTATTTCTGCTGTAAACGTGTTTATTCTTGCAGTAAACCTGTTTATTTCTGCTGTAAACATGTTTATTCCTGCTGTAAACATGTTTATTTCTGCTGTAAACGTGTTTATTCCTTCTGTAAACGTGTTTATTTCTGCTGTAAATATGTTTATTTCTGCTGTAAACGTATTATTTCTGCTGTAAATATGTTTATTCCTGCTGTAAACATGTTTATTTCTGCTGTAAATATGTTTATTTCTGCTGTAAATACATTTATTTCTGCTGTAAATATGTTTATTCCTGCTGTAAACCTGTTTATTCCTGCTGTAAACGTGTTTATTTCTGCTGTAAATACATTTATTTCTGCTGTAAATACGTTTATTTCTGCTGTAAACCTGTTTATTCCTCCTGTAAACATGAATTTTTCTGCTGTAAACGTGTTTATTCCTGCTATAAACGTGTTTATTTCTGCTGTAAATGTGTTTATTTCTGCTGTAAATACGTTTATTTCTAATGTAAATACAATTATTTCTGCTGTAAACGTGTTTATTCCTGCTGTAAACCTGTTTATTCCTGCTGTAAACATGTTTATTTCTGCTGTAAATATGTTTATTCCTGCTGTAAACGTGTTTATTCCTGCTGTAAACGTGTTTATTTCTGCTGTAAATACGTTTATTTCTGCTGTAAATACATTTATTTCTGCTGTAAATATGTTTATTCCTGCTGTAAACCTGTTTATTCCTGCTGTAAACGTGTTTATTTCTGCTGTAAATACATTTATTTCTGCTGTAAATACGTTTATTTCTGCTGTAAACCTGTTTATTCCTCCTGTAAACATGATTTTTTCTGCTGTAAATGTGTTTATTCCTGCTGTAAACGTGTTTATTCCTGCTATAAACGTGTTTATTTCTGCTGTAAATGTGTTTATTTCTGCTGTAAATACGTTTATTTCTGCTGTAAATACATTTATTTCTGCTGTAAACCTGTTTATTCCTCCTGTAAACATGTTTTTTTCTGCTGTAAACGTGTTTATTCTTGCAGTAAACCTGTTTATTCCTGCTGTAAACATGTTTATTCCTGCTGTAAACATGTTTATTTCTGCTGTAAACGTGTTTATTCCTTCTGTAAACGTGTTTATTTCTGCTGTAAATGTGTTTATTTCTGCTGTAAACGTGTTTATTTCTGCTGTAAATACATTTATTTCTGCTGTAAATATGTTTATTCCTGCTGTAAACCTGTTTATTCCTGCTGTAAACGTGTTTATTTCTGCTGTAAATACGTTTATTTCTGCTGTAAACCTGTTTATTCCTCCTGTAAACATGATTTTTTCTGCTGTAAACGTGTTTATTCCTGCTGTAAACGTGTTTATTCCTGCTATAAACGTTTTTATTTCTGCTGTAAATGTGTGTATTTCTGCTGTAAACATGTTTATTCCTGCTGTAAACATGTTTATTTCTGCTGTAAACGTGTTTATTCTTGCAGTAAACCTGTTTATTTCTGCTGTAAACATGTTTATTCCTGCTGTAAACATGTTTATTTCTGCTGTAAACGTGTTTATTCCTTCTGTAAACGTGTTAATTTCTGCAGTAAATATGTTTATTTCTGCTGTAAACGTATTATTTCTGCTGTAAATATGTTTATTCCTGCTGTAAACATGTTTATTTCTGCTGTAAATATGTTTATTTCTGCTGTAAATACAATTATTTCTGCTGTAAATATGTTTATTCCTGCTGTAAACCTGTTTATTCCTGCTGTAAACGTGTTTATTTCTGCTGTAAATACATTTATTTCTGCTGTAAATACGTTTATTTCTGCTGTAAACCTGTTTATTCCTCCTGTAAACATGATTTTTTCTGCTGTAAACGTGTTTATTCCTGCTATAAACGTGTTTATTTCTGCTGTAAATGTGTTTATTTCTGCTGTAAATACGTTTATTTCTACTGTAAATACAATTATTTCTGCTGTAAACGTGTTTATTCCTGCTGTAAACCTGTTTATTCCTGCTGTAAACATGTTTATTTCTGCTGTAAATATGTTTATTCCTGCTGTAAACCTGTTTATTCCTGCTGTAAACGTGTTTATTTCTGCTGTAAATACGTTTATTTCTGCTGTAAATACATTTTTTTCTGCTGTAAATATGTTTATTCCTGCTGTAAACCTGTTTATTCCTGCTGTAAACGTGTTTATTTCTGCTGTAAATACATTTATTTCTGCTGTAAATACGTTTATTTCTGCTGTAAACCTGTTTATTCCTCCTGTAAACATGATTTTTTCTGCTGTAAATGTGTTTATTCCTGCTGTAAACGTGTTTATTCCTGCTATAAACGTGTTTATTTCTGCTGTAAATGTGTTTATTTCTGCTGTAAATACGTTTATTTCTGCTGTAAATACATTTATTTCTGCTGTAAACCTGTTTATTCCTCCTGTAAACATGATTTTTTCTGCTGTAAACGTGTTTATTCTTGCAGTAAACCTGTTTATTCCTGCTGTAAACATGTTTATTCCTGCTGTAAACATGTTTATTTCTGCTGTAAACGTGTTTATTCCTTCTGTAAACGTGTTTATTTCTGCTGTAAATGTGTTTATTTCTGCTGTAAACGTGTTTATTTCTGCTGTAAATACATTTATTTCTGCTGTAAATATGTTTATTCCTGCTGTAAACCTGTTTATTCCTGCTGTAAACGTGTTTATTTCTGCTGTAAATACGTTTATTTCTGCTGTAAACCTGTTTATTCCTCCTGTAAACATGATTTTTTCTGCTGTAAACGTGTTTATTCCTGCTGTAAACGTGTTTATTCCTGCTATAAACGTTTTTATTTCTGCTGTAAATGTGTGTATTTCTGCTGTAAACATGTTTATTCCTGCTGTAAACATGTTTATTTCTGCTGTAAACGTGTTTATTCTTGCTGTAAACCTGTTTATTTCTGCTGTAAACATGTTTATTCCTGCTGTAAACATGTTTATTTCTGCTGTAAACGTGTTTATTCCTTCTGTAAACGTGTTTATTTCTGCTGTAAATATGTTTATTTCTGCTGTAAACGTATTATTTCTGCTGTAAATATGTTTATTCCTGCTGTAAACATGTTTATTTCTGCTGTAAATATGTTTATTTCTGCTGTAAATACATTTATTTCTGCTGTAAATATGTTTATTCCTGCTGTAAACCTGTTTATTCCTGCTGTAAACGTGTTTATTTCTGCTGTAAATACATTTATTTCTGCTGTAAATACGTTTATTTCTGCTGTAAACCTGTTTATTCCTCCTGTAAACATGATTTTTTCTGCTGTAAACGTGTTTATTCCTGCTATAAACGTGTTTATTTCTGCTGTAAATGTGTTTATTTCTGCTGTAAATACGTTTATTTCTACTGTAAATACAATTATTTCTGCTGTAAACGTGTTTATTCCTGCTGTAAACCTGTTTATTCCTGCTGTAAACATGTTTATTTCTGCTGTAAATATGTTTATTCCTGCTGTAAACCTGTTTATTCCTGCTGTAAACGTGTTTATTTCTGCTGTAAATACGTTTATTTCTGCTGTAAATACATTTTTTTCTGCTGTAAATATGTTTATTCCTGCTGTAAACCTGTTTATTCCTGCTGTAAACGTGTTTATTTCTGCTGTAAATACGTTTATTTCTGCTGTAAACGTGTTTATTCCCCCTGTAAACATGTTTATTTCTGCTGTAAATGTGTTTATTTCTGCTGTAAATACGTTTATTTCTGCTGTAAATACGTTTATTTCTGCTGTAAACGTGTTTATTCCCCCTGTAAACATGTTTTTTTCTGCTGTAAACGTGTTTATTCTTGCAGTAAACCTGTTTATTCCTGCTGTAAACATGTTTATTCCTGCTGTAAACATGTTTATTTCTGCTGTAAACGTGTTTATTCCTTCTGTAAACGTGTTTATTTCTGCTGTAAATGTGTTTATTTATGCTGTAAACGTGTTTATTTATGCTGTAAATATGTTTATTCCTGCTGTGAACGTGTTTATTTCTGCTGTAAACGTGTTTATTCCTGCTGTAAACATGTTTATTCCTGCTGTAAACATGTTTATTTCTGCTGTAAACGTGTTTATTCCTTCTGTAAACGTGTTTATTCCTGCTGTAAACATGTTTATTCCTGCTGTAAACATGTTTATTTCTGCTGTAAACGTGTTTATTCTTGCAGTAAACCTGTTTATTTCTGCTGTAAACATGTTTATTCCTGCTGTAAACATGTTTATTTCTGCTGTAAACGTGTTTATTCCTTCTGTAAACGTGTTTATTTCTGCTGTAAATATGTTTATTTCTGCTGTAAACGTATTATTTCTGCTGTAAATATGTTTATTCCTGCTGTAAACATGTTTATTTCTGCTGTAAATATGTTTATTTCTGCTGTAAATACATTTATTTCTGCTGTAAATATGTTTATTCCTGCTGTAAACCTGTTTATTCCTGCTGTAAACGTGTTTATTTCTGCTGTAAATACATTTATTTCTGCTGTAAATACGTTTATTTCTGCTGTAAACCTGTTTATTCCTCCTGTAAACATGAATTTTTCTGCTGTAAACGTGTTTATTCCTGCTATAAACGTGTTTATTTCTGCTGTAAATGTGTTTATTTCTGCTGTAAATACGTTTATTTCTAATGTAAATACAATTATTTCTGCTGTAAACGTGTTTATTCCTGCTGTAAACCTGTTTATTCCTGCTGTAAATATGTTTATTCCTGCTGTAAACGTGTTTATTCCTGCTGTAAACGTGTTTATTTCTGCTGTAAATACGTTTATTTCTGCTGTAAATACATTTATTTCTGCTGTAAATATGTTTATTCCTGCTGTAAACCTGTTTATTCCTGCTGTAAACGTGTTTATTTCTGCTGTAAATACATTTATTTCTGCTGTAAATACGTTTATTTCTGCTGTAAACCTGTTTATTCCTCCTGTAAACATGATTTTTTCTGCTGTAAATGTGTTTATTCCTGCTGTAAACGTGTTTATTCCTGCTATAAACGTGTTTATTTCTGCTGTAAATGTGTTTATTTCTGCTGTAAATACGTTTATTTCTGCTGTAAATACATTTATTTCTGCTGTAAACCTGTTTATTCCTCCTGTAAACATGTTTTTTTCTGCTGTAAACGTGTTTATTCTTGCAGTAAACCTGTTTATTCCTGCTGTAAACATGTTTATTCCTGCTGTAAACATGTTTATTTCTGCTGTAAACGTGTTTATTCCTTCTGTAAACGTGTTTATTTCTGCTGTAAATGTGTTTATTTCTGCTGTAAACGTGTTTATTTCTGCTGTAAATACATTTATTTCTGCTGTAAATATGTTTATTCCTGCTGTAAACCTGTTTATTCCTGCTGTAAACGTGTTTATTTCTGCTGTAAATACGTTTATTTCTGCTGTAAACCTGTTTATTCCTCCTGTAAACATGATTTTTTCTGCTGTAAACGTGTTTATTCCTGCTGTAAACGTGTTTATTCCTGCTATAAACGTTTTTATTTCTGCTGTAAATGTGTGTATTTCTGCTGTAAACATGTTTATTCCTGCTGTAAACATGTTTATTTCTGCTGTAAACGTGTTTATTCTTGCAGTAAACCTGTTTATTTCTGCTGTAAACATGTTTATTCCTGCTGTAAACATGTTTATTTCTGCTGTAAACGTGTTTATTCCTTCTGTAAACGTGTTTATTTCTGCTGTAAATATGTTTATTTCTGCTGTAAACGTATTATTTCTGCTGTAAATATGTTTATTCCTGCTGTAAACATGTTTATTTCTGCTGTAAATATGTTTATTTCTGCTGTAAATACATTTATTTCTGCTGTAAATATGTTTATTCCTGCTGTAAACCTGTTTATTCCTGCTGTAAACGTGTTTATTTCTGCTGTAAATACATTTATTTCTGCTGTAAATACGTTTATTTCTGCTGTAAACCTGTTTATTCCTCCTGTAAACATGATTTTTTCTGCTGTAAACGTGTTTATTCCTGCTATAAACGTGTTTATTTCTGCTGTAAATGTGTTTATTTCTGCTGTAAATACGTTTATTTCTACTGTAAATACAATTATTTCTGCTGTAAACGTGTTTATTCCTGCTGTAAACCTGTTTATTCCTGCTGTAAACATGTTTATTTCTGCTGTAAATATGTTTATTCCTGCTGTAAACCTGTTTATTCCTGCTGTAAACGTGTTTATTTCTGCTGTAAATACGTTTATTTCTGCTGTAAATACATTTTTTTCTGCTGTAAATATGTTTATTCCTGCTGTAAACCTGTTTATTCCTGCTGTAAACGTGTTTATTTCTGCTGTAAATACATTTATTTCTGCTGTAAATACGTTTATTTCTGCTGTAAACCTGTTTATTCCTCCTGTAAACATGATTTTTTCTGCTGTAAATGTGTTTATTCCTGCTGTAAACGTGTTTATTCCTGCTATAAACGTGTTTATTTCTGCTGTAAATGTGTTTATTTCTGCTGTAAATACGTTTATTTCTGCTGTAAATACATTTATTTCTGCTGTAAACCTGTTTATTCCTCCTGTAAACATGTTTTTTTCTGCTGTAAACGTGTTTATTCTTGCAGTAAACCTGTTTATTCCTGCTGTAAACATGTTTATTCCTGCTGTAAACATGTTTATTTCTGCTGTAAACGTGTTTATTCCTTCTGTAAACGTGTTTATTTCTGCTGTAAATGTGTTTATTTCTGCTGTAAACGTGTTTATTTCTGCTGTAAATACATTTATTTCTGCTGTAAATATGTTTATTCCTGCTGTAAACCTGTTTATTCCTGCTGTAAACGTGTTTATTTCTGCTGTAAATACATTTATTTCTGCTGTAAATACGTTTATTTCTGCTGTAAACCTGTTTATTCCTCCTGTAAACATGATTTTTTCTGCTGTAAACGTGTTTATTCCTGCTGTAAACGTGTTTATTCCTGCTGTAAACGTTTTTATTTCTGTTGTAAATGTGTGTATTTCTGCTGTAAATACGTTTATTTCTGCTGTAAATACGTTTATTTCTGCTGTAAACCTGTTTATTCCTCCTGTAAACATGTTTTTTTCTGCTGTAAACGTGTTTATTCTTGCAGTAAACCTGTTTATTTCTGCTGTAAACATGTTTATTCCTGCTGTAAACATGTTTATTTCTGCTGTAAACGTGTTTATTCCTTCTGTAAACGTGTTTATTTCTGCTGTAAATGTGTTTATTTCTGCTGTAAACGTGTTTATTTCTGCTGTAAATATGTTTATTCCTGCTGTAAACATGTTTATTTATGCTGTAAATATGTTTATTTCTGCTGTAAATACATTTATTTCTGCTGTAAATATGTTTATTCCTGCTGTAAACGTGTTTATTCCTACTATAAACGTGTTTATTTCTGCTGTAAATGTGTTTATTTCTGCTGTAAATGCGTTTATTTCTGCTGTAAATACGTTTATTTCTGCTGTAAACCTGTTTATTCCTCCTGTAAACATGTTTTTTTCTGCTGTAAACGTGTTTATTCTTGCAGTAAACCTGTTTATTCCTGCTGTAAACATGTTTATTCCTGCTGTAAACATGTTTATTTCTGCTGTAAACGTGTTTATTCCTTCTGTAAACGTGTTTATTTCTGCTGTAAATGTGTTTATTTCTGCTGTAAACGTGTTTATTTCTGCTGTAAATATGTTTATTCCTGCTGTAAACGTGTTTATTTCTGCTGTAAATACATTTATTTCTGCTGTAAATACGTTTATTTCTGCTGTAAACCTGTTTATTCCTCCTGTAAACATGATTTTTTCTGCTGTAAACGTGTTTATTCCTGCTATAAACGTGTTTATTTCTGCTGTAAATGTGTTTATTTCTGCTGTAAATACGTTTATTTCTACTGTAAATACAATTATTTCTGCTGTAAACGTGTTTATTCCAGCTGTAAACCTGTTTATTCCTGCTGTAAACATGTTTATTCCTGCTATAAACGTGTTTATTTCTGCTGTAAATGTGTTTATTTCTGCTGTAAATACGTTTATTTCTGCTGTAAATACGTTTATTTCTGCTGTAAACCTGTTTATTCCTCCTGTAAACATGTTTTTTCTGCTGTAAACGTGTTTATTCTTGCAGTAAACCTGTTTATTCCTGCTGTAAACATGTTTATTCCTGCTGTAAACATGTTTATTTCTGCTGTAAACGTGTTTATTCCTTCTGTAAACGTGTTTATTTCTGCTGTAAACGTGTTTATTTCTGCTGTAAACGTGTTTATTTCTGCTGTAAATACATTTATTTCTGCTGTAAATATGTTTATTCCTGCTGTAAACCTGTTTATTCCTGCTGTAAACGTGTTTATTTCTGCTGTAAATACATTTATTTCTGCTGTAAATACGTTTATTTCTGCTGTAAACCTGTTTATTCCTCCTGTAAACATGATTTTTTCTGCTGTAAACGTGTTTATTCCTGCTGTAAACGTGTTTATTCCTGCTATAAACGTTTTTATTTCTGCTGTAAATGTGTGTATTTCTGCTGTAAATACGTTTATTTCTGCTGTAAATACGTTTATTTCTGCTGTAAACCTGTTTATTCCTCCTGTAAACATGTTTTTTTCTGCTGTAAACGTGTTTATTCTTGCAGTAAACCTGTTTATTTCTGCTGTAAACATGTTTATTCCTGCTGTAAACATGTTTATTTCTGCTGTAAACGTGTTTATTCCTTCTGTAAACGTGTTTATTTCTGCTGTAAATGTGTTTATTTCTGCTGTAAACGTGTTTATTTCTGCTGTAAATATGTTTATTCCTGCTGTAAACATGTTTATTTATGCTGTAAATATGTTTATTTCTGCTGTAAATACATTTATTTCTGCTGTAAATATGTTTATTCCTGCTGTAAACGTGTTTATTCCTACTATAAACGTGTTTATTTCTGCTGTAAATGTGTTTATTTCTGCTGTAAATACGTTTATTTCTGCTGTAAATACGTTTATTTCTGCTGTAAACCTGTTTATTCCTCCTGTAAACATGTTTTTTTCTGCTGTAAACGTGTTTATTCTTGCAGTAAACCTGTTTATTCCTGCTGTAAACATGTTTATTCCTGCTGTAAACATGTTTATTTCTGCTGTAAACGTGTTTATTCCTTCTGTAAACGTGTTTATTTCTGCTGTAAATGTGTTTATTTCTGCTGTAAACGTGTTTATTTCTGCTGTAAATATGTTTATTCCTGCTGTAAACGTGTTTATTTCTGCTGTAAACGTGTTTATTCCTGCTGTAAACATGTTTATTCCTGCTGTAAACATGTTTATTTCTGCTGTAAACGTGTTTATTCCTTCTGTAAACGTGTTTATTTCTGCTGTAAATGTGTTTATTTCTGCTGTAAACGTGTTTATTTCTGCTGTAAATATGTTTATTCCTGCTGTAAACGTGTTTATTTCTGCTGTAAATATGTTTATTCCTGCTGTAAACGTGTTTATTTCTGCTGTAAATACGTTTATTTCTGCTGTAAATACATTTATTTCTGCTGTAAATATGTTTATTCCTGCTGTAAACGTGTTTATTTCTGCTGTAAATACATTTATTTCTGCTGTAAATACGTTTATTTCTGCTGTAAACCTGTTTATTCCTCCTGTAAACATGATTTTTTCTGCTGTAAACGTGTTTATTCCTGCTGTAAACGTGTTTATTCCTGCTATAAACGTTTTTATTTCTGCTGTAAATGTGTTTATTTCTGCTGTAAATACGTTTATTTCTGCTGTAAATACGTTTATTTCTGCTGTAAACCTGTTTATTCCTCCTGTAAACATGTTTTTTTCTGCTGTAAACGTGTTTATTCTTGCAGTAAACCTGTTTATTTCTGCTGTAAACATGTTTATTCCTGCTGTAAACATGTTTATTTCTGCTGTAAACGTGTTTATTCCTTCTGTAAACGTGTTTATTTCTGCTGTAAATGTGTTTATTTCTGCTGTAAACGTGTTTATTTCTGCTGTAAATATGTTTATTCCTGCTGTAAACATGTTTATTTATGCTGTAAATATGTTTATTTCTGCTGTAAATACATTTATTTCTGCTGTAAATATGTTTATTCCTGCTGTAAACGTGTTTATTCCTACTATAAACGTGTTTATTTCTGCTGTAAATGTGTTTATTTCTGCTGTAAATACGTTTATTTCTGCTGTAAATACGTTTATTTCTGCTGTAAACCTGTTTATTCCTCCTGTAAACATGTTTTTTTCTGCTGTAAACGTGTTTATTCTTGCAGTAAACCTGTTTATTCCTGCTGTAAACATGTTTATTCCTGCTGTAAACATGTTTATTTCTGCTGTAAACGTGTTTATTCCTTCTGTAAACGTGTTTATTTCTGCTGTAAATGTGTTTATTTCTGCTGTAAACGTGTTTATTTCTGCTGTAAATATGTTTATTCCTGCTGTAAACGTGTTTATTTCTGCTGTAAACGTGTTTATTCCTGCTGTAAACATGTTTATTCCTGCTGTAAACATGTTTATTTCTGCTGTAAACGTGTTTATTCCTTCTGTAAACGTGTTTATTTCTGCTGTAAATGTGTTTATTTCTGCTGTAAACGTGTTTATTTCTGCTGTAAATATGTTTATTCCTGCTGTAAACGTGTTTATTTCTGCTGTAAATATGTTTATTCCTGCTGTAAACGTGTTTATTTCTGCTGTAAATACGTTTATTTCTGCTGTAAATACATTTATTTCTGCTGTAAATATGTTTATTCCTGCTGTAAACGTGTTTATTTCTGCTGTAAATACATTTATTTCTGCTGTAAATACGTTTATTTCTGCTGTAAACCTGTTTATTCCTCCTGTAAACATGATTTTTTCTGCTGTAAACGTGTTTATTCCTGCTGTAAACGTGTTTATTCCTGCTATAAACGTTTTTATTTCTGCTGTAAATGTGTTTATTTCTGCTGTAAATACGTTTATTTCTGCTGTAAATACGTTTATTTCTGCTGTAAACCTGTTTATTTCTGCTGTAAACATGTTTATTCCTGCTGTAAACATGTTTATTTCTGCTGTAAACGTGTTTATTCCTTCTGTAAACGTGTTTATTTCTGCTGTAAATGTGTTTATTTCTGCTGTAAACGTGTTTATTTCTGCTGTAAATATGTTTATTCCTGCTGTAAACATGTTTATTTCTGCTGTAAATATGTTTATTTCTGCTGTAAATACATTTATTTCTGCTGTAAATATGTTTATTCCTGCTGTAAACCTGTTTATTCCTGCTGTAAACGTGTTTATTTCTGCTGTAAATACATTTATTTCTGCTGTAAATACGTTTATTTCTGCTGTAAACCTGTTTATTCCTCCTGTAAACATGATTTTTTCTGCTGTAAACGTGTTTATTCCTGCTGTAAACGTGTTTATTCCTGCTATAAACCTGTTTATTCCTGCTGTAAACATGTTTATTTCTGCTGTAAATATGTTTATTCCTGCTGTAAACCTGTTTATTCCTGCTATAAACGTGTTTATTTCTGCTGTAAATGTGTTTATTTCTGCTGTAAATACGTTTATTTCTGCTGTAAATAAATTTTTTTCTGCTGTAAATATGTTTATTCCTGCTGTAAACCTGTTTATTCCTGCTGTAAACGTGTTTATTTCTGCTGTAAATACATTTATTTCTGCTGTAAATACGTTTATTTCTGCTGTAAACCTGTTTATTCCTCCTGTAAACATGATTTTTTCTGCTGTAAATGTGTTTATTCCTGCTGTAAACGTGTTTATTCCTGCTATAAATGTGTTTATTTCTGCTGTAAATGTGTTTATTTCTGCTGTAAATACGTTTATTTCTGCTGTAAATACGTTTATTTCTGCTGTAAACCTGTTTATTCCTCCTGTAAACATGTTTTTTTCTGCTGTAAACGTGTTTATTCTTGCAGTAAACCTGTTTATTCCTGCTGTAAACATGTTTATTCCTGCTGTAAACATGTTTATTTCTGCTGTAAACGTGTTTATTCCTTCTGTAAACGTGTTTATTTCTGCTGTAAATGTGTTTATTTCTGCTGTAAATACATTTATTTCTGCTGTAAATACGTTTATTTCTGCTGTAAACCTGTTTATTCCTCCTGTAAACATGATTTTTTCTGCTGTAAACGTGTTTATTCCTGCTGTAAACGTGTTTATTCCTGCTATAAACGTTTTTATTTCTGCTGTAAATGTGTTTATTTCTGCTGTAAATACGTTTATTTCTGCTGTAAATACGTTTATTTCTGCTGTAAACCTGTTTATTCCTCCTGTAAACATGTTTTTTTCTGCTGTAAACGTGTTTATTCTTGCAGTAAACCTGTTTATTTCTGCTGTAAACATGTTTATTCCTGCTGTAAACATGTTTATTTCTGCTGTAAACGTGTTTATTCCTTCTGTAAACGTGTTTATTTCTGCTGTAAATGTGTTTATTTCTGCTGTAAACGTGTTTATTTCTGCTGTAAATATGTTTATTCCTGCTGTAAACATGTTTATTTCTGCTGTAAATATGTTTATTTCTGCTGTAAATACATTTATTTCTGCTGTAAATATGTTTATTCCTGCTGTAAACCTGTTTATTCCTGCTGTAAACGTGTTTATTTCTGCTGTAAATACATTTATTTCTGCTGTAAATACGTTTATTTCTGCTGTAAACCTGTTTATTCCTCCTGTAAACATGATTTTTTCTGCTGTAAACGTGTTTATTCCTGCTGTAAACGTGTTTATTCCTGCTATAAACCTGTTTATTCCTGCTGTAAACATGTTTATTTCTGCTGTAAATATGTTTATTCCTGCTGTAAACCTGTTTATTCCTGCTATAAACGTGTTTATTTCTGCTGTAAATGTGTTTATTTCTGCTGTAAATACGTTTATTTCTGCTGTAAATACATTTTTTTCTGCTGTAAATATGTTTATTCCTGCTGTAAACCTGTTTATTCCTGCTGTAAACGTGTTTATTTCTGCTGTAAATACATTTATTTCTGCTGTAAATACGTTTATTTCTGCTGTAAACCTGTTTATTCCTCCTGTAAACATGATTTTTTCTGCTGTAAATGTGTTTATTCCTGCTGTAAACGTGTTTATTCCTGCTATAAACGTGTTTATTTCTGCTGTAAATGTGTTTATTTCTGCTGTAAATACGTTTATTTCTGCTGTAAATACGTTTATTTCTGCTGTAAACCTGTTTATTCCTCCTGTAAACATGTTTTTTTCTGCTGTAAACGTGTTTATTCTTGCAGTAAACCTGTTTATTCCTGCTGTAAACATGTTTATTCCTGCTGTAAACATGTTTATTTCTGCTGTAAACGTGTTTATTCCTTCTGTAAACGTGTTTATTTCTGCTGTAAATGTGTTTATTCTTGCAGTAAACCTGTTTATTTCTGCTGTAAACATGTTTATTCCTGCTGTAAACATGTTTATTTCTGCTGTAAACGTGTTTATTCCTTCTGTAAACGTGTTTATTTCTGCTGTAAATGTGTTTATTTCTGCTGTAAACGTGTTTATTTCTGCTGTAAATATGTTTATTCCTGCTGTAAACATGTTTATTTATGCTGTAAATATGTTTATTTCTGCTGTAAATACATTTATTTCTGCTGTAAATATGTTTATTCCTGCTGTAAACGTGTTTATTCCTACTATAAACGTGTTTATTTCTGCTGTAAATGTGTTTATTTCTGCTGTAAATGCGTTTATTTCTGCTGTAAATACGTTTATTTCTGCTGTAAACCTGTTTATTCCTCCTGTAAACATGTTTTTTTCTGCTGTAAACGTGTTTATTCTTGCAGTAAACCTGTTTATTCCTGCTGTAAACATGTTTATTCCTGCTGTAAACATGTTTATTTCTGCTGTAAACGTGTTTATTCCTTCTGTAAACGTGTTTATTTCTGCTGTAAATGTGTTTATTTCTGCTGTAAACGTGTTTATTTCTGCTGTAAATATGTTTATTCCTGCTGTAAACGTGTTTATTTCTGCTGTAAATACATTTATTTCTGCTGTAAATACGTTTATTTCTGCTGTAAACCTGTTTATTCCTCCTGTAAACATGATTTTTTCTGCTGTAAACGTGTTTATTCCTGCTATAAACGTGTTTATTTCTGCTGTAAATGTGTTTATTTCTGCTGTAAATACGTTTATTTCTACTGTAAATACAATTATTTCTGCTGTAAACGTGTTTATTCCAGCTGTAAACCTGTTTATTCCTGCTGTAAACATGTTTATTCCTTCTGTAAACGTGTTTATTTCTGCTGTAAATGTGTTTATTTCTGCTGTAAACGTGTTTATTCCTGCTATAAACGTGTTTATTTCTGCTGTAAATGTGTTTATTTCTGCTGTAAATACGTTTATTTCTGCTGTAAATACGTTTATTTCTGCTGTAAACCTGTTTATTCCTCCTGTAAACATGTTTTTTCTGCTGTAAACGTGTTTATTCTTGCAGTAAACCTGTTTATTCCTGCTGTAAACATGTTTATTCCTGCTGTAAACATGTTTATTTCTGCTGTAAACGTGTTTATTCCTTCTGTAAACGTGTTTATTTCTGCTGTAAACGTGTTTATTTCTGCTGTAAACGTGTTTATTTCTGCTGTAAATACATTTATTTCTGCTGTAAATACGTTTATTTCTGCTGTAAACCTGTTTATTCCTCCTGTAAACATGATTTTTTCTGCTGTAAACGTGTTTATTCCTGCTGTAAACGTGTTTATTCCTGCTATAAACGTTTTTATTTCTGCTGTAAATGTGTGTATTTCTGCTGTAAATACGTTTATTTCTGCTGTAAATACGTTTATTTCTGCTGTAAACCTGTTTATTCCTCCTGTAAACATGTTTTTTTCTGCTGTAAACGTGTTTATTCTTGCAGTAAACCTGTTTATTTCTGCTGTAAACATGTTTATTCCTGCTGTAAACATGTTTATTTCTGCTGTAAACGTGTTTATTCCTTCTGTAAACGTGTTTATTTCTGCTGTAAATGTGTTTATTTCTGCTGTAAACGTGTTTATTTCTGCTGTAAATATGTTTATTCCTGCTATAAACATGTTTATTTATGCTGTAAATATGTTTATTTCTGCTGTAAATACATTTATTTCTGCTGTAAATATGTTTATTCCTGCTGTAAACGTGTTTATTCCTACTATAAACGTGTTTATTTCTGCTGTAAATGTGTTTATTTCTGCTGTAAATACGTTTATTTCTGCTGTAAACCTGTTTATTCCTCCTGTAAACATGATTTTTTCTGCTGTAAACGTGTTTATTCCTGCTGTAAACGTGTTTATTCCTGCTATAAACCTGTTTATTCCTGCTGTAAACATGTTTATTTCTGCTGTAAATATGTTTATTCCTGCTGTAAACCTGTTTATTCCTGCTATAAACGTGTTTATTTCTGCTGTAAATGTGTTTATTTCTGCTGTAAATACGTTTATTTCTGCTGTAAATACATTTTTTTCTGCTGTAAATATGTTTATTCCTGCTGTAAACCTGTTTATTCCTGCTGTAAACGTGTTTATTTCTGCTGTAAATACATTTATTTCTGCTGTAAATACGTTTATTTCTGCTGTAAACCTGTTTATTCCTCCTGTAAACATGATTTTTTCTGCTGTAAATGTGTTTATTCCTGCTGTAAACGTGTTTATTCCTGCTATAAACGTGTTTATTTCTGCTGTAAATGTGTTTATTTCTGCTGTAAATACGTTTATTTCTGCTGTAAATACGTTTATTTCTGCTGTAAACCTGTTTATTCCTCCTGTAAACATGTTTTTTTCTGCTGTAAACGTGTTTATTCTTGCAGTAAACCTGTTTATTCCTGCTGTAAACATGTTTATTCCTGCTGTAAACATGTTTATTTCTGCTGTAAACGTGTTTATTCCTTCTGTAAACGTGTTTATTTCTGCTGTAAATGTGTTTATTCTTGCAGTAAACCTGTTTATTTCTGCTGTAAACATGTTTATTCCTGCTGTAAACATGTTTATTTCTGCTGTAAACGTGTTTATTCCTTCTGTAAACGTGTTTATTTCTGCTGTAAATGTGTTTATTTCTGCTGTAAACGTGTTTATTTCTGCTGTAAATATGTTTATTCCTGCTGTAAACATGTTTATTTATGCTGTAAATATGTTTATTTCTGCTGTAAATACATTTATTTCTGCTGTAAATATGTTTATTCCTGCTGTAAACGTGTTTATTCCTACTATAAACGTGTTTATTTCTGCTGTAAATGTGTTTATTTCTGCTGTAAATGCGTTTATTTCTGCTGTAAATACGTTTATTTCTGCTGTAAACCTGTTTATTCCTCCTGTAAACATGTTTTTTTCTGCTGTAAACGTGTTTATTCTTGCAGTAAACCTGTTTATTCCTGCTGTAAACATGTTTATTCCTGCTGTAAACATGTTTATTTCTGCTGTAAACGTGTTTATTCCTTCTGTAAACGTGTTTATTTCTGCTGTAAATGTGTTTATTTCTGCTGTAAACGTGTTTATTTCTGCTGTAAATATGTTTATTCCTGCTGTAAACGTGTTTATTTCTGCTGTAAATACATTTATTTCTGCTGTAAATACGTTTATTTCTGCTGTAAACCTGTTTATTCCTCCTGTAAACATGATTTTTTCTGCTGTAAACGTGTTTATTCCTGCTATAAACGTGTTTATTTCTGCTGTAAATGTGTTTATTTCTGCTGTAAATACGTTTATTTCTACTGTAAATACAATTATTTCTGCTGTAAACGTGTTTATTCCAGCTGTAAACCTGTTTATTCCTGCTGTAAACATGTTTATTCCTTCTGTAAACGTGTTTATTTCTGCTGTAAATGTGTTTATTCCTGCTGTAAACGTGTTTATTCCTGCTATAAACGTGTTTATTTCTGCTGTAAATGTGTTTATTTCTGCTGTAAATACGTTTATTTCTGCTGTAAATACGTTTATTTCTGCTGTAAACCTGTTTATTCCTCCTGTAAACATGTTTTTTCTGCTGTAAACGTGTTTATTCTTGCAGTAAACCTGTTTATTCCTGCTGTAAACATGTTTATTCCTGCTGTAAACATGTTTATTTCTGCTGTAAACGTGTTTATTCCTTCTGTAAACGTGTTTATTTCTGCTGTAAACGTGTTTATTTCTGCTGTAAACGTGTTTATTTCTGCTGTAAATACATTTATTTCTGCTGTAAATATGTTTATTCCTGCTGTAAACCTGTTTATTCCTGCTGTAAACGTGTTTATTTCTGCTGTAAATACATTTATTTCTGCTGTAAATACGTTTATTTCTGCTGTAAACCTGTTTATTCCTCCTGTAAACATGATTTTTTCTGCTGTAAACGTGTTTATTCCTGCTGTAAACGTGTTTATTCCTGCTATAAACGTTTTTATTTCTGCTGTAAATGTGTGTATTTCTGCTGTAAATACGTTTATTTCTGCTGTAAATACGTTTATTTCTGCTGTAAACCTGTTTATTCCTCCTGTAAACATGTTTTTTTCTGCTGTAAACGTGTTTATTCTTGCAGTAAACCTGTTTATTTCTGCTGTAAACATGTTTATTCCTGCTGTAAACATGTTTATTTCTGCTGTAAACGTGTTTATTCCTTCTGTAAACGTGTTTATTTCTGCTGTAAATGTGTTTATTTCTGCTGTAAACGTGTTTATTTCTGCTGTAAATATGTTTATTCCTGCTGTAAACATGTTTATTTATGCTGTAAATATGTTTATTTCTGCTGTAAATACATTTATTTCTGCTGTAAATATGTTTATTCCTGCTGTAAACGTGTTTATTCCTACTATAAACGTGTTTATTTCTGCTGTAAATGTGTTTATTTCTGCTGTAAATACGTTTATTTCTGCTGTAAATACGTTTATTTCTGCTGTAAACCTGTTTATTCCTCCTGTAAACATGTTTTTTTCTGCTGTAAACGTGTTTATTCTTGCAGTAAACCTGTTTATTCCTGCTGTAAACATGTTTATTCCTGCTGTAAACATGTTTATTTCTGCTGTAAACGTGTTTATTCCTTCTGTAAACGTGTTTATTTCTGCTGTAAATGTGTTTATTTCTGCTGTAAACGTGTTTATTTCTGCTGTAAATATGTTTATTCCTGCTGTAAACGTGTTTATTTCTGCTGTAAACGTGTTTATTCCTGCTGTAAACATGTTTATTCCTGCTGTAAACATGTTTATTTCTGCTGTAAACGTGTTTATTCCTTCTGTAAACGTGTTTATTTCTGCTGTAAATGTGTTTATTTCTGCTGTAAACGTGTTTATTTCTGCTGTAAATATGTTTATTCCTGCTGTAAACGTGTTTATTTCTGCTGTAAATATGTTTATTCCTGCTGTAAACGTGTTTATTTCTGCTGTAAATACGTTTATTTCTGCTGTAAATACATTTATTTCTGCTGTAAATATGTTTATTCCTGCTGTAAACGTGTTTATTTCTGCTGTAAATACATTTATTTCTGCTGTAAATACGTTTATTTCTACTGTAAACCTGTTTATTCCTCCTGTAAACATGATTTTTTCTGCTGTAAACGTGTTTATTCCTGCTGTAAACGTGTTTATTCCTGCTATAAACGTTTTTATTTCTGCTGTAAATGTGTTTATTTCTGCTGTAAATACGTTTATTTCTGCTGTAAATACGTTTATTTCTGCTGTAAACCTGTTTATTCCTCCTGTAAACATGTTTTTTTCTGCTGTAAACGTGTTTATTCTTGCAGTAAACCTGTTTATTTCTGCTGTAAACATGTTTATTCCTGCTGTAAACATGTTTATTTCTGCTGTAAACGTGTTTATTCCTTCTGTAAACGTGTTTATTTCTGCTGTAAATGTGTTTATTTCTGCTGTAAACGTGTTTATTTCTGCTGTAAATATGTTTATTCCTGCTGTAAACATGTTTATTTATGCTGTAAATATGTTTATTTCTGCTGTAAATACATTTATTTCTGCTGTAAATATGTTTATTCCTGCTGTAAACGTGTTTATTCCTACTATAAACGTGTTTATTTCTGCTGTAAATGTGTTTATTTCTGCTGTAAATACGTTTATTTCTGCTGTAAATACGTTTATTTCTGCTGTAAACCTGTTTATTCCTCCTGTAAACATGTTTTTTTCTGCTGTAAACGTGTTTATTCTTGCAGTAAACCTGTTTATTCCTGCTGTAAACATGTTTATTCCTGCTGTAAACATGTTTATTTCTGCTGTAAACGTGTTTATTCCTTCTGTAAACGTGTTTATTTCTGCTGTAAAGGTGTTTATTTCTTCTGTAAACGTGTTTATTTCTGCTGTAAATATGTTTATTCCTGCTGTAAACGTGTTTATTTCTGCTGTAAACGTGTTTATTCCTGCTGTAAACATGTTTATTCCTGCTGTAAACATGTTTATTTCTGCTGTAAACGTGTTTATTCCTTCTGTAAACGTGTTTATTTCTGCTGTAAATGTGTTTATTTCTGCTGTAAACGTGTTTATTTCTGCTGTAAATATGTTTATTCCTGCTGTAAACGTGTTTATTTCTGCTGTAAATATGTTTATTCCTGCTGTAAACGTGTTTATTTCTGCTGTAAATACGTTTATTTCTGCTGTAAATACATTTATTTCTGCTGTAAATATGTTTATTCCTGCTGTAAACGTGTTTATTTCTGCTGTAAATACATTTATTTCTGCTGTAAATACGTTTATTTCTGCTGTAAACCTGTTTATTCCTCCTGTAAACATGATTTTTTCTGCTGTAAACGTGTTTATTCCTGCTGTAAACGTGTTTATTCCTGCTATAAACGTGTTTATTTCTGCTGTAAATGTGTTTATTTCTGCTGTAAATACGTTTATTTCTGCTGTAAATACGTTTATTTCTGCTGTAAACCTGTTTATTCCTCCTGTAAACATGTTTTTTTCTGCTGTAAACGTGTTTATTCTTGCAGTAAACCTGTTTATTTCTGCTGTAAACATGTTTATTCCTGCTGTAAACATGTTTATTTCTGCTGTAAACGTGTTTATTCCTTCTGTAAACGTGTTTATTTCTGCTGTAAATGTGTTTATTTCTGCTGTAAACGTGTTTATTTCTGCTGTAAATATGTTTATTCCTGCTGTAAACATGTTTATTTCTGCTGTAAATATGTTTATTTCTGCTGTAAATACATTTATTTCTGCTGTAAATATGTTTATTCCTGCTGTAAACCTGTTTATTCCTGCTGTAAACGTGTTTATTTCTGCTGTAAATACATTTATTTCTGCTGTAAATACGTTTATTTCTGCTGTAAACCTGTTTATTCCTCCTGTAAACATGATTTTTTTCTGCTGTAAACGTGTTTATTCCTGCTGTAAACGTGTTTATTCCTGCTATAAACCTGTTTATTCCTGCTGTAAACATGTTTATTTCTGCTGTAAATATGTTTATTCCTGCTGTAAACCTGTTTATTCCTGCTATAAACGTGTTTATTTCTGCTGTAAATGTGTTTATTTCTGCTGTAAATACGTTTATTTCTGCTGTAAATACATTTTTTTCTGCTGTAAATATGTTTATTCCTGCTGTAAACCTGTTTATTCCTGCTGTAAACGTGTTTATTTCTGCTGTAAATACATTTATTTCTGCTGTAAATACGTTTATTTCTGCTGTAAACCTGTTTATTCCTCCTGTAAACATGATTTTTTCTGCTGTAAATGTGTTTATTCCTGCTGTAAACGTGTTTATTCCTGCTATAAACGTGTTTATTTCTGCTGTAAATGTGTTTATTTCTGCTGTAAATACGTTTATTTCTGCTGTAAATACGTTTATTTCTGCTGTAAACCTGTTTATTCCTCCTGTAAACATGTTTTTTTCTGCTGTAAACGTGTTTATTCTTGCAGTAAACCTGTTTATTCCTGCTGTAAACATGTTTATTCCTGCTGTAAACATGTTTATTTCTGCTGTAAACGTGTTTATTCCTTCTGTAAACGTGTTTATTTCTGCTGTAAATGTGTTTATTTCTGCTGTAAATACATTTATTTCTGCTGTAAATACGTTTATTTCTGCTGTAAACCTGTTTATTCCTCCTGTAAACATGATTTTTTCTGCTGTAAACGTGTTTATTCCTGCTGTAAACGTGTTTATTCCTGCTATAAACGTTTTTATTTCTGCTGTAAATGTGTTTATTTCTGCTGTAAATACGTTTATTTCTGCTGTAAATACGTTTATTTCTGCTGTAAACCTGTTTATTCCTCCTGTAAACATGTTTTTTTCTGCTGTAAACGTGTTTATTCTTGCAGTAAACCTGTTTATTTCTGCTGTAAACATGTTTATTCCTGCTGTAAACATGTTTATTTCTGCTGTAAACGTGTTTATTCCTTCTGTAAACGTGTTTATTTCTGCTGTAAATGTGTTTATTTCTGCTGTAAACGTGTTTATTTCTGCTGTAAATATGTTTATTCCTGCTGTAAACATGTTTATTTCTGCTGTAAATATGTTTATTTCTGCTGTAAATACATTTATTTCTGCTGTAAATATGTTTATTCCTGCTGTAAACCTGTTTATTCCTGCTGTAAACGTGTTTATTTCTGCTGTAAATACATTTATTTCTGCTGTAAATACGTTTATTTCTGCTGTAAACCTGTTTATTCCTCCTGTAAACATGATTTTTTCTGCTGTAAATGTGTTTATTCCTGCTGTAAACGTGTTTATTCCTGCTATAAACGTGTTTATTTCTGCTGTAAATGTGTTTATTTCTGCTGTAAATACGTTTATTTCTGCTGTAAATACGTTTATTTCTGCTGTAAACCTGTTTATTCCTCCTGTAAACATGTTTTTTTCTGCTGTAAACGTGTTTATTCTTGCAGTAAACCTGTTTATTCCTGCTGTAAACATGTTTATTCCTGCTGTAAACATGTTTATTTCTGCTGTAAACGTGTTTATTCCTTCTGTAAACGTGTTTATTTCTGCTGTAAATGTGTTTATTTCTGCTGTAAACGTGTTTATTTCTGCTGTAAATATGTATATTCCTGCTGTAAACGTGTTTATTTCTGCTGTAAACGTGTTTATTCCTGCTGTAAACATGTTTATTCCTGCTGTAAACATGTTTATTTCTGCTGTAAACGTGTTTATTCCTTCTGTAAACGTGTTTATTTCTGCTGTAAATGTGTTTATTTCTGCTGTAAACGTGTTTATTTCTGCTGTAAATATGTTTATTCCTGCTGTAAACGTGTTTATTTCTGCTGTAAATATGTTTATTCCTGCTGTAAACATGTTTATTTCTGCTGTAAATACGTTTATTTCTGCTGTAAATACATTTATTTCTGCTGTAAATATGTTTATTCCTGCTGTAAACCTGTTTATTCCTCCTGTAAACATGATTTTTTCTGCTGTAAATGCGTTTATTCCTGCTGTAAACGTGTTTATTCCTGCTATAAACGTGTTTATTTCTGCTGTAAATGTGTTTATTTCTGCTGTAAATACGTTTATTTCTGCTGTAAATACGTTTATTTCTGCTGTAAACCTGTTTATTCCTCCTGTAAACATGTTTTTTTCTGCTGTAAACGTGTTTATTCTTGCAGTAAACCTGTTTATTTCTGCTGTAAACATGTTTATTCCTGCTGTAAACATGTTTATTTCTGCTGTAAACGTGTTTATTCCTTCTGTAAACGTGTTTATTTCTGCTGTAAATGTGTTTATTTCTGCTGTAAACGTGTTTATTTCTGCTGTAAATATGTTTATTCCTGCTGTAAACATGTTTATTTATGCTGTAAATATGTTTATTTCTGCTGTAAATACATTTATTTCTGCTGTAAATATGTTTATTCCTGCTGTAAACGTGTTTATTCCTACTATAAACGTGTTTATTTCTGCTGTAAATGTGTTTATTTCTGCTGTAAATACGTTTATTTCTGCTGTAAATACGTTTATTTCTGCTGTAAACCTGTTTATTCCTCCTGTAAACATGTTTTTTTCTGCTGTAAACGTGTTTATTCTTGCAGTAAACCTGTTTATTCCTGCTGTAAATACATTTATTTCTGCTGTAAATATGTTTATTCCTGCTGTAAACGTGTTTATTCCTACTATAAACGTGTTTATTTCTGCTGTAAATGTGTTTATTTCTGCTGTAAATACGTTTATTTCTGCTGTAAATACGTTTATTTCTGCTGTAAACCTGTTTATTCCTCCTGTAAACATGTTTTTTTCTGCTGTAAACGTGTTTATTCTTGCAGTAAACCTGTTTATTCCTGCTGTAAACATGTTTATTCCTGCTGTAAACATGTTTATTTCTGCTGTAAAGGTGTTTATTCCTTCTGTAAACGTGTTTATTTCTGCTGTAAATGTGTTTATTTCTGCTGTAAACGTGTTTATTTCTGCTGTAAATATGTTTATTCCTGCTGTAAACGTGTTTATTTCTGCTGTAAACGTGTTTATTCCTGCTGTAAACATGTTTATTCCTGCTGTAAACATGTTTATTTCTGCTGTAAACGTGTTTATTCCTTCTGTAAACGTGTTTATTTCTGCTGTAAATGTGTTTATTTCTGCTGTAAACGTGTTTATTTCTGCTGTAAATATGTTTATTCCTGCTGTAAACGTGTTTATTTCTGCTGTAAATATGTTTATTCCTGCTGTAAACGTGTTTATTTCTGCTGTAAATACGTTTATTTCTGCTGTAAATACATTTATTTCTGCTGTAAATATGTTTATTCCTGCTGTAAACCTGTTTATTCCTGCTGTAAACGTGTTTATTTCTGCTGTAAATACATTTATTTCTGCTGTAAATACGTTTATTTCTGCTGTAAACCTGTTTATTCCTCCTGTAAACATGATTTTTTCTGGTGTAAACGTGTTTATTCCTGCTGTAAACGTGTTTATTCCTGCTATAAACGTTTTTATTTCTGCTGTAAATGTGTTTATTTCTGCTGTAAATACGTTTATTTCTGCTGTAAATACGTTTATTTCTGCTGTAAACCTGTTTATTCCTCCTGTAAACATGTTTTTTTCTGCTGTAAACGTGTTTATTCTTGCAGTAAACCTGTTTATTTCTGCTGTAAACATGTTTATTCCTGCTGTAAACATGTTTATTTCTGCTGTAAACGTGTTTATTCCTTCTGTAAACGTGTTTATTTCTGCTGTAAATGTGTTTATTTCTGCTGTAAACGTGTTTATTTCTGCTGTAAATATGTTTATTCCTGCTGTAAACATGTTTATTTCTGCTGTAAATATGTTTATTTCTGCTGTAAATACATTTATTTCTGCTGTAAATATGTTTATTCCTCCTGTAAACATGTTTTTTTCTGCTGTAAACGTGTTTATTCTTGCAGTAAACCTGTTTATTTCTGCTGTAAACATGTTTATTCCTGCTGTAAACATGTTTATTTCTGCTGTAAACGTGTTTATTCCTTCTGTAAACGTGTTTATTTCTGCTGTAAATGTGTTTATTTCTGCTGTAAACGTGTTTATTTCTGCTGTAAATATGTTTATTCCTGCTGTAAACATGTTTATTTCTGCTGTAAATATGTTTATTTCTGCTGTAAATACATTTATTTCTGCTGTAAATATGTTTATTCCTGCTGTAAACCTGTTTATTCCTGCTGTAAACGTGTTTATTTCTGCTGTAAATACATTTATTTCTGCTGTAAATACGTTTATTTCTGCTGTAAACCTGTTTATTCCTCCTGTAAACATGATTTTTTCTGCTGTAAACGTGTTTATTCCTGCTGTAAACGTGTTTATTCCTGCTATAAACCTGTTTATTCCTGCTGTAAACATGTTTATTTCTGCTGTAAATATGTTTATTCCTGATGTAAACCTGTTTATTCCTGCTGTAAACGTGTTTATTCCTACTATAAACGTGTTTATTTCTGCTGTAAATGTGTTTATTTCTGCTGTAAATACGTTTATTTCTGCTGTAAATACGTTTATTTCTGCTGTAAACCTGTTTATTCCTCCTGTAAACATGTTTTTTTCTGCTGTAAACGTGTTTATTCTTGCAGTAAACCTGTTTATTCCTGCTGTAAACATGTTTATTCCTGCTGTAAACATGTTTATTTCTGCTGTAAACGTGTTTATTCCTTCTGTAAACGTGTTTATTTCTGCTGTAAATGTGTTTATTTCTGCTGTAAACGTGTTTATTTCTGCTGTAAATATGTTTATTCCTGCTGTAAACGTGTTTATTTCTGCTGTAAACGTGTTTATTCCTGCTGTAAACATGTTTATTCCTGCTGTAAACATGTTTATTTCTGCTGTAAACGTGTTTATTCCTTCTGTAAACGTGTTTATTTCTGCTGTAAATGTGTTTATTTCTGCTGTAAACGTGTTTATTTCTGCTGTAAATATGTTTATTCCTGCTGTAAACGTGTTTATTTCTGCTGTAAATATGTTTATTCCTGCTGTAAACGTGTTTATTTCTGCTGTAAATACGTTTATTTCTGCTGTAAATACATTTATTTCTGCTGTAAATATGTTTATTCCTGCTGTAAACGTGTTTATTTCTGCTGTAAATACATTTATTTCTGCTGTAAATACGTTTATTTCTGCTGTAAACCTGTTTATTCCTCCTGTAAACATGATTTTTTCTGCTGTAAACGTGTTTATTCCTGCTGTAAACGTGTTTATTCCTGCTATAAACGTTTTTATTTCTGCTGTAAATGTGTTTATTTCTGCTGTAAATACGTTTATTTCTGCTGTAAATACGTTTATTTCTGCTGTAAACCTGTTTATTCCTCCTGTAAACATGTTTTTTTCTGCTGTAAACGTGTTTATTCTTGCAGTAAACCTGTTTATTTCTGCTGTAAACATGTTTATTCCTGCTGTTAACATGTTTATTTCTGCTGTAAACGTGTTTATTCCTTCTGTAAACGTGTTTATTTCTGCTGTAAATGTGTTTATTTCTGCTGTAAACGTGTTTATTTCTGCTGTAAATATGTTTATTCCTGCTGTAAACATGTTTATTTCTGCTGTAAATATGTTTATTTCTGCTGTAAATACATTTATTTCTGCTGTAAATATGTTTATTCCTGCTGTAAACCTGTTTATTCCTGCTGTAAACGTGTTTATTTCTGCTGTAAATACATTTATTTCTGCTGTAAATACGTTTATTTCTGCTGTAAACCTGTTTATTCCTCCTGTAAACATGATTTTTTCTGCTGTAAACGTGTTTATTCCTGCTGTAAACGTGTTTATTCCTGCTATAAACCTGTTTATTCCTGCTGTAAACATGTTTATTTCTGCTGTAAATATGTTTATTCCTGCTGTAAACCTGTTTATTCCTGCTATAAACGTGTTTATTTCTGCTGTAAATGTGTTTATTTCTGCTGTAAATACGTTTATTTCTGCTGTAAATACATTTTTTTCTGCTGTAAATATGTTTATTCCTGCTGTAAACGTGTTTATTTCTGCTGTAAATACATTTATTTCTGCTGTAAATACGTTTATTTCTGCTGTAAACCTGTTTATTCCTCCTGTAAACATGATTTTTTCTGCTGTAAACGTGTTTATTCCTGCTGTAAACGTGTTTATTCCTGCTATAAACGTTTTTATTTCTGCTGTAAATGTGTTTATTTCTGCTGTAAATACGTTTATTTCTGCTGTAAATACGTTTATTTCTGCTGTAAACCTGTTTATTCCTCCTGTAAACATGTTTTTTTCTGCTGTAAACGTGTTTATTCTTGCAGTAAACCTGTTTATTTCTGCTGTAAACATGTTTATTCCTGCTGTTAACATGTTTATTTCTGCTGTAAACGTGTTTATTCCTTCTGTAAACGTGTTTATTTCTGCTGTAAATGTGTTTATTTCTGCTGTAAACGTGTTTATTTCTGCTGTAAATATGTTTATTCCTGCTGTAAACATGTTTATTTCTGCTGTAAATATGTTTATTTCTGCTGTAAATACATTTATTTCTGCTGTAAATATGTTTATTCCTGCTGTAAACCTGTTTATTCCTGCTGTAAACGTGTTTATTTCTGCTGTAAATACATTTATTTCTGCTGTAAATACGTTTATTTCTGCTGTAAACCTGTTTATTCCTCCTGTAAACATGATTTTTTCTGCTGTAAACGTGTTTATTCCTGCTGTAAACGTGTTTATTCCTGCTATAAACCTGTTTATTCCTGCTGTAAACATGTTTATTTCTGCTGTAAATATGTTTATTCCTGCTGTAAACCTGTTTATTCCTGCTATAAACGTGTTTATTTCTGCTGTAAATGTGTTTATTTCTGCTGTAAATACGTTTATTTCTGCTGTAAATACATTTTTTTCTGCTGTAAATATGTTTATTCCTGCTGTAAACCTGTTTATTCCTGCTGTAAACGTGTTTATTTCTGCTGTAAATACATTTATTTCTGCTGTAAATACGTTTATTTCTGCTGTAAACCTGTTTATTCCTCCTGTAAACATGATTTTTTCTGCTGTAAATGTGTTTATTCCTGCTGTAAACGTGTTTATTCCTGCTATAAACGTGTTTATTTCTGCTGTAAATGTGTTTATTTCTGCTGTAAATACGTTTATTTCTGCTGTAAATACGTTTATTTCTGCTGTAAACCTGTTTATTCCTCCTGTAAACATGTTTTTTTCTGCTGTAAACGTGTTTATTCTTGCAGTAAACCTGTTTATTCCTGCTGTAAACATGTTTATTCCTGCTGTAAACATGTTTATTTCTGCTGTAAACGTGTTTATTCCTTCTGTAAACGTGTTTATTTCTGCTGTAAATGTGTTTATTTCTGCTGTAAATACATTTATTTCTGCTGTAAATACGTTTATTTCTGCTGCAAACCTGTTTATTCCTCCTGTAAACATGATTTTTTCTGCTGTAAACGTGTTTATTCCTGCTGTAAACGTGTTTATTCCTGCTATAAACGTGTTTATTTCTGCTGTAAATGTGTTTATTTCTGCTGTAAATACGTTTATTTCTGCTGTAAATACGTTTATTTCTGCTGTAAATATGTTTATTCCTCCTGTAAACATGTTTTTTTCTGCTGTAAACGTGTTTATTCTTGCAGTAAACCTGTTTATTTCTGCTGTAAACATGTTTATTCCTGCTGTAAACATGTTTATTTCTGCTGTAAACGTGTTTATTCCTTCTGTAAACGTGTTTATTTCTGCTGTAAATGTGTTTATTTCTGCTGTAAACGTGTTTATTTCTGCTGTAAATATGTTTATTCCTGCTGTAAACATGTTTATTTCTGCTGTAAATATGTTTATTTCTGCTGTAAATACATTTATTTCTGCTGTAAATATGTTTATTCCTGCTGTAAACCTGTTTATTCCTGCTGTAAACGTGTTTATTTCTGCTGTAAATACATTTATTTCTGCTGTAAATACGTTTATTTCTGCTGTAAACCTGTTTATTCCTCCTGTAAACATGATTTTTTCTGCTGTAAACGTGTTTATTCCTGCTGTAAACGTGTTTATTCCTGCTATAAACCTGTTTATTCCTGCTGTAAACATGTTTATTTCTGCTGTAAATATGTTTATTCCTGATGTAAACCTGTTTATTCCTGCTGTAAACGTGTTTATTCCTACTATAAACGTGTTTATTTCTGCTGTAAATGTGTTTATTTCTGCTGTAAATACGTTTATTTCTGCTGTAAATACGTTTATTTCTGCTGTAAACCTGTTTATTCCTCCTGTAAACATGTTTTTTTCTGCTGTAAACGTGTTTATTCTTGCAGTAAACCTGTTTATTCCTGCTGTAAACATGTTTATTCCTGCTGTAAACATGTTTATTTCTGCTGTAAACGTGTTTATTCCTTCTGTAAACGTGTTTATTTCTGCTGTAAATGTGTTTATTTCTGCTGTAAACGTGTTTATTTCTGCTGTAAATATGTTTATTCCTGCTGTAAACGTGTTTATTTCTGCTGTAAACGTGTTTATTCCTGCTGTAAACATGTTTATTCCTGCTGTAAACATGTTTATTTCTGCTGTAAACGTGTTTATTCCTTCTGTAAACGTGTTTATTTCTGCTGTAAATGTGTTTATTTCTGCTGTAAACGTGTTTATTTCTGCTGTAAATATGTTTATTCCTGCTGTAAACGTGTTTATTTCTGCTGTAAATATGTTTATTCCTGCTGTAAACGTGTTTATTTCTGCTGTAAATACGTTTATTTCTGCTGTAAATACATTTATTTCTGCTGTAAATATGTTTATTCCTGCTGTAAACGTGTTTATTTCTGCTGTAAATACATTTATTTCTGCTGTAAATACGTTTATTTCTGCTGTAAACCTGTTTATTCCTCCTGTAAACATGATTTTTTCTGCTGTAAACGTGTTTATTCCTGCTGTAAACGTGTTTATTCCTGCTATAAACGTTTTTATTTCTGCTGTAAATGTGTTTATTTCTGCTGTAAATACGTTTATTTCTGCTGTAAACACGTTTATTTCTGCTGTAAACCTGTTTATTCCTCCTGTAAACATGTTTTTTTCTGCTGTAAACGTGTTTATTCTTGCAGTAAACCTGTTTATTTCTGCTGTAAACATGTTTATTCCTGCTGTTAACATGTTTATTTCTGCTGTAAACGTGTTTATTCCTTCTGTAAACGTGTTTATTTCTGCTGTAAATGTGTTTATTTCTGCTGTAAACGTGTTTATTTCTGCTGTAAATATGTTTATTCCTGCTGTAAACATGTTTATTTCTGCTGTAAATATGTTTATTTCTGCTGTAAATACATTTATTTCTGCTGTAAATATGTTTATTCCTGCTGTAAACCTGTTTATTCCTGCTGTAAACGTGTTTATTTCTGCTGTAAATACATTTATTTCTGCTGTAAATACGTTTATTTCTGCTGTAAACCTGTTTATTCCTCCTGTAAACATGATTTTTTCTGCTGTAAACGTGTTTATTCCTGCTGTAAACGTGTTTATTCCTGCTATAAACCTGTTTATTCCTGCTGTAAACATGTTTATTTCTGCTGTAAATATGTTTATTCCTGCTGTAAACCTGTTTATTCCTGCTATAAACGTGTTTATTTCTGCTGTAAATGTGTTTATTTCTGCTGTAAATACGTTTATTTCTGCTGTAAATACATTTTTTTCTGCTGTAAATATGTTTATTCCTGCTGTAAACCTGTTTATTCCTGCTGTAAACGTGTTTATTTCTGCTGTAAATACATTTATTTCTGCTGTAAATACGTTTATTTCTGCTGTAAACCTGTTTATTCCTCCTGTAAACATGATTTTTTCTGCTGTAAATGTGTTTATTCCTGCTGTAAACGTGTTTATTCCTGCTATAAACGTGTTTATTTCTGCTGTAAATGTGTTTATTTCTGCTGTAAATACGTTTATTTCTGCTGTAAATACGTTTATTTCTGCTGTAAACCTGTTTATTCCTCCTGTAAACATGTTTTTTTCTGCTGTAAACGTGTTTATTCTTGCAGTAAACCTGTTTATTCCTGCTGTAAACATGTTTATTCCTGCTGTAAACATGTTTATTTCTGCTGTAAACGTGTTTATTCCTTCTGTAAACGTGTTTATTTCTGCTGTAAATGTGTTTATTTCTGCTGTAAATACATTTATTTCTGCTGTAAATACGTTTATTTCTGCTGTAAACCTGTTTATTCCTCCTGTAAACATGATTTTTTCTGCTGTAAACGTGTTTATTCCTGCTGTAAACGTGTTTATTCCTGCTATAAACGTGTTTATTTCTGCTGTAAATGTGTTTATTTCTGCTGTAAATACGTTTATTTCTGCTGTAAATACGTTTATTTCTGCTGTAAACCTGTTTATTCCTCCTGTAAACATGTTTTTTTCTGCTGTAAACGTGTTTATTCTTGCAGTAAACCTGTTTATTTCTGCTGTAAACATGTTTATTCCTGCTGTAAACATGTTTATTTCTGCTGTAAACGTGTTTATTCCTTCTGTAAACGTGTTTATTTCTGCTGTAAATGTGTTTATTTCTGCTGTAAACGTGTTTATTTCTGCTGTAAATATGTTTATTCCTGCTGTAAACATGTTTATTTCTGCTGTAAATATGTTTATTTCTGCTGTAAATACATTTATTTCTGCTGTAAATATGTTTATTCCTGCTGTAAACCTGTTTATTCCTGCTGTAAACGTGTTTATTTCTGCTGTAAATACATTTATTTCTGCTGTAAATACGTTTATTTCTGCTGTAAACCTGTTTATTCCTCCTGTAAACATGATTTTTTCTGCTGTAAACGTGTTTATTCCTGCTGTAAACGTGTTTATTCCTGCTATAAACCTGTTTATTCCTGCTGTAAACATGTTTATTTCTGCTGTAAATATGTTTATTCCTGCTGTAAACCTGTTTATTCCTGCTATAAACGTGTTTATTTCTGCTGTAAATGTGTTTATTTCTGCTGTAAATACGTTTATTTCTGCTGTAAATACATTTTTTTCTGCTGTAAATATGTTTATTCCTGCTGTAAACCTGTTTATTCCTGCTGTAAACGTGTTTATTTCTGCTGTAAATACATTTATTTCTGCTGTAAATACGTTTATTTCTGCTGTAAACCTGTTTATTCCTCCTGTAAACATGATTTTTTCTGCTGTAAATGTGTTTATTCCTGCTGTAAACGTGTTTATTCCTGCTATAAACGTGTTTATTTCTGCTGTAAATGTGTTTATTTCTGCTGTAAATACGTTTATTTCTGCTGTAAATACGTTTATTTCTGCTGTAAACCTGTTTATTCCTCCTGTAAACATGTTTTTTTCTGCTGTAAACGTGTTTATTCTTGCAGTAAACCTGTTTATTCCTGCTGTAAACATGTTTATTCCTGCTGTAAACATGTTTATTTCTGCTGTAAACGTGTTTATTCCTTCTGTAAACGTGTTTATTTCTGCTGTAAATGTGTTTATTTCTGCTGTAAACGTGTTTATTTCTGCTGTAAATATGTATATTCCTGCTGTAAACGTGTTTATTTCTGCTGTAAACGTGTTTATTCCTGCTGTAAACATGTTTATTCCTGCTGTAAACATGTTTATTTCTGCTGTAAACGTGTTTATTCCTTCTGTAAACGTGTTTATTTCTGCTGTAAATGTGTTTATTTCTGCTGTAAACGTGTTTATTTCTGCTGTAAATATGTTTATTCCTGCTGTAAACGTGTTTATTTCTGCTGTAAATATGTTTATTCCTGCTGTAAACATGTTTATTTCTGCTGTAAATACGTTTATTTCTGCTGTAAATACATTTATTTCTGCTGTAAATATGTTTATTCCTGCTGTAAACCTGTTTATTCCTCCTGTAAACATGATTTTTTCTGCTGTAAATGTGTTTATTCCTGCTGTAAACGTGTTTATTCCTGCTATAAACGTGTTTATTTCTGCTGTAAATGTGTTTATTTCTGCTGTAAATACGTTTATTTCTGCTGTAAATACGTTTATTTCTGCTGTAAACCTGTTTATTCCTCCTGTAAACATGTTTTTTCTGCTGTAAACGTGTTTATTCTTGCAGTAAACCTGTTTATTCCTGCTGTAAACATGTTTATTCCTGCTGTAAACATGTTTATTTCTGCTGTAAACGTGTTTATTCCTTCTGTAAACGTGTTTATTTCTGCTGTAAATGTGTTTATTTCTGCTGTAAACGTGTTTATTTCTGCTGTAAATACATTTATTTCTGCTGTAAATATGTTTATTCCTGCTGTAAACCTGTTTATTCCTGCTGTAAACGTGTTTATTTCTGCTGTAAATACATTTATTTCTGCTGTAAATACGTTTATTTCTGCTGTAAACCTGTTTATTCCTCCTGTAAACATGATTTTTTCTGCTGTAAACGTGTTTATTCCTGCTGTAAACGTGTTTATTCCTGCTGTAAACGTTTTTATTTCTGCTGTAAATGTGTGTATTTCTGCTGTAAATACGTTTATTTCTGCTGTAAATACGTTTATTTCTGCTGTAAACCTGTTTATTCCTCCTGTAAACATGTTTTTTTCTGCTGTAAACGTGTTTATTCTTGCAGTAAACCTGTTTATTTCTGCTGTAAACATGTTTATTCCTGCTGTAAACATGTTTATTTCTGCTGTAAACGTGTTTATTCCTTCTGTAAACGTGTTTATTTCTGCTGTAAATGTGTTTATTTCTGCTGTAAACGTGTTTATTTCTGCTGTAAATATGTTTATTCCTGCTGTAAACATGTTTATTTATGCTGTAAATATGTTTATTTCTGCTGTAAATACATTTATTTCTGCTGTAAATATGTTTATTCCTGCTGTAAACGTGTTTATTCCTACTATAAACGTGTTTATTTCTGCTGTAAATGTGTTTATTTCTGCTGTAAATACGTTTATTTCTGCTGTAAATACGTTTATTTCTGCTGTAAACCTGTTTATTCCTCCTGTAAACATGTTTTTTTCTGCTGTAAACGTGTTTATTCTTGCAGTAAACCTGTTTATTCCTGCTGTAAACATGTTTATTCCTGCTGTAAACATGTTTATTTCTGCTGTAAACGTGTTTATTCCTTCTGTAAACGTGTTTATTTCTGCTGTAAATGTGTTTATTTCTGCTGTAAACGTGTTTATTTCTGCTGTAAATATGTTTATTCCTGCTGTAAACGTGTTTATTTCTGCTGTAAACGTGTTTATTCCTGCTGTAAACATGTTTATTCCTGCTGTAAACATGTTTATTTCTGCTGTAAACGTGTTTATTCCTTCTGTAAACGTGTTTATTTCTGCTGTAAATGTGTTTATTTCTGCTGTAAACGTGTTTATTTCTGCTGTAAATATGTTTATTCCTGCTGTAAACGTGTTTATTTCTGCTGTAAATATGTTTATTCCTGCTGTAAACGTGTTTATTTCTGCTGTAAATACGTTTATTTCTGCTGTAAATACATTTATTTCTGCTGTAAATATGTTTATTCCTGCTGTAAACCTGTTTATTCCTGCTGTAAACGTGTTTATTTCTGCTGTAAATACATTTATTTCTGCTGTAAATACGTTTATTTCTGCTGTAAACCTGTTTATTCCTCCTGTAAACATGATTTTTTCTGCTGTAAACGTGTTTATTCCTGCTGTAAACGTGTTTATTCCTGCTATAAACGTTTTTATTTCTGCTGTAAATGTGTTTATTTCTGCTGTAAATACGTTTATTTCTGCTGTAAATACGTTTATTTCTGCTGTAAACCTGTTTATTCCTCCTGTAAACATGTTTTTTTCTGCTGTAAACGTGTTTATTCTTGCAGTAAACCTGTTTATTTCTGCTGTAAACATGTTTATTCCTGCTGTAAACATGTTTATTTCTGCTGTAAACGTGTTTATTCCTTCTGTAAACGTGTTTATTTCTGCTGTAAATGTGTTTATTTCTGCTGTAAACGTGTTTATTTCTGCTGTAAATATGTTTATTCCTGCTGTAAACATGTTTATTTCTGCTGTAAATATGTTTATTTCTGCTGTAAATACATTTATTTCTGCTGTAAATATGTTTATTCCTCCTGTAAACATGTTTTTTTCTGCTGTAAACGTGTTTATTCTTGCAGTAAACCTGTTTATTTCTGCTGTAAACATGTTTATTCCTGCTGTAAACATGTTTATTTCTGCTGTAAACGTGTTTATTCCTTCTGTAAACGTGTTTATTTCTGCTGTAAATGTGTTTATTTCTGCTGTAAACGTGTTTATTTCTGCTGTAAATATGTTTATTCCTGCTGTAAACATGTTTATTTCTGCTGTAAATATGTTTATTTCTGCTGTAAATACATTTATTTCTGCTGTAAATATGTTTATTCCTGCTGTAAACCTGTTTATTCCTGCTGTAAACGTGTTTATTTCTGCTGTAAATACATTTATTTCTGCTGTAAATACGTTTATTTCTGCTGTAAACCTGTTTATTCCTCCTGTAAACATGATTTTTTCTGCTGTAAACGTGTTTATTCCTGCTGTAAACGTGTTTATTCCTGCTATAAACCTGTTTATTCCTGCTGTAAACATGTTTATTTCTGCTGTAAATATGTTTATTCCTGCTGTAAACCTGTTTATTCCTGCTGTAAACGTGTTTATTTCTGCTGTAAATACGTTTATTTCTGCTGTAAATACATTTATTTCTGCTGTAAATACGTTTATTTCTGCTGTAAACCTGTTTATTCCTCCTGTAAACATGATTTTTTCTGCTGTAAATGTGTTTATTCCTGCTGTAAACGTGTTTATTCCTGCTATAAACGTGTTTATTTCTGCTGTAAATGTGTTTATTTCTGCTGTAAATACGTTTATTTCTGCTGTAAATACATTTATTTCTGCTGTAAACCTGTTTATTCCTCCTGTAAACATGTTTTTTTCTGCTGTAAACGTGTTTATTCTTGCAGTAAACCTGTTTATTCCTGCTGTAAACATGTTTATTCCTGCTGTAAACATGTTTATTTCTGCTGTAAACGTGTTTATTCCTTCTGTAAACGTGTTTATTTCTGCTGTAAATGTGTTTATTTCTGCTGTAAACGTGTTTGTTTCTGCTGTAAATACATTTATTTCTGCTGTAAATATGTTTATTCCTGCTGTAAACCTGTTTATTCCTGCTGTAAACGTGTTTATTTCTGCTGTAAATACATTTATTTCTGCTGTAAATACGTTTATTTCTGCTGTAAACCTGTTTATTCCTCCTGTAAACATGATTTTTTCTGCTGTAAACGTGTTTATTCCTGCTGTAAACGTGTTTATTCCTGCTATAAACGTTTTTATTTCTGCTGTAAATGTGTGTATTTCTGCTGTAAATACGTTTATTTCTGCTGTAAATACGTTTATTTCTGCTGTAAACCTGTTTATTCCTCCTGTAAACATGTTTTTTTCTGCTGTAAACGTGTTTATTCTTGCAGTAAACCTGTTTATTTCTGCTGTAAACATGTTTATTCCTGCTGTAAACATGTTTATTTCTGCTGTAAACGTGTTTATTCCTTCTGTAAACGTGTTTATTTCTGCTGTAAATGTGTTTATTTCTGCTGTAAACGTGTTTATTTCTGCTGTAAATATGTTTATTCCTGCTGTAAACATGTTTATTTATGCTGTAAATATGTTTATTTCTGCTGTAAATACATTTATTTCTGCTGTAAATATGTTTATTCCTGCTGTAAACGTGTTTATTCCTACTATAAACGTGTTTATTTCTGCTGTAAATGTGTTTATTTCTGCTGTAAATACGTTTATTTCTGCTGTAAATACGTTTATTTCTGCTGTAAACCTGTTTATTCCTCCTGTAAACATGTTTTTTTCTGCTGTAAACGTGTTTATTCTTGCAGTAAACCTGTTTATTCCTGCTGTAAACATGTTTATTCCTGCTGTAAACATGTTTATTTCTGCTGTAAACGTGTTTATTCCTTCTGTAAACGTGTTTATTTCTGCTGTAAATGTGTTTATTTCTGCTGTAAACGTGTTTATTTCTGCTGTAAATATGTTTATTCCTGCTGTAAACGTGTTTATTTCTGCTGTAAACGTGTTTATTCCTGCTGTAAACATGTTTATTCCTGCTGTAAACATGTTTATTTCTGCTGTAAACGTGTTTATTCCTTCTGTAAACGTGTTTATTTCTGCTGTAAATGTGTTTATTTCTGCTGTAAACGTGTTTATTTCTGCTGTAAATATGTTTATTCCTGCTGTAAACGTGTTTATTTCTGCTGTAAATATGTTTATTCCTGCTGTAAACGTGTTTATTTCTGCTGTAAATACGTTTATTTCTGCTGTAAATACATTTATTTCTGCTGTAAATATGTTTATTCCTGCTGTAAACCTGTTTATTCCTGCTGTAAACGTGTTTATTTCTGCTGTAAACGTGTTTATTCCTGCTATAAACGTGTTTATTTCTGCTGTAAATGTGTTTATTTCTGCTGTAAATACGTTTATTTCTACTGTAAATACAATTATTTCTGCTGTAAACGTGTTTATTCCTGCTGTAAACCTGTTTATTCCTGCTGTAAACATGTTTATTTCTGCTGTAAATATGTTTATTTCTTCTGTAAATATGTTTATTCCTGCTGTAAACCTGTTTATTCCTGCTGTAAACCTGTTTATTTCTGCTGTAAATACATTTATTTCTGCTGTAAATACGTTTATTTCTGCTGTAAATATGTTTATTCCTGCTGTAAACCTGTTTATTCCTGCTGTAAACGTGTTTATTTCTGCTGTAAATACATTTATTTCTGCTGTAAATACGTTTATTTCTGCTGTAAACCTGTTTATTCCTCCTGTAAACATGATTTTTTCTGCTGTAAACGTGTTTATTCCTGCTGTAAACGTGTTTATTCCTGCTATAAACGTTTTTATTTCTGCTGTAAATGTGTGTATTTCTGCTGTAAATACGTTTATTTCTGCTGTAAATACGTTTATTTCTGCTGTAAACCTGTTTATTCCTCCTGTAAACATGTTTTTTTCTGCTGTAAACGTGTTTATTCTTGCAGTAAACCTGTTTATTTCTGCTGTAAACATGTTTATTCCTGCTGTAAACATGTTTATTTCTGCTGTAAACGTGTTTATTCCTTCTGTAAACGTGTTTATTTCTGCTGTAAATGTGTTTATTTCTGCTGTAAACGTGTTTATTTCTGCTGTAAATATGTTTATTCCTGCTGTAAACATGTTTATTTATGCTGTAAATATGTTTATTTCTGCTGTAAATACATTTATTTCTGCTGTAAATATGTTTATTCCTGCTGTAAACGTGTTTATTCCTACTATAAACGTGTTTATTTCTGCTGTAAATGTGTTTATTTCTGCTGTAAATACGTTTATTTCTGCTGTAAATACGTTTATTTCTGCTGTAAACCTGTTTATTCCTCCTGTAAACATGTTTTTTTCTGCTGTAAACGTGTTTATTCTTGCAGTAAACCTGTTTATTCCTGCTGTAAACATGTTTATTCCTGCTGTAAACATGTTTATTTCTGCTGTAAACGTGTTTATTCCTTCTGTAAACGTGTTTATTTCTGCTGTAAATGTGTTTATTTCTGCTGTAAACGTGTTTATTTCTGCTGTAAATATGTTTATTCCTGCTGTAAACGTGTTTATTTCTGCTGTAAACGTGTTTATTCCTGCTGTAAACATGTTTATTCCTGCTGTAAACATGTTTATTTCTGCTGTAAACGTGTTTATTCCTTCTGTAAACGTGTTTATTTCTGCTGTAAATGTGTTTATTTCTGCTGTAAACGTGTTTATTTCTGCTGTAAATATGTTTATTCCTGCTGTAAACGTGTTTATTTCTGCTGTAAATATGTTTATTCCTGCTGTAAACGTGTTTATTTCTGCTGTAAATACGTTTATTTCTGCTGTAAATACATTTATTTCTGCTGTAAATATGTTTATTCCTGCTGTAAACCTGTTTATTCCTGCTGTAAACGTGTTTATTTCTGCTGTAAACGTGTTTATTCCTGCTATAAACGTGTTTATTTCTGCTGTAAATGTGTTTATTTCTGCTGTAAATACGTTTATTTCTACTGTAAATACAATTATTTCTGCTGTAAACGTGTTTATTCCTGCTGTAAACCTGTTTATTCCTGCTGTAAACATGTTTATTTCTGCTGTAAATATGTTTATTTCTTCTGTAAATATGTTTATTCCTGCTGTAAACCTGTTTATTCCTGCTGTAAACCTGTTTATTTCTGCTGTAAATACATTTATTTCTGCTGTAAATACGTTTATTTCTGCTGTAAACCTGTTTATTCCTCCTGTAAACATGATTTTTTTCTGCTGTAAACGTGTTTATTCCTGCTGTAAACGTGTTTATTCCTGCTATAAACGTTTTTATTTCTGCTGTAAATGTGTTTATTTCTGCTGTAAATACGTTTATTTCTGCTGTAAATACGTTTATTTCTGCTGTAAACCTGTTTATTCCTCCTGTAAACATGTTTTTTTCTGCTGTAAACGTGTTTATTCTTGCAGTAAACCTGTTTATTCCTGCTGTAAACATGTTTATTCCTGCTGTAAACATGTTTATTTCTGCTGTAAACGTGTTTATTCCTTCTGTAAACGTGTTTATTTCTGCTGTAAATGTGTTTATTTCTGCTGTAAACGTGTTTATTTCTGCTGTAAATATGTTTATTCCTGCTGTAAACATGTTTATTTCTGCTGTAAATATATTTCTGCTGTAAATACATTTATTTCTGCTGTAAATATGTTTATTCCTGCTGTAAACCTGTTTATTCCTTCTGTAAACGTGTTTATTTCTGCTGTAAATACATTTATTTCTGCTGTAAATACGTTTATTTCTGCTGTAAACCTGTTTATTCCTCCTGTAAACATGATTTTTTCTGCTGTAAACGTGTTTATTCCTGCTGTAAACGTGTTTATTCCTGCTATAAACCTGTTTATTCCTGCTGTAAACATGTTTATTTCTGTTGTAAATATGTTTATTCCTGCTGTAAACCTGTTTATTCCTGCTATAAACGTGTTTATTTCTGCTGTAAATGTGTTTATTTCTGCTGTAAATACGTTTATTTCTGCTGTAAATGCATTTTTTTCTGCTGTAAATATGTTTATTCCTGCTGTAAACCTGTTTATTCCTGCTGTAAACGTGTTTATTTCTGCTGTAAATACATTTATTTCTGCTGTAAATACGTTTATTTCTGCTGTAAACCTGTTTATTCCTCCTGTAAACATGATTTTTTCTGCTGTAAATGTGTTTATTCCTGCTGTAAACGTGTTTATTCCTGCTATAAACGTGTTTATTTCTGCTGTAAATGTGTTTATTTCTGCTGTAAATACGTTTATTTCTGCTGTAAATACGTTTATTTCTGCTGTAAACCTGTTTATTCCTCCTGTAAACATGTTTTTTTCTGCTGTAAACGTGTTTATTCTCGCAGTAAACCTGTTTATTCCTGCTGTAAACATGTTTATTCCTGCTGTAAACATGTTTATTTCTGCTGTAAACGTGTTTATTCCTTCTGTAAACGTGTTTATTTCTGCTGTAAATGTGTTTATTTCTGCTGTAAACGTGTTTATTTCTGCTGTAAATATGTATATTCCTGCTGTAAACGTGTTTATTTCTGCTGTAAACGTGTTTATTCCTGCTGTAAACATGTTTATTCCTGCTGTAAACATGTTTATTTCTGCTGTAAACGTGTTTATTCCTTCTGTAAACGTGTTTATTTCTGCTGTAAATGTGTTTATTTCTGCTGTAAACGTGTTTATTTCTGCTGTACATATGTTTATTCCTGCTGTAAACGTGTTTATTTCTGCTGTAAATATGTTTATTCCTGCTGTAAACGTGTTTATTTCTGCTGTAAATACGTTTATTTCTGCTGTAAATACATTTATTTCTGCTGTAAATATGTTTATTCCTGCTGTAAACCTGTTTATTCCTGCTGTAAACGTGTTTATTTCTGCTGTAAACGTGTTTATTCCTGCTATAAACGTGTTTATTTCTGCTGTAAATGTGTTTATTTCTGCTGTAAATACGTTTATTTCTACTGTAAATACAATTATTTCTGCTGTAAACGTGTTTATTCCTGCTGTAAACCTGTTTATTCCTGCTGTAAACATGTTTATTTCTGCTGTAAACGTGTTTATTTCTGCTGTAAATATGTTTATTCCTGCTGTAAACATGTTTATTTCTGCTGTAAATATGTTTATTTCTGCTGTAAATACATTTATTTCTGCTGTAAATATGTTTATTCCTGCTGTAAACCTGTTTATTCCTGCTGTAAACGTGTTTATTTCTGCTGTAAATACATTTATTTCTGCTGTAAATACGTTTATTTCTGCTGTAAACCTGTTTATTCCTCCTGTAAACATGATTTTTTCTGCTGTAAACGTGTTTATTCCTGCTGTAAACGTGTTTATTCCTGCTATAAACCTGTTTATTCCTGCTGTAAACATGTTTATTTCTGCTGTAAATATGTTTATTCCTGCTGTAAACCTGTTTATTCCTGCTATAAACGTGTTTATTTCTGCTGTAAATGTGTTTATTTCTGCTGTAAATACGTTTATTTCTGCTGTAAATACATTTTTTTCTGCTGTAAATATGTTTATTCCTGCTGTAAACCTGTTTATTCCTGCTGTAAACGTGTTTATTTCTGCTGTAAATACATTTATTTCTGCTGTAAATACGTTTATTTCTGCTGTAAACCTGTTTATTCCTCCTGTAAACATGATTTTTTCTGCTGTAAATGTGTTTATTCCTGCTGTAAACGTGTTTATTCCTGCTATAAACGTGTTTATTTCTGCTGTAAATGTGTTTATTTCTGCTGTAAATACGTTTATTTCTGCTGTAAATACGTTTATTTCTGCTGTAAACCTGTTTATTCCTCCTGTAAACATGTTTTTTTCTGCTGTAAACGTGTTTATTCTTGCAGTAAACCTGTTTATTCCTGCTGTAAACATGTTTATTCCTGCTGTAAACATGTTTATTTCTGCTGTAAACGTGTTTATTCCTTCTGTAAACGTGTTTATTTCTGCTGTAAATGTGTTTATTTCTGCTGTAAATACATTTATTTCTGCTGTAAATACGTTTATTTCTGCTGTAAACCTGTTTATTCCTCCTGTAAACATGATTTTTTCTGCTGTAAACGTGTTTATTCCTGCTGTAAACGTGTTTATTCCTGCTATAAACGTGTTTATTTCTGCTGTAAATGTGTTTATTTCTGCTGTAAATACGTTTATTTCTGCTGTAAATACGTTTATTTCTGCTGTAAACCTGTTTATTCCTCCTGTAAACATGTTTTTTTCTGCTGTAAACGTGTTTATTCTTGCAGTAAACCTGTTTATTTCTGCTGTAAACATGTTTATTCCTGCTGTAAACATGTTTATTTTTGCTGTAAACGTGTTTATTCCTTCTGTAAACGTGTTTATTTCTGCTGTAAATGTGTTTATTTCTGCTGTAAACGTGTTTATTTCTGCTGTAAATATGTTTATTCCTGCTGTAAACATGTTTATTTCTGCTGTAAATATGTTTATTTCTGCTGTAAATACATTTATTTCTGCTGTAAATATGTTTATTCCTGCTGTAAACCTGTTTATTCCTGCTGTAAACGTGTTTATTTCTGCTGTAAATACA
Source organism: Telmatherina bonti (assembly GCF_933228915.1). Taxonomy (NCBI): domain Eukaryota; kingdom Metazoa; phylum Chordata; class Actinopteri; order Atheriniformes; family Telmatherinidae; genus Telmatherina; species Telmatherina bonti. The sequence continues at coordinate 41,395,056 of NC_136625.1, read as the reverse complement.
TTTATTTCTGCTGTAAATACGTTTATTTCTGCTGTAAACCTGTTTATTCCTCCTGTAAACATGATTTTTTCTGCTGTAAATGTGTTTATTCCTGCTGTAAACGTGTTTATTCCTGCTATAAACCTGTTTATTCCTGCTGTAAACATGTTTATTTCTGCTGTAAATATGTTTATTCCTGCTGTAAACCTGTTTATTCCTGCTATAAACGTGTTTATTTCTGCTGTAAATGTGTTTATTTCTGCTGTAAATACGTTTATTTCTGCTGTAAATACATTTTTTTCTGCTGTAAATATGTTTATTCCTGCTGTAAACCTGTTTATTCCTGCTGTAAACGTGTTTATTTCTGCTGTAAATACATTTATTTCTGCTGTAAATACGTTTATTTCTGCTGTAAACCTGTTTATTCCTCCTGTAAACATGATTTTTTCTGCTGTAAATGTGTTTATTCCTGCTGTAAACGTGTTTATTCCTGCTATAAACGTGTTTATTTCTGCTGTAAATGTGTTTATTTCTGCTGTAAATACGTTTATTTCTGCTGTAAATACGTTTATTTCTGCTGTAAACCTGTTTATTCCTCCTGTAAACATGTTTTTTTCTGCTGTAAACGTGTTTATTCTTGCAGTAAACCTGTTTATTCCTGCTGTAAACATGTTTATTCCTGCTGTAAACATGTTTATTTCTGCTGTAAACGTGTTTATTCCTTCTGTAAACGTGTTTATTTCTGCTGTAAATGTGTTTATTTCTGCTGTAAACGTGTTTATTTCTGCTGTAAATATGTATATTCCTGCTGTAAACGTGTTTATTTCTGCTGTAAACGTGTTTATTCCTGCTGTAAACATGTTTATTCCTGCTGTAAACATGTTTATTTCTGCTGTAAACGTGTTTATTCCTTCTGTAAACGTGTTTATTTCTGCTGTAAATGTGTTTATTTCTGCTGTAAACGTGTTTATTTCTGCTGTAAATATGTTTATTCCTGCTGTAAACGTGTTTATTTCTGCTGTAAATATGTTTATTCCTGCTGTAAACATGTTTATTTCTGCTGTAAATACGTTTATTTCTGCTGTAAATACATTTATTTCTGCTGTAAATATGTTTATTCCTGCTGTAAACCTGTTTATTCCTCCTGTAAACATGATTTTTTCTGCTGTAAATGTGTTTATTCCTGCTGTAAACGTGTTTATTCCTGCTATAAACGTGTTTATTTCTGCTGTAAATGTGTTTATTTCTGCTGTAAATACGTTTATTTCTGCTGTAAATACGTTTATTTCTGCTGTAAACCTGTTTATTCCTCCTGTAAACATGTTTTTTCTGCTGTAAACGTGTTTATTCTTGCAGTAAACCTGTTTATTCCTGCTGTAAACATGTTTATTCCTGCTGTAAACATGTTTATTTCTGCTGTAAACGTGTTTATTCCTTCTGTAAACGTGTTTATTTCTGCTGTAAATGTGTTTATTTCTGCTGTAAACGTGTTTATTTCTGCTGTAAATACATTTATTTCTGCTGTAAATATGTTTATTCCTGCTGTAAACCTGTTTATTCCTGCTGTAAACGTGTTTATTTCTGCTGTAAATACATTTATTTCTGCTGTAAATACGTTTATTTCTGCTGTAAACCTGTTTATTCCTCCTGTAAACATGATTTTTTCTGCTGTAAACGTGTTTATTCCTGCTGTAAACGTGTTTATTCCTGCTGTAAACGTTTTTATTTCTGCTGTAAATGTGTGTATTTCTGCTGTAAATACGTTTATTTCTGCTGTAAATACGTTTATTTCTGCTGTAAACCTGTTTATTCCTCCTGTAAACATGTTTTTTTCTGCTGTAAACGTGTTTATTCTTGCAGTAAACCTGTTTATTTCTGCTGTAAACATGTTTATTCCTGCTGTAAACATGTTTATTTCTGCTGTAAACGTGTTTATTCCTTCTGTAAACGTGTTTATTTCTGCTGTAAATGTGTTTATTTCTGCTGTAAACGTGTTTATTTCTGCTGTAAATATGTTTATTCCTGCTGTAAACATGTTTATTTATGCTGTAAATATGTTTATTTCTGCTGTAAATACATTTATTTCTGCTGTAAATATGTTTATTCCTGCTGTAAACGTGTTTATTCCTACTATAAACGTGTTTATTTCTGCTGTAAATGTGTTTATTTCTGCTGTAAATACGTTTATTTCTGCTGTAAATACGTTTATTTCTGCTGTAAACCTGTTTATTCCTCCTGTAAACATGTTTTTTTCTGCTGTAAACGTGTTTATTCTTGCAGTAAACCTGTTTATTCCTGCTGTAAACATGTTTATTCCTGCTGTAAACATGTTTATTTCTGCTGTAAACGTGTTTATTCCTTCTGTAAACGTGTTTATTTCTGCTGTAAATGTGTTTATTTCTGCTGTAAACGTGTTTATTTCTGCTGTAAATATGTTTATTCCTGCTGTAAACGTGTTTATTTCTGCTGTAAACGTGTTTATTCCTGCTGTAAACATGTTTATTCCTGCTGTAAACATGTTTATTTCTGCTGTAAACGTGTTTATTCCTTCTGTAAACGTGTTTATTTCTGCTGTAAATGTGTTTATTTCTGCTGTAAACGTGTTTATTTCTGCTGTAAATATGTTTATTCCTGCTGTAAACGTGTTTATTTCTGCTGTAAATATGTTTATTCCTGCTGTAAACGTGTTTATTTCTGCTGTAAATACGTTTATTTCTGCTGTAAATACATTTATTTCTGCTGTAAATATGTTTATTCCTGCTGTAAACCTGTTTATTCCTGCTGTAAACGTGTTTATTTCTGCTGTAAATACATTTATTTCTGCTGTAAATACGTTTATTTCTGCTGTAAACCTGTTTATTCCTCCTGTAAACATGATTTTTTCTGCTGTAAACGTGTTTATTCCTGCTGTAAACGTGTTTATTCCTGCTATAAACGTTTTTATTTCTGCTGTAAATGTGTTTATTTCTGCTGTAAATACGTTTATTTCTGCTGTAAATACGTTTATTTCTGCTGTAAACCTGTTTATTCCTCCTGTAAACATGTTTTTTTCTGCTGTAAACGTGTTTATTCTTGCAGTAAACCTGTTTATTTCTGCTGTAAACATGTTTATTCCTGCTGTAAACATGTTTATTTCTGCTGTAAACGTGTTTATTCCTTCTGTAAACGTGTTTATTTCTGCTGTAAATGTGTTTATTTCTGCTGTAAACGTGTTTATTTCTGCTGTAAATATGTTTATTCCTGCTGTAAACATGTTTATTTCTGCTGTAAATATGTTTATTTCTGCTGTAAATACATTTATTTCTGCTGTAAATATGTTTATTCCTCCTGTAAACATGTTTTTTTCTGCTGTAAACGTGTTTATTCTTGCAGTAAACCTGTTTATTTCTGCTGTAAACATGTTTATTCCTGCTGTAAACATGTTTATTTCTGCTGTAAACGTGTTTATTCCTTCTGTAAACGTGTTTATTTCTGCTGTAAATGTGTTTATTTCTGCTGTAAACGTGTTTATTTCTGCTGTAAATATGTTTATTCCTGCTGTAAACATGTTTATTTCTGCTGTAAATATGTTTATTTCTGCTGTAAATACATTTATTTCTGCTGTAAATATGTTTATTCCTGCTGTAAACCTGTTTATTCCTGCTGTAAACGTGTTTATTTCTGCTGTAAATACATTTATTTCTGCTGTAAATACGTTTATTTCTGCTGTAAACCTGTTTATTCCTCCTGTAAACATGATTTTTTCTGCTGTAAACGTGTTTATTCCTGCTGTAAACGTGTTTATTCCTGCTATAAACCTGTTTATTCCTGCTGTAAACATGTTTATTTCTGCTGTAAATATGTTTATTCCTGCTGTAAACCTGTTTATTCCTGCTGTAAACGTGTTTATTTCTGCTGTAAATACGTTTATTTCTGCTGTAAATACATTTATTTCTGCTGTAAATACGTTTATTTCTGCTGTAAACCTGTTTATTCCTCCTGTAAACATGATTTTTTCTGCTGTAAATGTGTTTATTCCTGCTGTAAACGTGTTTATTCCTGCTATAAACGTGTTTATTTCTGCTGTAAATGTGTTTATTTCTGCTGTAAATACGTTTATTTCTGCTGTAAATACATTTATTTCTGCTGTAAACCTGTTTATTCCTCCTGTAAACATGTTTTTTTCTGCTGTAAACGTGTTTATTCTTGCAGTAAACCTGTTTATTCCTGCTGTAAACATGTTTATTCCTGCTGTAAACATGTTTATTTCTGCTGTAAACGTGTTTATTCCTTCTGTAAACGTGTTTATTTCTGCTGTAAATGTGTTTATTTCTGCTGTAAACGTGTTTGTTTCTGCTGTAAATACATTTATTTCTGCTGTAAATATGTTTATTCCTGCTGTAAACCTGTTTATTCCTGCTGTAAACGTGTTTATTTCTGCTGTAAATACATTTATTTCTGCTGTAAATACGTTTATTTCTGCTGTAAACCTGTTTATTCCTCCTGTAAACATGATTTTTTCTGCTGTAAACGTGTTTATTCCTGCTGTAAACGTGTTTATTCCTGCTATAAACGTTTTTATTTCTGCTGTAAATGTGTGTATTTCTGCTGTAAATACGTTTATTTCTGCTGTAAATACGTTTATTTCTGCTGTAAACCTGTTTATTCCTCCTGTAAACATGTTTTTTTCTGCTGTAAACGTGTTTATTCTTGCAGTAAACCTGTTTATTTCTGCTGTAAACATGTTTATTTCTGCTGTAAACGTGTTTATTCCTTCTGTAAACGTGTTTATTTCTGCTGTAAATGTGTTTATTTCTGCTGTAAACGTGTTTGTTTCTGCTGTAAATACATTTATTTCTGCTGTAAATATGTTTATTCCTGCTGTAAACCTGTTTATTCCTGCTGTAAACGTGTTTATTTCTGCTGTAAATACATTTATTTCTGCTGTAAATACGTTTATTTCTGCTGTAAACCTGTTTATTCCTCCTGTAAACATGATTTTTTCTGCTGTAAACGTGTTTATTCCTGCTGTAAACGTGTTTATTCCTGCTATAAACGTTTTTATTTCTGCTGTAAATGTGTGTATTTCTGCTGTAAATACGTTTATTTCTGCTGTAAATACGTTTATTTCTGCTGTAAACCTGTTTATTCCTCCTGTAAACATGTTTTTTTCTGCTGTAAACGTGTTTATTCTTGCAGTAAACCTGTTTATTTCTGCTGTAAACATGTTTATTCCTGCTGTAAACATGTTTATTTCTGCTGTAAACGTGTTTATTCCTTCTGTAAACGTGTTTATTTCTGCTGTAAATGTGTTTATTTCTGCTGTAAACGTGTTTATTTCTGCTGTAAATATGTTTATTCCTGCTGTAAACATGTTTATTTATGCTGTAAATATGTTTATTTCTGCTGTAAATACATTTATTTCTGCTGTAAATATGTTTATTCCTGCTGTAAACGTGTTTATTCCTACTATAAACCTGTTTATTTCTGCTGTAAACATGTTTATTCCTGCTGTAAACATGTTTATTTTTGCTGTAAACGTGTTTATTCCTTCTGTAAACGTGTTTATTTCTGCTGTAAATGTGTTTATTTCTGCTGTAAACGTGTTTATTTCTGCTGTAAATATGTTTATTCCTGCTGTAAACATGTTTATTTCTGCTGTAAATATGTTTATTTCTGCTGTAAATACATTTATTTCTGCTGTAAATATGTTTATTCCTGCTGTAAACCTGTTTATTCCTGCTGTAAACGTGTTTATTTCTGCTGTAAATACATTTATTTCTGCTGTAAATACGTTTATTTCTGCTGTAAACCTGTTTATTCCTCCTGTAAACATGATTTTTTCTGCTGTAAATGTGTTTATTCCTGCTGTAAACGTGTTTATTCCTGCTATAAACCTGTTTATTCCTGCTGTAAACATGTTTATTTCTGCTGTAAATATGTTTATTCCTGCTGTAAACCTGTTTATTCCTGCTATAAACGTGTTTATTTCTGCTGTAAATGTGTTTATTTCTGCTGTAAATACGTTTATTTCTGCTGTAAATACATTTTTTTCTGCTGTAAATATGTTTATTCCTGCTGTAAACCTGTTTATTCCTGCTGTAAACGTGTTTATTTCTGCTGTAAATACATTTATTTCTGCTGTAAATACGTTTATTTCTGCTGTAAACCTGTTTATTCCTCCTGTAAACATGATTTTTTCTGCTGTAAATGTGTTTATTCCTGCTGTAAACGTGTTTATTCCTGCTATAAACGTGTTTATTTCTGCTGTAAATGTGTTTATTTCTGCTGTAAATACGTTTATTTCTGCTGTAAATACGTTTATTTCTGCTGTAAACCTGTTTATTCCTCCTGTAAACATGTTTTTTTCTGCTGTAAACGTGTTTATTCTTGCAGTAAACCTGTTTATTCCTGCTGTAAACATGTTTATTCCTGCTGTAAACATGTTTATTTCTGCTGTAAACGTGTTTATTCCTTCTGTAAACGTGTTTATTTCTGCTGTAAATGTGTTTATTTCTGCTGTAAACGTGTTTATTTCTGCTGTAAATATGTATATTCCTGCTGTAAACGTGTTTATTTCTGCTGTAAACGTGTTTATTCCTGCTGTAAACATGTTTATTCCTGCTGTAAACATGTTTATTTCTGCTGTAAACGTGTTTATTCCTTCTGTAAACGTGTTTATTTCTGCTGTAAATGTGTTTATTTCTGCTGTAAACGTGTTTATTTCTGCTGTAAATATGTTTATTCCTGCTGTAAACGTGTTTATTTCTGCTGTAAATATGTTTATTCCTGCTGTAAACATGTTTATTTCTGCTGTAAATACGTTTATTTCTGCTGTAAATACATTTATTTCTGCTGTAAATATGTTTATTCCTGCTGTAAACCTGTTTATTCCTCCTGTAAACATGATTTTTTCTGCTGTAAATGTGTTTATTCCTGCTGTAAACGTGTTTATTCCTGCTATAAACGTGTTTATTTCTGCTGTAAATGTGTTTATTTCTGCTGTAAATACGTTTATTTCTGCTGTAAATACGTTTATTTCTGCTGTAAACCTGTTTATTCCTCCTGTAAACATGTTTTTTCTGCTGTAAACGTGTTTATTCTTGCAGTAAACCTGTTTATTCCTGCTGTAAACATGTTTATTCCTGCTGTAAACATGTTTATTTCTGCTGTAAACGTGTTTATTCCTTCTGTAAACGTGTTTATTTCTGCTGTAAATGTGTTTATTTCTGCTGTAAACGTGTTTATTTCTGCTGTAAATACATTTATTTCTGCTGTAAATATGTTTATTCCTGCTGTAAACCTGTTTATTCCTGCTGTAAACGTGTTTATTTCTGCTGTAAATACATTTATTTCTGCTGTAAATACGTTTATTTCTGCTGTAAACCTGTTTATTCCTCCTGTAAACATGATTTTTTCTGCTGTAAACGTGTTTATTCCTGCTGTAAACGTGTTTATTCCTGCTGTAAACGTTTTTATTTCTGCTGTAAATGTGTGTATTTCTGCTGTAAATACGTTTATTTCTGCTGTAAATACGTTTATTTCTGCTGTAAACCTGTTTATTCCTCCTGTAAACATGTTTTTTTCTGCTGTAAACGTGTTTATTCTTGCAGTAAACCTGTTTATTTCTGCTGTAAACATGTTTATTCCTGCTGTAAACATGTTTATTTCTGCTGTAAACGTGTTTATTCCTTCTGTAAACGTGTTTATTTCTGCTGTAAATGTGTTTATTTCTGCTGTAAACGTGTTTATTTCTGCTGTAAATATGTTTATTCCTGCTGTAAACATGTTTATTTATGCTGTAAATATGTTTATTTCTGCTGTAAATACATTTATTTCTGCTGTAAATATGTTTATTCCTGCTGTAAACGTGTTTATTCCTACTATAAACGTGTTTATTTCTGCTGTAAATGTGTTTATTTCTGCTGTAAATACGTTTATTTCTGCTGTAAATACGTTTATTTCTGCTGTAAACCTGTTTATTCCTCCTGTAAACATGTTTTTTTCTGCTGTAAACGTGTTTATTCTTGCAGTAAACCTGTTTATTCCTGCTGTAAACATGTTTATTCCTGCTGTAAACATGTTTATTTCTGCTGTAAACGTGTTTATTCCTTCTGTAAACGTGTTTATTTCTGCTGTAAATGTGTTTATTTCTGCTGTAAACGTGTTTATTTCTGCTGTAAATATGTTTATTCCTGCTGTAAACGTGTTTATTTCTGCTGTAAACGTGTTTATTCCTGCTGTAAACATGTTTATTCCTGCTGTAAACATGTTTATTTCTGCTGTAAACGTGTTTATTCCTTCTGTAAACGTGTTTATTTCTGCTGTAAATGTGTTTATTTCTGCTGTAAACGTGTTTATTTCTGCTGTAAATATGTTTATTCCTGCTGTAAACGTGTTTATTTCTGCTGTAAATATGTTTATTCCTGCTGTAAACGTGTTTATTTCTGCTGTAAATACGTTTATTTCTGCTGTAAATACATTTATTTCTGCTGTAAATATGTTTATTCCTGCTGTAAACCTGTTTATTCCTGCTGTAAACGTGTTTATTTCTGCTGTAAATACATTTATTTCTGCTGTAAATACGTTTATTTCTGCTGTAAACCTGTTTATTCCTCCTGTAAACATGATTTTTTCTGCTGTAAACGTGTTTATTCCTGCTGTAAACGTGTTTATTCCTGCTATAAACGTTTTTATTTCTGCTGTAAATGTGTTTATTTCTGCTGTAAATACGTTTATTTCTGCTGTAAATACGTTTATTTCTGCTGTAAACCTGTTTATTCCTCCTGTAAACATGTTTTTTTCTGCTGTAAACGTGTTTATTCTTGCAGTAAACCTGTTTATTTCTGCTGTAAACATGTTTATTCCTGCTGTAAACATGTTTATTTCTGCTGTAAACGTGTTTATTCCTTCTGTAAACGTGTTTATTTCTGCTGTAAATGTGTTTATTTCTGCTGTAAACGTGTTTATTTCTGCTGTAAATATGTTTATTCCTGCTGTAAACATGTTTATTTCTGCTGTAAATATGTTTATTTCTGCTGTAAATACATTTATTTCTGCTGTAAATATGTTTATTCCTCCTGTAAACATGTTTTTTTCTGCTGTAAACGTGTTTATTCTTGCAGTAAACCTGTTTATTTCTGCTGTAAACATGTTTATTCCTGCTGTAAACATGTTTATTTCTGCTGTAAACGTGTTTATTCCTTCTGTAAACGTGTTTATTTCTGCTGTAAATGTGTTTATTTCTGCTGTAAACGTGTTTATTTCTGCTGTAAATATGTTTATTCCTGCTGTAAACATGTTTATTTCTGCTGTAAATATGTTTATTTCTGCTGTAAATACATTTATTTCTGCTGTAAATATGTTTATTCCTGCTGTAAACCTGTTTATTCCTGCTGTAAACGTGTTTATTTCTGCTGTAAATACATTTATTTCTGCTGTAAATACGTTTATTTCTGCTGTAAACCTGTTTATTCCTCCTGTAAACATGATTTTTTCTGCTGTAAACGTGTTTATTCCTGCTGTAAACGTGTTTATTCCTGCTATAAACCTGTTTATTCCTGCTGTAAACATGTTTATTTCTGCTGTAAATATGTTTATTCCTGCTGTAAACCTGTTTATTCCTGCTGTAAACGTGTTTATTTCTGCTGTAAATACGTTTATTTCTGCTGTAAATACATTTATTTCTGCTGTAAATACGTTTATTTCTGCTGTAAACCTGTTTATTCCTCCTGTAAACATGATTTTTTCTGCTGTAAATGTGTTTATTCCTGCTGTAAACGTGTTTATTCCTGCTATAAACGTGTTTATTTCTGCTGTAAATGTGTTTATTTCTGCTGTAAATACGTTTATTTCTGCTGTAAATACATTTATTTCTGCTGTAAACCTGTTTATTCCTCCTGTAAACATGTTTTTTTCTGCTGTAAACGTGTTTATTCTTGCAGTAAACCTGTTTATTCCTGCTGTAAACATGTTTATTCCTGCTGTAAACATGTTTATTTCTGCTGTAAACGTGTTTATTCCTTCTGTAAACGTGTTTATTTCTGCTGTAAATGTGTTTATTTCTGCTGTAAACGTGTTTGTTTCTGCTGTAAATACATTTATTTCTGCTGTAAATATGTTTATTCCTGCTGTAAACCTGTTTATTCCTGCTGTAAACGTGTTTATTTCTGCTGTAAATACATTTATTTCTGCTGTAAATACGTTTATTTCTGCTGTAAACCTGTTTATTCCTCCTGTAAACATGATTTTTTCTGCTGTAAACGTGTTTATTCCTGCTGTAAACGTGTTTATTCCTGCTATAAACGTTTTTATTTCTGCTGTAAATGTGTGTATTTCTGCTGTAAATACGTTTATTTCTGCTGTAAATACGTTTATTTCTGCTGTAAACCTGTTTATTCCTCCTGTAAACATGTTTTTTTCTGCTGTAAACGTGTTTATTCTTGCAGTAAACCTGTTTATTTCTGCTGTAAACATGTTTATTTCTGCTGTAAACGTGTTTATTCCTTCTGTAAACGTGTTTATTTCTGCTGTAAATGTGTTTATTTCTGCTGTAAACGTGTTTGTTTCTGCTGTAAATACATTTATTTCTGCTGTAAATATGTTTATTCCTGCTGTAAACCTGTTTATTCCTGCTGTAAACGTGTTTATTTCTGCTGTAAATACATTTATTTCTGCTGTAAATACGTTTATTTCTGCTGTAAACCTGTTTATTCCTCCTGTAAACATGATTTTTTCTGCTGTAAACGTGTTTATTCCTGCTGTAAACGTGTTTATTCCTGCTATAAACGTTTTTATTTCTGCTGTAAATGTGTGTATTTCTGCTGTAAATACGTTTATTTCTGCTGTAAATACGTTTATTTCTGCTGTAAACCTGTTTATTCCTCCTGTAAACATGTTTTTTTCTGCTGTAAACGTGTTTATTCTTGCAGTAAACCTGTTTATTTCTGCTGTAAACATGTTTATTCCTGCTGTAAACATGTTTATTTCTGCTGTAAACGTGTTTATTCCTTCTGTAAACGTGTTTATTTCTGCTGTAAATGTGTTTATTTCTGCTGTAAACGTGTTTATTTCTGCTGTAAATATGTTTATTCCTGCTGTAAACATGTTTATTTATGCTGTAAATATGTTTATTTCTGCTGTAAATACATTTATTTCTGCTGTAAATATGTTTATTCCTGCTGTAAACGTGTTTATTCCTACTATAAACGTGTTTATTTCTGCTGTAAATGTGTTTATTTCTGCTGTAAATACGTTTATTTCTGCTGTAAATACGTTTATTTCTGCTGTAAACCTGTTTATTCCTCCTGTAAACATGTTTTTTTCTGCTGTAAACGTGTTTATTCTTGCAGTAAACCTGTTTATTCCTGCTGTAAACATGTTTATTCCTGCTGTAAACATGTTTATTTCTGCTGTAAACGTGTTTATTCCTTCTGTAAACGTGTTTATTTCTGCTGTAAATGTGTTTATTTCTGCTGTAAACGTGTTTATTTCTGCTGTAAATATGTTTATTCCTGCTGTAAACGTGTTTATTTCTGCTGTAAACGTGTTTATTCCTGCTGTAAACATGTTTATTCCTGCTGTAAACATGTTTATTTCTGCTGTAAACGTGTTTATTCCTTCTGTAAACGTGTTTATTTCTGCTGTAAATGTGTTTATTTCTGCTGTAAACGTGTTTATTTCTGCTGTAAATATGTTTATTCCTGCTGTAAACGTGTTTATTTCTGCTGTAAATATGTTTATTCCTGCTGTAAACGTGTTTATTTCTGCTGTAAATACGTTTATTTCTGCTGTAAATACATTTATTTCTGCTGTAAATATGTTTATTCCTGCTGTAAACCTGTTTATTCCTGCTGTAAACGTGTTTATTTCTGCTGTAAACGTGTTTATTCCTGCTATAAACGTGTTTATTTCTGCTGTAAATGTGTTTATTTCTGCTGTAAATACGTTTATTTCTACTGTAAATACAATTATTTCTGCTGTAAACGTGTTTATTCCTGCTGTAAACCTGTTTATTCCTGCTGTAAACATGTTTATTTCTGCTGTAAATATGTTTATTTCTTCTGTAAATATGTTTATTCCTGCTGTAAACCTGTTTATTCCTGCTGTAAACCTGTTTATTTCTGCTGTAAATACATTTATTTCTGCTGTAAATACGTTTATTTCTGCTGTAAACCTGTTTATTCCTCCTGTAAACATGATTTTTTTCTGCTGTAAACGTGTTTATTCCTGCTGTAAACGTGTTTATTCCTGCTATAAACGTTTTTATTTCTGCTGTAAATGTGTTTATTTCTGCTGTAAATACGTTTATTTCTGCTGTAAATACGTTTATTTCTGCTGTAAACCTGTTTATTCCTCCTGTAAACATGTTTTTTTCTGCTGTAAACGTGTTTATTCTTGCAGTAAACCTGTTTATTCCTGCTGTAAACATGTTTATTCCTGCTGTAAACATGTTTATTTCTGCTGTAAACGTGTTTATTCCTTCTGTAAACGTGTTTATTTCTGCTGTAAATGTGTTTATTTCTGCTGTAAACGTGTTTATTTCTGCTGTAAATATGTTTATTCCTGCTGTAAACATGTTTATTTCTGCTGTAAATATATTTCTGCTGTAAATACATTTATTTCTGCTGTAAATATGTTTATTCCTGCTGTAAACCTGTTTATTCCTTCTGTAAACGTGTTTATTTCTGCTGTAAATACATTTATTTCTGCTGTAAATACGTTTATTTCTGCTGTAAACCTGTTTATTCCTCCTGTAAACATGATTTTTTCTGCTGTAAACGTGTTTATTCCTGCTGTAAACGTGTTTATTCCTGCTATAAACCTGTTTATTCCTGCTGTAAACATGTTTATTTCTGTTGTAAATATGTTTATTCCTGCTGTAAACCTGTTTATTCCTGCTATAAACGTGTTTATTTCTGCTGTAAATGTGTTTATTTCTGCTGTAAATACGTTTATTTCTGCTGTAAATACATTTTTTTCTGCTGTAAATATGTTTATTCCTGCTGTAAACCTGTTTATTCCTGCTGTAAACGTGTTTATTTCTGCTGTAAATACATTTATTTCTGCTGTAAATACGTTTATTTCTGCTGTAAACGTGTTTATTCCTTCTGTAAACATGATTTTTTCTGCTGTAAATGTGTTTATTCCTGCTGTAAACGTGTTTATTCCTGCTATAAACGTGTTTATTTCTGCTGTAAATGTGTTTATTTCTGCTGTAAATACGTTTATTTCTGCTGTAAATACGTTTATTTCTGCTGTAAACCTGTTTATTCCTCCTGTAAACATGTTTTTTTCTGCTGTAAACGTGTTTATTCTTGCAGTAAACCTGTTTATTCCTGCTGTAAACATGTTTATTCCTGCTGTAAACATGTTTATTTCTGCTGTAAACGTGTTTATTCCTTCTGTAAACGTGTTTATTTCTGCTGTAAATGTGTTTATTTCTGCTGTAAACGTGTTTATTTCTGCTGTAAATATGTATATTCCTGCTGTAAACGTGTTTATTTCTGCTGTAAACGTGTTTATTCCTGCTGTAAACATGTTTATTCCTGCTGTAAACATGTTTATTTCTGCTGTAAACGTGTTTATTCCTTCTGTAAACGTGTTTATTTCTGCTGTAAATGTGTTTATTTCTGCTGTAAACGTGTTTATTTCTGCTGTACATATGTTTATTCCTGCTGTAAACGTGTTTATTTCTGCTGTAAATATGTTTATTCCTGCTGTAAACGTGTTTATTTCTGCTGTAAATACGTTTATTTCTGCTGTAAATACATTTATTTCTGCGGTAAATATGTTTATTCCTGCTGTAAACCTGTTTATTCCTGCTGTAAACGTGTTTATTTCTGCTGTAAACGTGTTTATTCCTGCTATAAACGTGTTTATTTCTGCTGTAAATGTGTTTATTTCTGCTGTAAATACGTTTATTTCTACTGTAAATACAATTATTTCTGCTGTAAACGTGTTTATTCCTGCTGTAAACCTGTTTATTCCTGCTGTAAACATGTTTATTTCTGCTGTAAATATGTTTATTTCTGCTGTAAATATGTTTATTCCTGCTGTAAACCTGTTTATTCCTGCTGTAAACGTGTTTATTTCTGCTGTAAATACATTTATTTCTGCTGTAAATACGTTTATTTCTGCTGTAAATGTGTTTATTCCTCCTGTAAACATGTTTTTTTCTGCTGTAAACGTGTTTATTCTTGCAGTAAACCTGTTTATTCCTGCTGTAAACATGTTTATTCCTGCTGTAAACATGTTTATTTCTGCTGTAAACGTGTTTATTCCTTCTGTAAACGTGTTTATTTCTGCTGTAAATGTGTTTATTTCTGCTGTAAACGTGTTTATTTCTGCTGTAAATATGTTTATTCCTGCTGTAAACATGTTTATTTCTGCTGTAAATATGTTTATTTCTGCTGTAAATACATTTATTTCTGCTGTAAATATGTTTATTCCTGCTGTAAACATGTTTATTCCTGCTGTAAACGTGTTTATTTCTGCTGTAAATACATTTATTTCTGCTGTAAATACGTTTATTTCTGCTGTAAACCTGTTTATTCCTCCTGTAAACATGATTTTTTCTGCTGTAAACGTGTTTATTCCTGCTGTAAACGTGTTTATTCCTGCTATAAACCTGTTTATTCCTGCTGTAAACATGTTTATTTCTGCTGTAAATATGTTTATTCCTGCTGTAAACCTGTTTATTCCTGCTATAAACGTGTTTATTTCTGCTGTAAATACGTTTATTTCTACTGTAAATACAATTATTTCTGCTGTAAACGTGTTTATTCCTGCTGTAAACCTGTTTATTCCTGCTGTAAACATGTTTATTTCTGCTGTAAATATGTTTATTTCTTCTGTAAATATGTTTATTCCTGCTGTAAACCTGTTTATTCCTGCTGTAAACCTGTTTATTTCTGCTGTAAATACATTTATTTCTGCTGTAAATACGTTTATTTCTGCTGTAAACCTGTTTATTCCTCCTGTAAACATGATTTTTTCTGCTGTAAACGTGTTTATTCCTGCTGTAAACGTGTTTATTCCTGCTATAAACGTTTTTATTTCTGCTGTAAATGTGTTTATTTCTGCTGTAAATACGTTTATTTCTGCTGTAAATACGTTTATTTCTGCTGTAAACCTGTTTATTCCTCCTGTAAACATGTTTTTTTCTGCTGTAAACGTGTTTATTCTTGCAGTAAACCTGTTTATTCCTGCTGTAAACATGTTTATTCCTGCTGTAAACATGTTTATTTCTGCTGTAAACGTGTTTATTCCTTCTGTAAACGTGTTTATTTCTGCTGTAAATGTGTTTATTTCTGCTGTAAACGTGTTTATTTCTGCTGTAAATATGTTTATTCCTGCTGTAAACATGTTTATTTCTGCTGTAAATATGTTTATTTCTGCTGTAAATACATTTATTTCTGCTGTAAATATGTTTATTCCTGCTGTAAACCTGTTTATTCCTGCATTAAACGTGTTTATTTCTGCTGTAAATACATTTATTTCTGCTGTAAATACGTTTATTTCTGCTGTAAACCTGTTTATTCCTCCTGTAAACATGATTTTTTCTGCTGTAAACGTGTTTATTCCTGCTGTAAACGTGTTTATTCCTGCTATAAACCTGTTTATTCCTGCTGTAAACATGTTTATTTCTGTTGTAAATATGTTTATTCCTGCTGTAAACCTGTTTATTCCTGCTATAAACGTGTTTATTTCTGCTGTAAATGTGTTTATTTCTGCTGTAAATACGTTTATTTCTGCTGTAAATACATTTTTTTCTGCTGTAAATATGTTTATTCCTGCTGTAAACCTGTTTATTCCTGCTGTAAACGTGTTTATTTCTGCTGTAAATACATTTATTTCTGCTGTAAATACGTTTATTTCTGCTGTAAACCTGTTTATTCCTCCTGTAAACATGATTTTTTCTGCTGTAAATGTGTTTATTCCTGCTGTAAACGTGTTTATTCCTGCTATAAACGTGTTTATTTCTGCTGTAAATGTGTTTATTTCTGCTGTAAATACGTTTATTTCTGCTGTAAATACGTTTATTTCTGCTGTAAACCTGTTTATTCCTCCTGTAAACATGTTTTTTTCTGCTGTAAACGTGTTTATTCTTGCAGTAAACTTGTTTATTCCTGCTGTAAACATGTTTATTCCTGCTGTAAACATGTTTATTTCTGCTGTAAACGTGTTTATTCCTTCTGTAAACGTGTTTATTTCTGCTGTAAATGTGTTTATTTCTGCTGTAAACGTGTTTATTTCTGCTGTAAATATGTATATTCCTGCTGTAAACGTGTTTATTTCTGCTGTAAACGTGTTTATTCCTGCTGTAAACATGTTTATTCCTGCTGTAAACATGTTTATTTCTGCTGTAAACGTGTTTATTCCTTCTGTAAACGTGTTTATTTCTGCTGTAAATGTGTTTATTTCTGCTGTAAACGTGTTTATTTCTGCTGTAAATATGTTTATTCCTGCTGTAAACGTGTTTATTTCTGCTGTAAATATGTTTATTCCTGCTGTAAACGTGTTTATTTCTGCTGTAAATACGTTTATTTCTGCTGTAAATACATTTATTTCTGCTGTAAATATGTTTATTCCTGCTGTAAACCTGTTTATTCCTGCTGTAAACGTGTTTATTTCTGCTGTAAACGTGTTTATTCCTGCTATAAACGTGTTTATTTCTGCTGTAAATGTGTTTATTTCTGCTGTAAATACGTTTATTTCTACTGTAAATACAATTATTTCTGCTGTAAACGTGTTTATTCCTGCTGTAAACCTGTTTATTCCTGCTGTAAACATGTTTATTTCTGCTGTAAATATGTTTATTTCTGCTGTAAATATGTTTATTCCTGCTGTAAACCTGTTTATTCCTGCTGTAAACGTGTTTATTTCTGCTGTAAATACATTTATTTCTGCTGTAAATACGTTTATTTCTGCTGTAAACCTGTTTATTCCTCCTGTAAACATGTTTTTTTCTGCTGTAAACGTGTTTATTCTTGCAGTAAACCTGTTTATTCCTGCTGTAAACATGTTTATTCCTGCTGTAAACATGTTTATTTCTGCTGTAAACGTGTTTATTCCTTCTGTAAACGTGTTTATTTCTGCTGTAAATGTGTTTATTTCTGCTGTAAACGTGTTTATTTCTGCTGTAAATATGTTTATTCCTGCTGTAAACATGTTTATTTCTGCTGTAAATATGTTTATTTCTGCTGTAAATACATTTATTTCTGCTTTAAATATGTTTATTCCTGCTGTAAACATGTTTGTTCCTGCTGTAAACGTGTTTATTTCTGCTGTAAATACATTTATTTCTGCTGTAAATACGTTTATTTCTGCTGTAAACCTGTTTATTCCTCCTGTAAACGTGTTTATTTCTGCTGTAAACGTGTTTATTCCTGCTATAAACGTGTTTATTTCTGCTGTAAATGTGTTTATTTCTGCTGTAAATACGTTTATTTCTACTGTAAATACAATTATTTCTGCTGTAAACGTGTTTATTCCTGCTGTAAACCTGTTTATTCCTGCTGTAAACATGTTTATTTCTGCTGTAAATATGTTTATTTCTGCTGTAAATATGTTTATTCCTGCTGTAAACCTGTTTATTCCTGCTGTAAACGTGTTTATTTCTGCTGTAAATACATTTATTTCTGCTGTAAATACGTTTATTTCTGCTGTAAACCTGTTTATTCCTCCTGTAAACATGTTTTTTTCTGCTGTAAACGTGTTTATTCTTGCAGTAAACCTGTTTATTCCTGCTGTAAACATGTTTATTCCTGCTGTAAACATGTTTATTTCTGCTGTAAACGTGTTTATTCCTTCTGTAAACGTGTTTATTTCTGCTGTAAATGTGTTTATTTCTGCTGTAAACGTGTTTATTTCTGCTGTAAATATGTTTATTCCTGCTGTAAACATGTTTATTTCTGCTGTAAATATGTTTATTTCTGCTGTAAATACATTTATTTCTGCTGTAAATATGTTTATTCCTGCTGTAAACATGTTTGTTCCTGCTGTAAACGTGTTTATTTCTGCTGTAAATACATTTATTTCTGCTGTAAATACGTTTATTTCTGCTGTAAACCTGTTTATTCCTCCTGTAAACATGATTTTTTCTGCTGTAAACGTGTTTATTCCTGCTGTAAACGTGTTTATTCCTGCTATAAACCTGTTTATTCCTGCTGTAAACATGTTTATTTCTGCTGTAAATATGTTTATTCCTGCTGTAAACCTGTTTATTCCTGCTATAAACGTGTTTATTTCTGCTGTAAATGTGTTTATTTCTGCTGTAAATACGTTTATTTCTGCTGTAAATACATTTTTTTCTGCTGTAAATATGTTTATTCCTGCTGTAAACCTGTTTATTCCTGCTGTAAACGTGTTTATTTCTGCTGTAAATACATTTATTTCTGCTGTAAATACGTTTATTTCTGCTGTAAACCTGTTTATTCCTCCTGTAAACATGATTTTTTCTGCTGTAAATGTGTTTATTCCTGCTGTAAACGTGTTTATTCCTGCTATAAACGTGTTTATTTCTGCTGTAAATGTGTTTATTTCTGCTGTAAATACGTTTATTTCTGCTGTAAATACGTTTATTTCTGCTGTAAACCTGTTTATTCCTCCTGTAAACATGTTTTTTTCTGCTGTAAACGTGTTTATTCTTGCAGTAAACCTGTTTATTCCTGCTGTAAACATGTTTATTCCTGCTGTAAACCTGTTTATTCCTGCTGTAAACGTGTTTATTTCTGCTGTAAATACATTTATTTCTGCTGTAAATACGTTTATTTCTGCTGTAAACCTGTTTATTCCTCCTGTAAACATGTTTTTTTCTGCTGTAAACGTGTTTATTCTTGCAGTAAACCTGTTTATTCCTGCTGTAAACATGTTTATTCCTGCTGTAAACATGTTTATTTCTGCTGTAAACGTGTTTATTCCTTCTGTAAACGTGTTTATTTCTGCTGTAAATGTGTTTATTTCTGCTGTAAACGTGTTTATTTCTGCTGTAAATATGTTTATTCCTGCTGTAAACATGTTTATTTCTGCTGTAAATATGTTTATTTCTGCTGTAAATACATTTATTTCTGCTGTAAATATGTTTATTCCTGCTGTAAACATGTTTGTTCCTGCTGTAAACGTGTTTATTTCTGCTGTAAATACATTTATTTCTGCTGTAAATACGTTTATTTCTGCTGTAAACCTGTTTATTCCTCCTGTAAACATGATTTTTTCTGCTGTAAACGTGTTTATTCCTGCTGTAAACGTGTTTATTCCTGCTATAAACCTGTTTATTCCTGCTGTAAACATGTTTATTTCTGCTGTAAATATGTTTATTCCTGCTGTAAACCTGTTTATTCCTGCTATAAACGTGTTTATTTCTGCTGTAAATGTGTTTATTTCTGCTGTAAATACGTTTATTTCTGCTGTAAATACATTTTTTTCTGCTGTAAATATGTTTATTCCTGCTGTAAACCTGTTTATTCCTGCTGTAAACGTGTTTATTTCTGCTGTAAATACATTTATTTCTGCTGTAAATACGTTTATTTCTGCTGTAAACCTGTTTATTCCTCCTGTAAACATGATTTTTTCTGCTGTAAATGTGTTTATTCCTGCTGTAAACGTGTTTATTCCTGCTATAAACGTGTTTATTTCTGCTGTAAATGTGTTTATTTCTGCTGTAAATACGTTTATTTCTGCTGTAAATACGTTTATTTCTGCTGTAAACCTGTTTATTCCTCCTGTAAACATGTTTTTTTCTGCTGTAAACGTGTTTATTCTTGCAGTAAACCTGTTTATTCCTGCTGTAAACATGTTTATTCCTGCTGTAAACATGTTTATTTCTGCTGTAAACGTGTTTATTCCTTCTGTAAACGTGTTTATTTCTGCTGTAAATGTGTTTATTTCTGCTGTAAACGTGTTTATTTCTGCTGTAAATATGTATATTCCTGCTGTAAACGTGTTTATTTCTGCTGTAAACGTGTTTATTCCTGCTGTAAACATGTTTATTCCTGCTGTAAACATGTTTATTTCTGCTGTAAACGTGTTTATTCCTTCTGTAAACGTGTTTATTTCTGCTGTAAATGTGTTTATTTCTGCTGTAAACGTGTTTATTTCTGCTGTAAATATGTTTATTCCTGCTGTAAACCTGTTTATTCCTGCTGTAAACGTGTTTATTTCTGCTGTAAACGTGTTTATTCCTGCTATAAACGTGTTTATTTCTGCTGTAAATGTGTTTATTTCTGCTGTAAATACGTTTATTTCTACTGTAAATACAATTATTTCTGCTGTAAACATGTTTATTCCTGCTGTAAACCTGTTTATTCCTGCTGTAAACATGTTTATTTCTGCTGTAAATATGTTTATTTCTGCTGTAAATATGTTTATTCCTGCTGTAAACCTGTTTATTCCTGCTGTAAACGTGTTTATTTCTGCTGTAAATACATTTATTTCTGCTGTAAATACGTTTATTTCTGCTGTAAACCTGTTTATTCCTCCTGTAAACATGTTTTTTTCTGCTGTAAACGTGTTTATTCTTGCAGTAAACCTGTTTATTCCTGCTGTAAACATGTTTATTCCTGCTGTAAACATGTTTATTTCTGCTGTAAACGTGTTTATTCCTTCTGTAAACGTGTTTATTTCTGCTGTAAATGTGTTTATTTCTGCTGTAAACGTGTTTATTTCTGCTGTAAATATGTTTATTCCTGCTGTAAACATGTTTATTTCTGCTGTAAATATGTTTATTTCTGCTGTAAATACATTTATTTCTGCTTTAAATATGTTTATTCCTGCTGTAAACATGTTTGTTCCTGCTGTAAACGTGTTTATTTCTGCTGTAAATACATTTATTTCTGCTGTAAATACGTTTATTTCTGCTGTAAACCTGTTTATTCCTCCTGTAAACGTGTTTATTTCTGCTGTAAACGTGTTTATTCCTGCTATAAACGTGTTTATTTCTGCTGTAAATGTGTTTATTTCTGCTGTAAATACGTTTATTTCTACTGTAAATACAATTATTTCTGCTGTAAACGTGTTTATTCCTGCTGTAAACCTGTTTATTCCTGCTGTAAACATGTTTATTTCTGCTGTAAATATGTTTATTTCTGCTGTAAATATGTTTATTCCTGCTGTAAACCTGTTTATTCCTGCTGTAAACGTGTTTATTTCTGCTGTAAATACATTTATTTCTGCTGTAAATACGTTTATTTCTGCTGTAAACCTGTTTATTCCTCCTGTAAACATGTTTTTTTCTGCTGTAAACGTGTTTATTCTTGCAGTAAACCTGTTTATTCCTGCTGTAAACATGTTTATTCCTGCTGTAAACATGTTTATTTCTGCTGTAAACGTGTTTATTCCTTCTGTAAACGTGTTTATTTCTGCTGTAAATGTGTTTATTTCTGCTGTAAACGTGTTTATTTCTGCTGTAAATATGTTTATTCCTGCTGTAAACATGTTTATTTCTGCTGTAAATATGTTTATTTCTGCTGTAAATACATTTATTTCTGCTGTAAATATGTTTATTCCTGCTGTAAACATGTTTGTTCCTGCTGTAAACGTGTTTATTTCTGCTGTAAATACATTTATTTCTGCTGTAAATACGTTTATTTCTGCTGTAAACCTGTTTATTCCTCCTGTAAACATGATTTTTTCTGCTGTAAACGTGTTTATTCCTGCTGTAAACGTGTTTATTCCTGCTATAAACCTGTTTATTCCTGCTGTAAACATGTTTATTTCTGCTGTAAATATGTTTATTCCTGCTGTAAACCTGTTTATTCCTGCTATAAACGTGTTTATTTCTGCTGTAAATGTGTTTATTTCTGCTGTAAATACGTTTATTTCTGCTTTAAATACATTTTTTTCTGCTGTAAATATGTTTATTCCTGCTGTAAACCTGTTTATTCCTGCTGTAAACGTGTTTATTTCTGCTGTAAATACATTTATTTCTGCTGTAAATACGTTTATTTCTGCTGTAAACCTGTTTATTCCTCCTGTAAACATGATTTTTTCTGCTGTAAATGTGTTTATTCCTGCTGTAAACGTGTTTATTCCTGCTATAAACGTGTTTATTTCTGCTGTAAATGTGTTTATTTCTGCTGTAAATACGTTTATTTCTGCTGTAAATACGTTTATTTCTGCTGTAAACCTGTTTATTCCTCCTGTAAACATGTTTTTTTCTGCTGTAAACGTGTTTATTCTTGCAGTAAACCTGTTTATTCCTGCTGTAAACATGTTTATTCCTTCTGTAAACGTGTTTATTTCTGCTGTAAATGTGTTTATTTCTGCTGTAAACGTGTTTATTTCTGCTGTAAATATGTATATTCCTGCTGTAAACGTGTTTATTTCTGCTGTAAACGTGTTTATTCCTGCTGTAAACATGTTTATTCCTGCTGTAAACATGTTTATTTCTGCTGTAAACGTGTTTATTCCTTCTGTAAACGTGTTTATTTCTGCTGTAAATGTGTTTATTTCTGCTGTAAACGTGTTTATTTCTGCTGTAAATATGTTTATTCCTGCTGTAAACGTGTTTATTTCTGCTGTAAATATGTTTATTCCTGCTGTAAATGTGTTTATTTCTGCTGTAAACGTGTTTATTTCTGCTGTAAATACATTTATTTCTGCTGTAAATACGTTTATTTCTGCTGTAAACCTGTTTATTCCTCCTGTAAACATGATTTTTTTCTGTTGTAAACGTGTTTATTCCTGCTGTAAACATGTTTATTTCTGCTGTAAATATGTTTATTTCTGCTGTAAATACATTTATTTCTGCTGTAAATATGTTTATTCCTGCTGTAAACATGTTTGTTCCTGCTGTAAACGTGTTTATTTCTGCTGTAAATACATTTATTTCTGCTGTAAATACGTTTATTTCTGCTGTAAACCTGTTTATTCCTCCTGTAAACATGATTTTTTCTGCTGTAAACGTGTTTATTCCTGCTGTAAACGTGTTTATTCCTGCTATAAACCTGTTTATTCCTGCTGTAAACATGTTTATTTCTGCTGTAAATATGTTTATTCCTGCTGTAAACCTGTTTATTCCTGCTATAAACGTGTTTATTTCTGCTGTAAATGTGTTTATTTCCGCTGTAAATACGTTTATTTCTGCTGTAAATACATTTTTTTCTGCTGTAAATATGTTTATTCCTGCTGTAAACCTGTTTATTCCTGCTGTAAACGTGTTTATTTCTGCTGTAAATACATTTATTTCTGCTGTAAATACGTTTATTTCTGCTGTAAACCTGTTTATTCCTCCTGTAAACATGATTTTTTCTGCTGTAAATGTGTTTATTCCTGCTGTAAACGTGTTTATTCCTGCTATAAACGTGTTTATTTCTGCTGTAAATGTGTTTATTTCTGCTGTAAATACGTTTATTTCTGCTGTAAATACGTTTATTTCTGCTGTAAACCTGTTTATTCCTCCTGTAAACATGTTTTTTTCTGCTGTAAACGTGTTTATTCTTGCAGTAAACCTGTTTATTCCTGCTGTAAACATGTTTATTCCTGCTGTAAACATGTTTATTTCTGCTGTAAACGTGTTTATTCCTTCTGTAAACGTGTTTATTTCTGCTGTAAATGTGTTTATTTCTGCTGTAAACGTGTTTATTTCTGCTGTAAATATGTATATTCCTGCTGTAAACGTGTTTATTTCTGCTGTAAACGTGTTTATTCCTGCTGTAAACATGTTTATTCCTGCTGTAAACATGTTTATTTCTGCTGTAAACGTGTTTATTCCTTCTGTAAACGTGTTTATTTCTGCTGTAAATGTGTTTATTTCTGCTGTAAACGTGTTTATTTCTGCTGTAAATATGTTTATTCCTGCTGTAAACGTGTTTATTTCTGCTGTAAATATGTTTATTCCTGCTGTAAATGTGTTTATTTCTGCTGTAAACGTGTTTATTTCTGCTGTAAATACATTTATTTCTGCTGTAAATACGTTTATTTCTGCTGTAAACCTGTTTATTCCTCCTGTAAACATGATTTTTTTCTGTTGTAAACGTGTTTATTCCTGCTGTAAACGTGTTTATTCCTGCTATAAACGTTTTTATTTCTGCTGTAAATGTGTTTATTTCTGCTGTAAATACGTTTATTTCTGCTGTAAATACGTTTATTTCTGCTGTAAACCTGTTTATTCCTCCTGTAAACATGTTTTTTTCTGCTGTAAACGTGTTTATTCTTGCAGTAAACCTGTTTATTTCTGCTGTAAACATGTTTATTCCTGCTGTAAACATGTTTATTTCTGCTGTAAACGTGTTTATTCCTTCTGTAAACGTGTTTATTTCTGCTGTAAATGTGTTTATTTCTGCTGTAAACGTGTTTATTTCTGCTGTAAACGTGTTTATTCCTGCTGTAAACGTGTTTATTCCTGCTATAAACCTGTTTATTCCTGCTGTAAACATGTTTATTTCTGCTGTAAATATGTTTATTCCTGCTGTAAACCTGTTTATTCCTGCTGTAAACGTGTTTATTTCTGCTGTAAATACGTTTATTTCTGCTGTAAATACATTTATTTCTGCTGTAAATACGTTTATTTCTGCTGTAAACCTGTTTATTCCTCCTGTAAACATGATTTTTTCTGCTGTAAATGTGTTTATTCCTGCTGTAAACGTGTTTATTTCTGCTGTAAATGTGTTTATTTCTGCTGTAAATACGTTTATTTCTGCTGTAAATACGTTTATTTCTGCTGTAAACCTGTTTATTCCTCCTGTAAACATGTTTTTTTCTGCTGTAAACGTGTTTATTCTTGCAGTAAACCTGTTTATTCCTGCTGTAAACATGTTTATTCCTGCTGTAAACATGTTTATTTCTGCTGTAAACGTGTTTATTCCTTCTGTAAACGTGTTTATTTCTGCTGTAAATGTGTTTATTTCTGCTGTAAACGTGTTTATTTCTGCTGTAAATATGTATATTCCTGCTGTAAACGTGTTTATTTCTGCTGTAAACGTGTTTATTCCTGCTGTAAACATGTTTATTCCTGCTGTAAACATGTTTATTTCTGCTGTAAACGTGTTTATTCCTTCTGTAAACGTGTTTATTTCTGCTGTAAATGTGTTTATTTCTGCTGTAAACGTGTTTATTTCTGCTGTAAATATGTTTATTCCTGCTGTAAACGTGTTTATTTCTGCTGTAAATATGTTTATTCCTGCTGTAAACGTGTTTATTTCTGCTGTAAATACGTTTATTTCTGCTGTAAATACATTTATTTCTGCTGTAAATATGTTTATTCCTGCTGTAAACCTGTTTATTCCTGCTGTAAACGTGTTTATTTCTGCTGTAAACGTGTTTATTCCTGCTATAAACGTGTTTATTTCTGCTGTAAATGTGTTTATTTCTGCTGTAAATACGTTTATTTCTACTGTAAATACAATTATTTCTGCTGTAAACGTGTTTATTCCTGCTGTAAACCTGTTTATTCCTGCTGTAAACATGTTTATTTCTGCTGTAAATATGTTTATTTCTGCTGTAAATATGTTTATTCCTGCTGTAAACCTGTTTATTCCTGCTGTAAACGTGTTTATTTCTGCTGTAAATACATTTATTTCTGCTGTAAATACGTTTATTTCTGCTGTAAACCTGTTTATTCCTCCTGTAAACATGTTTTTTTCTGCTGTAAACGTGTTTATTCTTGCAGTAAACCTGTTTATTCCTGCTGTAAACATGTTTATTCCTGCTGTAAACATGTTTATTTCTGCTGTAAACGTGTTTATTCCTTCTGTAAACGTGTTTATTTCTGCTGTAAATGTGTTTATTTCTGCTGTAAACGTGTTTATTTCTGCTGTAAATATGTTTATTCCTGCTGTAAACATGTTTATTTCTGCTGTAAATATGTTTATTTCTGCTGTAAATACATTTATTTCTGCTGTAAATATGTTTATTCCTGCTGTAAACATGTTTATTCCTGCTGTAAACGTGTTTATTTCTGCTGTAAATACATTTATTTCTGCTGTAAATACGTTTATTTCTGCTGTAAACCTGTTTATTCCTCCTGTAAACATGATTTTTTCTGCTGTAAACGTGTTTATTCCTGCTGTAAACGTGTTTATTCCTGCTATAAACCTGTTTATTCCTGCTGTAAACATGTTTATTTCTGCTGTAAATATGTTTATTCCTGCTGTAAACCTGTTTATTCCTGCTATAAACGTGTTTATTTCTGCTGTAAATGTGTTTATTTCTGCTGTAAATACGTTTATTTCTGCTGTAAATACATTTTTTTCTGCTGTAAATATGTTTATTCCTGCTGTAAACCTGTTTATTCCTGCTGTAAACGTGTTTATTTCTGCTGTAAATACATTTATTTCTGCTGTAAATACGTTTATTTCTGCTGTAAACCTGTTTATTCCTCCTGTAAACATGATTTTTTCTGCTGTAAATGTGTTTATTCCTGCTGTAAACGTGTTTATTCCTGCTATAAACGTGTTTATTTCTGCTGTAAATGTGTTTATTTCTGCTGTAAATACGTTTATTTCTGCTGTAAATACGTTTATTTCTGCTGTAAACCTGTTTATTCCTCCTGTAAACATGTTTTTTTCTGCTGTAAACGTGTTTATTCTTGCAGTAAACCTGTTTATTCCTGCTGTAAACATGTTTATTCCTGCTGTAAACATGTTTATTTCTGCTGTAAACGTGTTTATTCCTTCTGTAAACGTGTTTATTTCTGCTGTAAATGTGTTTATTTCTGCTGTAAACGTGTTTATTTCTGCTGTAAATATGTATATTCCTGCTGTAAACGTGTTTATTTCTGCTGTAAACGTGTTTATTCCTGCTGTAAACATGTTTATTCCTGCTGTAAACATGTTTATTTCTGCTGTAAACGTGTTTATTCCTTCTGTAAACGTGTTTATTTCTGCTGTAAATGTGTTTATTTCTGCTGTAAACGTGTTTATTTCTGCTGTAAATATGTTTATTCCTGCTGTAAACGTGTTTATTTCTGCTGTAAATATGTTTATTCCTGCTGTAAATGTGTTTATTTCTGCTGTAAACGTGTTTATTTCTGCTGTAAATACATTTATTTCTGCTGTAAATACGTTTATTTCTGCTGTAAACCTGTTTATTCCTCCTGTAAACATGATTTTTTTCTGTTGTAAACGTGTTTATTCCTGCTGTAAACGTGTTTATTCCTGCTATAAACGTTTTTATTTCTGCTGTAAATGTGTTTATTTCTGCTGTAAATACGTTTATTTCTGCTGTAAATACGTTTATTTCTGCTGTAAACCTGTTTATTCCTCCTGTAAACATGTTTTTTTCTGCTGTAAACGTGTTTATTCTTGCAGTAAACCTGTTTATTTCTGCTGTAAACATGTTTATTCCTGCTGTAAACATGTTTATTTCTGCTGTAAACGTGTTTATTCCTTCTGTAAACGTGTTTATTTCTGCTGTAAATGTGTTTATTTCTGCTGTAAACGTGTTTATTTCTGCTGTAAATATGTTTATTCCTGCTGTAAACATGTTTATTTCTGCTGTAAATATGTTTATTTCTGCTGTAAATACATTTATTTCTGCTGTAAATATGTTTATTCCTGCTGTAAACCTGTTTATTCCTGCTGTAAACGTGTTTATTTCTGCTGTAAATACATTTATTTCTGCTGTAAATACGTTTATTTCTGCTGTAAACCTGTTTATTCCTCCTGTAAACATGATTTTTTCTGCTGTAAACGTGTTTATTCCTGCTGTAAACGTGTTTATTCCTGCTATAAACCTGTTTATTCCTGCTGTAAACATGTTTATTTCTGCTGTAAATATGTTTATTCCTGCTGTAAACCTGTTTATTCCTGCTGTAAACGTGTTTATTTCTGCTGTAAATACGTTTATTTCTGCTGTAAATACATTTATTTCTGCTGTAAATACGTTTATTTCTGCTGTAAACCTGTTTATTCCTCCTGTAAACATGATTTTTTCTGCTGTAAATGTGTTTATTCCTGCTGTAAACGTGTTTATTCCTGCTATAAACGTGTTTATTTCTGCTGTAAATGTGTTTATTTCTGCTGTAAATACGTTTATTTCTGCTGTAAATACATTTATTTCTGCTGTAAACCTGTTTATTCCTCCTGTAAACATGTTTTTTTCTGCTGTAAACGTGTTTATTCTTGCAGTAAACCTGTTTATTCCTGCTGTAAACATGTTTATTCCTGCTGTAAACATGTTTATTTCTGCTGTAAACGTGTTTATTCCTTCTGTAAACGTGTTTATTTCTGCTGTAAATGTGTTTATTTCTGCTGTAAACGTGTTTGTTTCTGCTGTAAATACATTTATTTCTGCTGTAAATATGTTTATTCCTGCTGTAAACCTGTTTATTCCTGCTGTAAACGTGTTTATTTCTGCTGTAAATACATTTATTTCTGCTGTAAATACGTTTATTTCTGCTGTAAACCTGTTTATTCCTCCTGTAAACATGATTTTTTCTGCTGTAAACGTGTTTATTCCTGCTGTAAACGTGTTTATTCCTGCTATAAACGTTTTTATTTCTGCTGTAAATGTGTGTATTTCTGCTGTAAATACGTTTATTTCTGCTGTAAATACGTTTATTTCTGCTGTAAACCTGTTTATTCCTCCTGTAAACATGTTTTTTTCTGCTGTAAACGTGTTTATTCTTGCAGTAAACCTGTTTATTTCTGCTGTAAACATGTTTATTCCTGCTGTAAACATGTTTATTTCTGCTGTAAACGTGTTTATTCCTTCTGTAAACGTGTTTATTTCTGCTGTAAATGTGTTTATTTCTGCTGTAAACGTGTTTATTTCTGCTGTAAATATGTTTATTCCTGCTGTAAACATGTTTATTTATGCTGTAAATATGTTTATTTCTGCTGTAAATACATTTATTTCTGCTGTAAATATGTTTATTCCTGCTGTAAACGTGTTTATTCCTACTATAAACGTGTTTATTTCTGCTGTAAATGTGTTTATTTCTGCTGTAAATACGTTTATTTCTGCTGTAAATACGTTTATTTCTGCTGTAAACCTGTTTATTCCTCCTGTAAACATGTTTTTTTCTGCTGTAAACGTGTTTATTCTTGCAGTAAACCTGTTTATTCCTGCTGTAAACATGTTTATTCCTGCTGTAAACATGTTTATTTCTGCTGTAAACGTGTTTATTCCTTCTGTAAACGTGTTTATTTCTGCTGTAAATGTGTTTATTTCTGCTGTAAACGTGTTTGTTTCTGCTGTAAATACATTTATTTCTGCTGTAAATATGTTTATTCCTGCTGTAAACCTGTTTATTCCTGCTGTAAACGTGTTTATTTCTGCTGTAAATACATTTATTTCTGCTGTAAATACGTTTATTTCTGCTGTAAACCTGTTTATTCCTCCTGTAAACATGATTTTTTCTGCTGTAAACGTGTTTATTCCTGCTGTAAACGTGTTTATTCCTGCTATAAACGTTTTTATTTCTGCTGTAAATGTGTGTATTTCTGCTGTAAATACGTTTATTTCTGCTGTAAATACGTTTATTTCTGCTGTAAACCTGTTTATTCCTCCTGTAAACATGTTTTTTTCTGCTGTAAACGTGTTTATTCTTGCAGTAAACCTGTTTATTTCTGCTGTAAACATGTTTATTCCTGCTGTAAACATGTTTATTTCTGCTGTAAACGTGTTTATTCCTTCTGTAAACGTGTTTATTTCTGCTGTAAATGTGTTTATTTCTGCTGTAAACGTGTTTATTTCTGCTGTAAATATGTTTATTCCTGCTGTAAACATGTTTATTTATGCTGTAAATATGTTTATTTCTGCTGTAAATACATTTATTTCTGCTGTAAATATGTTTATTCCTGCTGTAAACGTGTTTATTCCTACTATAAACGTGTTTATTTCTGCTGTAAATGTGTTTATTTCTGCTGTAAATACGTTTATTTCTGCTGTAAATACGTTTATTTCTGCTGTAAACGTTTATTCCTCCTGTAAACATGTTTTTTTCTGCTGTAAACGTGTTTATTCTTGCAGTAAACCTGTTTATTCCTGCTGTAAACATGTTTATTCCTGCTGTAAACATGTTTATTTCTGCTGTAAACGTGTTTATTCCTTCTGTAAACGTGTTTATTTCTGCTGTAAATGTGTTTATTTCTGCTGTAAACGTGTTTATTTCTGCTGTAAATATGTTTATTCCTGCTGTAAACGTGTTTATTCCTGCTGTAAACCTGTTTATTCCTGCTGTAAACGTGTTTATTTCTGCTGTAAACGTGTTTATTCCTGCTATAAACGTGTTTATTTCTGCTGTAAATGTGTTTATTTCTGCTGTAAATACGTTTATTTCTACTGTAAATACAATTATTTCTGCTGTAAACGTGTTTATTCCTGCTGTAAACCTGTTTATTCCTGCTGTAAACATGTTTATTTCTGCTGTAAATATGTTTATTTCTGCTGTAAATATGTTTATTCCTGCTGTAAACCTGTTTATTCCTGCTGTAAACGTGTTTATTTCTGCTGTAAATACATTTATTTCTGCTGTAAATACGTTTATTTCTGCTGTAAACCTGTTTATTCCTCCTGTAAACATGATTTTTTCTGCTGTAAACGTGTTTATTCCTGCTGTAAACGTGTTTATTCCTGCTATAAACGTTTTTATTTCTGCTGTAAATGTGTTTATTTCTGCTGTAAATACGTTTATTTCTGCTGTAAATACGTTTATTTCTGTTGTAAACCTGTTTATTCCTCCTGGAAACATGTTTTTTTCTGCTGTAAACGTGTTTATTCTTGCAGTAAACCTGTTTATTCCTGCTGTAAACATGTTTATTCCTGCTGTAAACATGTTTATTTCTGCTGTAAACGTGTTTATTCCTTCTGTAAATGTGTTTATTTCTGCTGTAAACGTGTTTATTTCTGCTGTAAATATGTATATTCCTGCTGTAAACGTGTTTATTTCTGCTGTAAACGTGTTTATTCCTGCTGTAAACATGTTTATTCCTGCTGTAAACATGTTTATTTCTGCTGTAAACGTGTTTATTCCTTCTGTAAACGTGTTTATTTCTGCTGTAAATGTGTTTATTTCTGCTGTAAACGTGTTTATTTCTGCTGTAAATATGTTTATTCCTGCTGTAAACGTGTTTATTTCTGCTGTAAATATGTTTATTCCTGCTGTAAACGTGTTTATTTCTGCTGTAAATACGTTTATTTCTGCTGTAAATACATTTATTTCTGCTGTAAATATGTTTATTCCTGCTGTAAACCTGTTTATTCCTGCTGTAAACGTGTTTATTTCTGCTGTAAACGTGTTTATTCCTGCTATAAACGTGTTTATTTCTGCTGTAAATGTGTTTATTTCTGCTGTAAATACGTTTATTTCTACTGTAAATACAATTATTTCTGCTGTAAACGTGTTTATTCCTGCTGTAAACCTGTTTATTCCTGCTGTAAACATGTTTATTTCTGCTGTAAATATGTTTATTTCTGCTGTAAATATGTTTATTCCTGCTGTAAACCTGTTTATTCCTGCTGTAAACGTGTTTATTTCTGCTGTAAATACATTTATTTCTGCTGTAAATACGTTTATTTCTGCTGTAAACCTGTTTATTCCTCCTGTAAACATGATTTTTTCTGCTGTAAACGTGTTTATTCCTGCTGTAAACGTGTTTATTCCTGCTATAAACGTTTTTATTTCTGCTGTAAATGTGTTTATTTCTGCTGTAAATACGTTTATTTCTGCTGTAAATACGTTTATTTCTGCTGTAAACCTGTTTATTCCTCCTGTAAACATGTTTTTTTCTGCTGTAAACGTGTTTATTCTTGCAGTAAACCTGTTTATTCCTGCTGTAAACATGTTTATTCCTGCTGTAAACATGTTTATTTCTGCTGTAAACGTGTTTATTCCTTCTGTAAACGTGTTTATTTCTGCTGTAAATGTGTTTATTTCTGCTGTGAACGTGTTTATTTCTGCTGTAAATATGTTTATTCCTGCTGTAAACATGTTTATTTCTGCTGTAAATATGTTTATTTCTGCTGTAAATACATTTATTTCTGCTGTAAATATGTTTATTCCTGCTGTAAACCTGTTTATTCCTGCTGTAAACGTGTTTATTTCTGCTGTAAATACATTTATTTCTGCTGTAAATACGTTTATTTCTGCTGTAAACCTGTTTATTCCTCCTGTAAACATGATTTTTTCTGCTGTAAACGTGTTTATTCCTGCTGTAAACGTGTTTATTCCTGCTATAAACCTGTTTATTCCTGCTGTAAACATGTTTATTTCTGCTGTAAATATGTTTATTCCTGCTGTAAACCTGTTTATTCCTGCTATAAACGTGTTTATTTCTGCTGTAAATGTGTTTATTTCTGCTGTAAATACGTTTATTTCTGCTGTAAATACATTTTTTTCTGCTGTAAATATGTTTATTCCTGCTGTAAACCTGTTTATTCCTGCTGTAAACGTGTTTATTTCTGCTGTAAATACATTTATTTCTGCTGTAAATACGTTTATTTCTGCTGTAAACCTGTTTATTCCTCCTGTAAACATGATTTTTTCTGCTGTAAATGTGTTTATTCCTGCTGTAAACGTGTTTATTCCTGCTATAAACGTGTTTATTTCTGCTGTAAATGTGTTTATTTCTGCTGTAAATACGTTTATTTCTGCTGTAAACCTGTTTATTCCTCCTGTAAACATGTTTTTTTCTGCTGTAAACGTGTTTATTCTTGCAGTAAACCTGTTTATTCCTGCTGTAAACATGTTTATTCCTGCTGTAAACATGTTTATTTCTGCTGTAAACGTGTTTATTCCTTCTGTAAACGTGTTTATTTCTGCTGTAAATGTGTTTATTTCTGCTGTAAACGTGTTTATTTCTGCTGTAAATATGTATATTCCTGCTGTAAACGTGTTTATTTCTGCTGTAAACGTGTTTATTCCTGCTGTAAACATGTTTATTCCTGCTGTAAACATGTTTATTTCTGCTGTAAACGTGTTTATTCCTTCTGTAAACGTGTTTATTTCTGCTGTAAATGTGTTTATTTCTGCTGTAAACGTGTTTATTTCTGCTGTAAATATGTTTATTCCTGCTGTAAACGTGTTTATTTCTGCTGTAAATATGTTTATTCCTGCTGTAAATGTGTTTATTTCTGCTGTAAACGTGTTTATTTCTGCTGTAAATACATTTATTTCTGCTGTAAATACGTTTATTTCTGCTGTAAACCTGTTTATTCCTCCTGTAAACATGATTTTTTCTGTTGTAAACGTGTTTATTCCTGCTGTAAACGTGTTTATTCCTGCTATAAACGTTTTTATTTCTGCTGTAAATGTGTTTATTTCTGCTGTAAATACGTTTATTTCTGCTGTAAATACGTTTATTTCTGCTGTAAACCTGTTTATTCCTCCTGTAAACATGTTTTTTTCTGCTGTAAACGTGTTTATTCTTGCAGTAAACCTGTTTATTTCTGCTGTAAACATGTTTATTCCTGCTGTAAACATGTTTATTTCTGCTGTAAACGTGTTTATTCCTTCTGTAAACGTGTTTATTTCTGCTGTAAATGTGTTTATTTCTGCTGTAAACGTGTTTATTTCTGCTGTAAATATGTTTATTCCTGCTGTAAACATGTTTATTTCTGCTGTAAATATGTTTATTTCTGCTGTAAATACATTTATTTCTGCTGTAAATATGTTTATTCCTGCTGTAAACCTGTTTATTCCTGCTGTAAACGTGTTTATTTCTGCTGTAAATACATTTATTTCTGCTGTAAATACGTTTATTTCTGCTGTAAACCTGTTTATTCCTCCTGTAAACATGATTTTTTCTGCTGTAAACGTGTTTATTCCTGCTGTAAACGTGTTTATTCCTGCTATAAACCTGTTTATTCCTGCTGTAAACATGTTTATTTCTGCTGTAAATATGTTTATTCCTGCTGTAAACCTGTTTATTCCTGCTGTAAACGTGTTTATTTCTGCTGTAAATGTGTTTATTTCTGCTGTAAATACATTTATTTCTGCTGTAAATACGTTTATTTCTGCTGTAAACCTGTTTATTCCTCCTGTAAACATGATTTTTTCTGCTGTAAATGTGTTTATTCCTGCTGTAAACGTGTTTATTCCTGCTATAAACGTGTTTATTTCTGCTGTAAATGTGTTTATTTCTGCTGTAAATACGTTTATTTCTGCTGTAAATACGTTTATTTCTGCTGTAAACCTGTTTATTCCTCCTGTAAACATGTTTTTTTCTGCTGTAAACGTGTTTATTCTTGCAGTAAACCTGTTTATTCCTGCTGTAAACATGTTTATTCCTGCTGTAAACATGTTTATTTCTGCTGTAAACGTGTTTATTCCTTCTGTAAACGTGTTTATTTCTGCTGTAAATGTGTTTATTTCTGCTGTAAACGTGTTTGTTTCTGCTGTAAATACATTTATTTCTGCTGTAAATATGTTTATTCCTGCTGTAAACCTGTTTATTCCTGCTGTAAACGTGTTTATTTCTGCTGTAAATACATTTATTTCTGCTGTAAATACGTTTATTTCTGCTGTAAACCTGTTTATTCCTCCTGTAAACATGATTTTTTCTGCTGTAAACGTGTTTATTCCTGCTGTAAACGTGTTTATTCCTGCTATAAACGTTTTTATTTCTGCTGTAAATGTGTGTATTTCTGCTGTAAATACGTTTATTTCTGCTGTAAATACGTTTATTTCTGCTGTAAACCTGTTTATTCCTCCTGTAAACATGTTTTTTTCTGCTGTAAACGTGTTTATTCTTGCAGTAAACCTGTTTATTTCTGCTGTAAACATGTTTATTCCTGCTGTAAACATGTTTATTTCTGCTGTAAACGTGTTTATTCCTTCTGTAAACGTGTTTATTTCTGCTGTAAATGTGTTTATTTCTGCTGTAAATGTGTTTATTTCTGCTGTAAATATGTTTATTCCTGCTGTAAACATGTTTATTTCTGCTGTAAATATGTTTATTTCTGCTGTAAATACATTTATTTCTGCTGTAAATATGTTTATTCCTGCTGTAAACGTGTTTATTCCTACTATAAACGTGTTTATTTCTGCTGTAAATGTGTTTATTTCTGCTGTAAATACGTTTATTTCTGCTGTAAATACGTTTATTTCTGCTGTAAACCTGTTTATTCCTCCTGTAAACATGTTTTTTTCTGCTGTAAACGTGTTTATTCTTGCAGTAAACCTGTTTATTCCTGCTGTAAACATGTTTATTCCTGCTGTAAACATGTTTATTTCTGCTGTAAACGTGTTTATTCCTTCTGTAAACGTGTTTATTTCTGCTGTAAATGTGTTTATTTCTGCTGTAAACGTGTTTATTTCTGCTGTAAATATGTTTATTCCTGCTGTAAACGTGTTTATTTCTGCTGTAAACGTGTTTATTCCTGCTGTAAACATGTTTATTCCTGCTGTAAACATGTTTATTTCTGCTGTAAACGTGTTTATTCCTTCTGTAAACGTGTTTATTTCTGCTGTAAATGTGTTTATTTCTGCTGTAAACGTGTTTATTTCTGCTGTAAATATGTTTATTCCTGCTGTAAACGTGTTTATTTCTGCTGTAAATATGTTTATTCCTGCTGTAAACGTGTTTATTTCTGCTGTAAATACGTTTATTTCTGCTGTAAATACATTTATTTCTGCTGTAAATATGTTTATTCCTGCTGTAAACCTGTTTATTCCTGCTGTAAACGTGTTTATTTCTGCTGTAAACCTGTTTATTCCTGCTATAAACGTGTTTATTTCTGCTGTAAATGTGTTTATTTCTGCTGTAAATACGTTTATTTCTACTGTAAATACAATTATTTCTGCTGTAAACGTGTTTATTCCTGCTGTAAACCTGTTTATTCCTGCTGTAAACATGTTTATTTCTGCTGTAAATATGTTTATTTCTGCTGTAAATACATTTATTTCTGCTGTAAATATGTTTATTCCTGCTGTAAATATGTTTATTCCTGCTGTAAACCTGTTTATTCCTGCTGTAAACGTGTTTATTTCTGCTGTAAATACATTTATTTCTGCTGTAAATACGTTTATTTCTGCTGTAAACCTGTTTATTCCTCCTGTAAACATGATTTTTTCTGCTGTAAACGTGTTTATTCCTGCTATAAACGTGTTTATTTCTGCTGTAAATGTGTTTATTTCTGCTGTAAATACGTTTATTTCTGCTGTAAATACGTTTATTTCTGCTGTAAACCTGTTTATTCCTCCTGTAAACATGTTTTTTTCTGCTGTAAACGTGTTTATTCTTGCAGTAAACCTGTTTATTCCTGCTGTAAACATGTTTATTCCTGCTGTAAACATGTTTATTTCTGCTGTAAACGTGTTTATTCCTTCTGTAAACGTGTTTATTTCTGCTGTAAATGTGTTTATTTCTGCTGTAAACGTGTTTGTTTCTGCTGTAAATACATTTATTTCTGCTGTAAATATGTTTATTCCTGCTGTAAACCTGTTTATTCCTGCTGTAAACGTGTTTATTTCTGCTGTAAATACATTTATTTCTGCTGTAAATACGTTTATTTCTGCTGTAAACCTGTTTATTCCTCCTGTAAACATGATTTTTTCTGCTGTAAACGTGTTTATTCCTGCTGTAAACGTGTTTATTCCTGCTATAAACGTTTTTATTTCTGCTGTAAATGTGTGTATTTCTGCTGTAAATACGTTTATTTCTGCTGTAAATACGTTTATTTCTGCTGTAAACCTGTTTATTCCTCCTGTAAACATGTTTTTTTCTGCTGTAAACGTGTTTATTCTTGCAGTAAACCTGTTTATTTCTGCTGTAAACATGTTTATTCCTGCTGTAAACATGTTTATTTCTGCTGTAAACGTGTTTATTCCTTCTGTAAACGTGTTTATTTCTGCTGTAAATGTGTTTATTTCTGCTGTAAACGTGTTTATTTCTGCTGTAAATATGTTTATTCCTGCTGTAAACATGTTTATTTATGCTGTAAATATGTTTATTTCTGCTGTAAATACATTTATTTCTGCTGTAAATATGTTTATTCCTGCTGTAAACGTGTTTATTCCTACTATAAACGTGTTTATTTCTGCTGTAAATGTGTTTATTTCTGCTGTAAATACGTTTATTTCTGCTGTAAATACGTTTATTTCTGCTGTAAACATGGTTTTTTCTGCTGTAAACGTGTTTATTCTTGCAGTAAACCTGTTTATTCCTGCTGTAAACATGTTTATTCCTGCTGTAAACATGTTTATTTCTGCTGTAAACGTGTTTATTCCTTCTGTAAACGTGTTTATTTCTGCTGTAAATGTGTTTATTTCTGCTGTAAACGTGTTTATTTCTGCTGTAAATATGTTTATTCCTGCTGTAAACGTGTTTATTTCTGCTGTAAACGTGTTTATTCCTGCTGTAAACATGTTTATTCCTGCTGTAAACATGTTTATTTCTGCTGTAAACGTGTTTATTCCTTCTGTAAACGTGTTTATTTCTGCTGTAAATGTGTTTATTTCTGCTGTAAACGTGTTTATTTCTGCTGTAAATATGTTTATTCCTGCTGTAAACGTGTTTATTTCTGCTGTAAATATGTTTATTCCTGCTGTAAACGTGTTTATTTCTGCTGTAAATACGTTTATTTCTGCTGTAAATACATTTATTTCTGCTGTAAATATGTTTATTCCTGCTGTAAACCTGTTTATTCCTGCTGTAAACGTGTTTATTTCTGCTGTAAACGTGTTTATTCCTGCTATAAACGTGTTTATTTCTGCTGTAAATGTGTTTATTTCTGCTGTAAATACGTTTATTTCTACTGTAAATACAATTATTTCTGCTGTAAACGTGTTTATTCCTGCTGTAAACCTGTTTATTCCTCCTGTAAACATGTTTTTTCTGCTGTAAACGTGTTTATTCTTGCAGTAAACCTGTTTATTTCTGCTGTAAACATGTTTATTCCTGCTGTAAACATGTTTATTTCTGCTGTAAACGTGTTTATTCCTTCTGTAAAAGTGTTTATTTCTGCTGTAAATGTGTTTATTTCTGCTGTAAACGTGTTTATTTCTGCTGTAAATATGTTTATTCCTGCTGTAAACATGTTTATTTATGCTGTAAATATGTTTATTTCTGCTGTAAATACATTTATTTCTGCTGTAAATATGTTTATTCCTGCTGTAAATGTGTTTATTTCTGCGGTAAACGTGTTTATTTCTGCTGTAAATATGTTTATTCCTGCTGTAAACGTGTTTATTTCTGCTGTAAATATGTTTATTCCTGCTGTAAACGTGTTTATTTCTGCTGTAAATACGTTTATTTCTGCTGTAAATACATTTATTTCTGCTGTAAATATGTTTATTCCTGCTGTAAACCTGTTTATTCCTGCTGTAAACGTGTTTATTTCTGCTGTAAACGTGTTTATTCCTGCTATAAACGTGTTTATTTCTGCTGTAAATGTGTTTATTTCTGCTGTAAATACGTTTATTTCTACTGTAAATACAATTATTTCTGCTGTAAACGTGTTTATTCCTGCTGTAAACCTGTTTATTCCTGCTGTAAACATGTTTATTTCTGCTGTAAATATGTTTATTCCTGCTGTAAACCTGTTTATTTCTGCGGTAAACGTGTTTATTTCTGCTGTAAATATGTTTATTCCTGCTGTAAACGTGTTTATTTCTGCTGTAAATATGTTTATTCCTGCTGTAAACGTGTTTATTTCTGCTGTAAATACGTTTATTTCTGCTGTAAATACATTTATTTCTGCTGTAAATATGTTTATTCCTGCTGTAAACCTGTTTATTCCTGCTGTAAACGTGTTTATTTCTGCTGTAAACGTGTTTATTCCTGCTATAAACGTGTTTATTTCTGCTGTAAATGTGTTTATTTCTGCTGTAAATACGTTTATTTCTACTGTAAATACAATTATTTCTGCTGTAAACGTGTTTATTCCTGCTGTAAACCTGTTTATTCCTGCTGTAAACATGTTTATTTCTGCTGTAAATATGTTTATTCCTGCTGTAAACCTGTTTATTCCTGCTGTAAACGTGTTTATTTCTGCTGTAAATACGTTTATTTCTGCTGTAAATACATTTATATCTGCTGTAAATATGTTTATTCCTGCTGTAAACCTGTTTATTCCTGCTGTAAACGTGTTTATTTCTTCTGTAAATACATTTATTTCTGCTGTAAATACGTTTATTTCTGCTGTAAACCTGTTTATTCCTCCTGTAAACATGATTTTTTCTGCTTTAAACGTGTTTATTCCTGCTGTAAACGTGTTTATTCCTGCTATAAACGTGTTTATTTCTGCTGTAAATGTGTTTACTTCTGCTGTAAATACGTTTATTTCTGCTGTAAATACGTTTATTTCTGCTGTAAACCTGTTTATTCCTCCTGTAAACATGTTTTTTTCTGCTGTAAACGTGTTTATTCTTGCAGTAAACCTGTTTATTCCTGCTGTAAACATGTTTATCCCTGCTGTAAACATGTTTATTTCTGCTGTAAACGTGTTTATTCCTTCTGTAAACGTGTTTATTTCCGCTGTAAATGTGTTTATTTCTGCTGTAAACGTGTTTATTTCTGCTGTAAATATGTTTATTCCTGCTGTAAACGTGTTTATTTCTGCTGTAAACGTGTTTATTCCTGCTGTAAACATGTTTATTCCTGCTGTAAACATGTTTATTTCTGCTGTAAACGTGTTTATTCCTTCTGTAAACGTGTTTATTTCTGCTGTAAATGTGTTTATTTCTGCTGTAAACGTGTTTATTTCTGCTGTAAATATGTTTATTCCTGCTGTAAACGTGTTTATTTCTGCTGTAAATGTGTTTATTTCTGCTGTAAACGTGTTTATTTCTGCTGTAAATATGTTTATTCCTGCTGTAAACGTGTTTTTTTCTGCTGAAAATATGTTTATTCCTGCTGTAAACGTGTTTATTTCTGCTGTAAACCTGTTTATTTCTGCTGTAAACGTGTTTATTCCTGCTGTAAACATGTTTATTTCTGCTGTAAACGTGTTTATTCCTGCTGTAAACATGTTTATTTCTGCTGTAAATATGTTTCTTCCTGCTTTAAATACGTTTATTTCTGCTGTAAATATGTTTATTCTTGCTGTAAATGTGTTTATTTCTGCTGTAAATATGTTTATTCCTGCTGTAAACCTGTTTATTCCTGCTGTAAACGTGTTTATTTCTGCTGTAAATACGTTTTTTTCTGCTGTAAATACGTTTATGTCTGCTGTAAACCTGTGTATTCCTCCTGTAAACATGTTTTTTTCTTCTGTAAACGTGTTTATTTCTGCTGTAAACGTGTTTATTCCTGCTGTAAACCTGTTTATTTCTGCTGTAAACGTGTTTATTTCTGCTGTAAACGTGTTTATTTCTGCTGTAAACGTGTTTATTTCTTCCGTAAACATGTTTATTCCTGCTGTAAACGTGTTTATTCCTGCTGTAAACCTGTTTATTTCTGCTGTAAACGTGTTTATTTCTGCTGGAAACGTGTTTATTTCTTCCGTAAACATGTTTATTCCTGCTGTAAACGTGTTTATTTCTGCTGTAAACCTGTTTATTTCTGCTG
This sequence comes from Telmatherina bonti, assembly GCF_933228915.1. Taxonomy (NCBI): domain Eukaryota; kingdom Metazoa; phylum Chordata; class Actinopteri; order Atheriniformes; family Telmatherinidae; genus Telmatherina; species Telmatherina bonti. The sequence goes on along the minus strand of NC_136625.1, from coordinate 41,354,707 downwards.
GAAATATGTTTATTTCTGCTGTAAATGTGTTTATTTCTGCTGTAAACCTGTTTATTTCTGCTGTAAACGTGTTTATACCTGCTGTAAACCTGTTTATTTCTGCTGTAAACGTGTTTATTTCTGCTGTAAATATGTTTATTTCTGCTGTAAAGGTGTTTATTCCTGCTGTAAACGAGTTTATTTCTGCTGTAAACATGTTTATTTCTGCTGTAAACATGTTTATTTCTGCTGTAAACATGTATATTTCTGCTGCAAACATGTTTATTCCTGCTGTAAACATGTTTATTCCTGCTGTAAACCTGTTTATTTCTGCTGTAAACGTGTTTACTTCTTCTGTAAATATGTTTATTCCTGCTGTAAACATGTGTATTTCTGCTGTAAATATGTTTATTCCTGCTGTAAACATGTTTATTTCTGCTGTAAATATGTTTATTCCTGCTGTAAACGTGTTTATAGGTGCTGTAAACATGGTTATTTCTGCCGTAAATATGTTTATTACTGCTGTAAACATATTTATTCTTGCTGTAAACGTGTTTATTTCTGCAGTAAATATGTTTGTTCCTGCTGTAAACGTGTTTATTCCTGCTATAAACGTGTTTATTTCTGCTGTAAATGTGTTTACTTCTGCTGTAAATACGTTTATTTCTGCTGTAAATACGTTTATTTCTGCTGTAAACCTGTTTATTCCTCCTGTAAACATGTTTTTTTCTGCTGTAAACGTGTTTATTCTTGCAGTAAACCTGTTTATTCCTGCTGTAAACATGTTTATCCCTGCTGTAAACATGTTTATTTCTGCTGTAAACGTGTTTATTCCTTCTGTAAACGTGTTTATTTCCGCTGTAAATGTGTTTATTTCTGCTGTAAACGTGTTTATTTCTGCTGTAAATATGTTTATTCCTGCTGTAAACGTGTTTATTTCTGCTGTAAACGTGTTTATTCCTGCTGTAAACATGTTTATTCCTGCTGTAAACATGTTTATTTCTGCTGTAAACGTGTTTATTCCTTCTGTAAACGTGTTTATTTCTGCTGTAAATGTGTTTATTTCTGCTGTAAACGTGTTTATTTCTGCTGTAAATATGTTTATTCCTGCTGTAAACGTGTTTATTTCTGCTGTAAATGTGTTTATTTCTGCTGTAAACGTGTTTATTTCTGCTGTAAATATGTTTATTCCTGCTGTAAACGTGTTTTTTTCTGCTGAAAATATGTTTATTCCTGCTGTAAACGTGTTTATTTCTGCTGTAAACCTGTTTATTTCTGCTGTAAACGTGTTTATTCCTGCTGTAAACATGTTTATTTCTGCTGTAAACGTGTTTATTCCTGCTGTAAACATGTTTATTTCTGCTGTAAATATGTTTCTTCCTGCTTTAAATACGTTTATTTCTGCTGTAAATATGTTTATTCTTGCTGTAAATGTGTTTATTTCTGCTGTAAATATGTTTATTCCTGCTGTAAACCTGTTTATTCCTGCTGTAAACGTGTTTATTTCTGCTGTAAATACGTTTTTTTCTGCTGTAAATACGTTTATGTCTGCTGTAAACCTGTGTATTCCTCCTGTAAACATGTTTTTTTCTGCTGTAAACGTGTTTATTTCTGCTGTAAACGTGTTTATTCCTGCTGTAAACCTGTTTATTTCTGCTGTAAACGTGTTTATTTCTGCTGTAAACGTGTTTATTTCTGCTGTAAACGTGTTTATTTCTTCCGTAAACATGTTTATTCCTGCTGTAAACGTGTTTATTTCTGCTGTAAACGTGTTTATTTCTTCCGTAAACATGTTTATTCCTGCTGTAAACGTGTTTATTCCTGCTGTAAACCTGTTTATTTCTGCTGTAAACGTGTTTATTTCTGCTGGAAACGTGTTTATTTCTTCCGTAAACATGTTTATTCCTGCTGTAAACGTGTTTATTTCTGCTGTAAACCTGTTTATTTCTGCTGTAAATATGTTTATTTCTGCTGTAAATGTGTTTATTTCTGCTGTAAACCTGTTTATTTCTGCTGTAAACGTGTTTATACCTGCTGTAAACCTGTTTATTTCTGCTGTAAACGTGTTTATTTCTGCTGTAAATATGTTTATTTCTGCTGTAAAGGTGTTTATTCCTGCTGTAAACGAGTTTATTTCTGCTGTAAACATGTTTATTTCTGCTGTAAACATGTTTATTTCTGCTGTAAACATGTATATTTCTGCTGCAAACATGTTTATTCCTGCTGTAAACATGTTTATTCCTGCTGTAAACCTGTTTATTTCTGCTGTAAACGTGTTTACTTCTGCTGTAAATATGTTTATTCCTGCTGTAAACATGTTTATTTCTGCTGTAAATATGTTTATTCCTGCTGTAAACATGTTTATTTCTGCTGTAAATATGTTTATTCCTGCTGTAAACGTGTTTATAGGTGCTGTAAACATGGTTATTTCTTCCGTAAATATGTTTATTACTGCTGTAAACATATTTATTCTTGCTGTAAACGTGTTTATTTCTGCAGTAAATATGTTTGTTCCTGCTGTAAACATGTTTATTTATGCTGTAAATATGTTTATTCCTGCTGTAAACGTGTTTATACGTGCTGTAAACATGGTTATTCCTGCTGTAAATGTGTTTATTTCTGCTGTAAACCTGTTTATTTCTGCTCTAAATATGTTTATTTCTGCTGTAAACATGTTTATTCTTGCTGTAAACGTGTTTATTTCTGCTGTAAATATGTTTGTTCCTGCTGTAAACATGTTTATTTATGCTGTAAATATGTTTATTCCTGCTGTAAACGTGTTTATACGTGCTGTAAACATGGTTATTTCTGCTGTAAATGTGTTTATTTCTGCTGTAAACCTGTTTATTTCTGCTGTAAATATGTTTATTTCTGCTGTAAACCTGTTTATTTCTGCTGTAAATATGTTTATTTCTGCTGTAAACGTGTTTATTCCTGCTGTAAACGTGTTTATTTCTGCTGTAAATATGTTTATTCCTGCTGTAAACATGTTTGTTCCTGCTGTAAACGTGTTTTTTTCTGCTGAAAATATGTTTATTCCTGCTGTAAACATGTTTATTTCTGCTGTAAACCTGTTTATTTCTGCTGTAAACGTGTTTATTCCTGCTGTAAACATGTTTATTTCTGCTGTAAACGTGTTTATTCCTGCTGTAAACATGTTTATTTCTGCTGTAAATATGTTTCTTCCTGCTTTAAATACGTTTATTTCTGCTGTAAATATGTTTATTCGTGCTGTAAACATGTTTATTTCTGCTGTAAATATGTTTATTCCTGCTGTAAACCTGTTTATTCCTGCTGTAAACGTGTTTATACCTGCTGTAAACCTGTTTATTTCTGCTGTAAACGTGTTTATTTCTGCTGTAAATATGTTTATTTCTGCTGTAAAGGTGTTTATTCCTGCTGTAAACGAGTTTATTTCTGCTGTAAACATGTTTATTTCTGCTGTAAACATGTTTATTTCTGCTGTAAACATGTATATTTCTGCTGCAAACATGTTTATTCCTGCTGTAAACATGTTTATTCCTGCTGTAAACCTGTTTATTTCTGCTGTAAACGTGTTTACTTCTGCTGTAAATATGTTTATTCCTGCTGTAAACATGTTTATTTCTGCTGTAAATATGTTTATTCCTGCTGTAAACATGTTTATTTCTGCTGTAAATATGTTTATTCCTGCTGTAAACGTGTTTATAGGTGCTGTAAACATGGTTATTTCTGCCGTAAATATGTTTATTACTGCTGTAAACATATTTATTCTTGCTGTAAACGTGTTTATTTCTGCAGTAAATATGTTTGTTCCTGCTGTAAACATGTTTATTTATGCTGTAAATATGTTTATTCCTGCTGTAAACGTGTTTATACGTGCTGTAAACATGGTTATTCCTGCTGTAAATGTGTTTATTTCTGCTGTAAACCTGTTTATTTCTGCTCTAAATATGTTTATTTCTGCTGTAAACATGTTTATTTCTGCTGTAAATATGTTTCTTCCTGCTTTAAATACGTTTATTTCTGCTGTAAATATGTTTATTCTTGCTGTAAACATGTTTATTTCTGCTGTAAATATGTTTATTCCTGCTGTAAACCTGTTTATTCCTGCTGTAAACGTGTTTATACCTGCTGTAAACCTGTTTATTTCTGCTGTAAACGTGTTTATTTCTGCTGTAAATATGTTTATTTCTGCTGTAAAGGTGTTTATTCCTGCTGTAAACGAGTTTATTTCTGCTGTAAACATGTTTATTTCTGCTGTAAACATGTTTATTTCTGCTGTAAACATGTATATTTCTGCTGCAAACATGTTTATTCCTGCTGTAAACATGTTTATTCCTGCTGTAAACCTGTTTATTTCTGCTGTAAACGTGTTTACTTCTGCTGTAAATATGTTTATTCCTGCTGTAAACATGTTTTTTTCTGCTGTAAATATGTTTATTCCTGCTGTAAACATGTTTATTTCTGCTGTAAATATGTTTATTCCTGCTGTAAACGTGTTTATAGGTGCTGTAAACATGGTTATTTCTGCCGTAAATATGTTTATTACTGCTGTAAACATATTTATTCTTGCTGTAAACGTGTTTATTTCTGCAGTAAATATGTTTGTTCCTGCTGTAAACATGTTTATTTATGCTGTAAATATGTTTATTCCTGCTGTAAACGTGTTTATACGTGCTGTAAACATGGTTATTTCTGCTCTAAATATGTTTATTTCTGCTGTAAACATGTTTATTCTTGCTGTAAACGTGTTTATTTCTGCTGTAAATATGTTTGTTCCTGCTGTAAACATGTTTATTTATGCTGTAAATATGTTTATTCCTGCTGTAAACGTGTTTATACGTGCTGTAAACATGGTTATTTCTGCTGTAAATGTGTTTATTTCTGCTGTAAACCTGTTTATTTCTGCTCTAAATATGTTTATTTCTGCTGTAAACCTGTTTATTTCTGCTGTAAATATGTTTATTTCTGCTGTAAACGTGTTTATTCCTGCTGTAAACGTGTTTATTTCTGCTGTAAATATGTTTATTCCTGCTGTAAACATGTTTGTTCCTGCTGTAAACGTGTTTTTTTCTGCTGAAAATATGTTTATTCCTGCTGTAAACATGTTTATTTCTGTAGTGTAAACCTGTTTATTTCTGCTGTAAACGTGTTTATTCCTGCTGTAAACATGTTTATTTCTGCTGTAAACGTGTTTATTCCTGCTGTAAACATGTTTATTTCTGCTGTAAATATGTTTCTTCCTGCTTTAAATACGTTTATTTCTGCTGTAAATATGTTTATTCTTGCTGTAAACATGTTTATTTCTGCTGTAAATATGTTTATTCCTGCTGTAAACCTGTTTATTCCTGCTGTAAACGTGTTTATTTCTGCTGTAAATATGTTTTTTTCTGCTGTAAATACGTTTATGTCTGCTGTAAAGCTGTGTATTCCTCCTGTAAACATGTTTTTTTCTGCTGTAAACGTGTTTATTTCTTCCGTAAACATGTTTATTCCTGCTGTAAACCTGTTTATTTCTGCTGTAAACGTGTTTATTTCTGCTGTAAACGTGTTTATTTCCGCTGTAAACGTGTTTATTTCTGATGTAAACGTGTTTATTTCTTCCGTAAACATGTTTATTCCTGCTGTAAACGTGTTTATTCCTGCTGTAAACCTGTTTATTTCTACTGGAAACGTGTTTATTTCTTCCGTAAACATGTTTATTCCTGCTGTAAACGTGTTTATTCCTGCTGTAAACCTGTTTATTTCTGCTGTAAACGTGTTTACTTCTGCTGTAATTATGTTTATTCCTGCTGTAAATGTCTTTATTCCTGCTGTAAACATGTTTATTTCTGCTGTAAATATGTTTCTTCCTGCTTTAAATACGTTTATTTCTGCTGTAAATATGTTTATTCTTGCTGTAAACATGTTTATTTCTGCTGTAAATATGTTTATTCCTGCTGTAAACCTGTTTATTCCTGCTGTAAACGTGTTTATTTCTGCATTAAACCTGTTTATTTCTGCTGTAAACGTGTTTATTTCTGCTGTAAACGTGTTTATTTCTTCCGTAAACATGTTTATTCCTGCTGTAAACCTGTTTATTTCTGCTGTAAACGTGTTTATTTCTGCTGTAAACGTGTTTATTTCTTCCGTAAACATGTTTATTCCTGCTGTAAACGTGTTTATTCCTGCTGTAAACCTGTTTATTTCTGCTGTAAACGTGTTTACTTCTGCTGGAAACGTGTTTATTTCTTCCGTAAACATGTTTATTCCTGCTGTAAACGTGTTTATTCCTGCTGTAAACCTGTTTATTTCTGCTGTAAACGTGTTTACTTCTGCTGTAATTATGTTTATTCCTGCTGTAAACGTGTTTATTCCTGCTGTAAACATGTTTATTTCTGCTGTAAATATGTTTCTTCCTGCTTTAAATACGTTTATTTCTGCTGTAAATATGTTTATTCTTGCTGTAAACATGTTTATTTCTGCTGTAAATATGTTTATTCCTGCTGTAAATATGTTTATTCCTGCTGTAAACGTGTTTATTTCTGCTGTAAACGTGTTTATTTCTGCTGTAAACGTGTTTATTTCTTCCGTAAACATGTTTATTCCTGCTGTAAACGTGTTTATTCCTGCTGTAAACCTGTTTATTTCTGCTGTAAACGTGTTTATTTCTGCTGTAAACGTGTTTATTTCTTCCGTAAACATGTTTATTCCTGCTGTAAACGTGTTTATTCCTGCTGTAAACCTGTTTATTTCTGCTGTAAACGTGTTTACTTCTGCTGTAATTATGTTTATTCCTGCTGTAAACGTGTTTATTCCTGCTGTAAACGTGTTTATTTCTGCTGTAAATATGTTTGTTCCTGCTGTAAACGTGTCTATACGTGCTGTAAACATGGTTATTTCTGCTGTAAATGTGTTTATTTCTGCTGTAAACCTGTTTATTTCTGCTGTAAACGTGTTTATTTCTGCTGTAAATGTGTTTATTTCTGCTGTAAATATGTTTATTCTTGCTGTAAACATGTTTATTTCTGCTGTAAATATGTTTATTCCTGCTGTAAACCTGTTTATTCCTGCTGTAAACGTGTTTATTTCTGCTGTAAATACGTTTTTTTCTGCTGTAAATACGTTTATGTCTGCTGTAAACCTGTGTATTCCTCCTGTAAACATGTTTTTTTCTGCTGTAAACGTGTTTATTTCTTCCGTAAACATGTTTATTCCTGCTGTAAACCTGTTTATTTCTGCTGTAAACGTGTTTATTCCTGCTGTAAACCTGTTTATTTCTGCTGTAAACGTGTTTACTTCTGCTGTAATTATGTTTATTCCTGCTGTAAATGTCTTTATTCCTGCTGTAAACATGTTTATTTCTGCTGTAAATATGTTTCTTCCTGCTTTAAATACGTTTATTTCTGCTGTAAATATGTTTATTCTTGCTGTAAACATGTTTATTTCTGCTGTAAATATGTTTATTCCTGCTGTAAACCTGTTTATTCCTGCTGTAAACGTGTTTATTTCTGCATTAAACCTGTTTATTTCTGCTGTAAACGTGTTTATTTCTGCTGTAAACGTGTTTATTTCTTCCGTAAACATGTTTATTCCTGCTGTAAACCTGTTTATTTCTGCTGTAAACGTGTTTATTTCTGCTGTAAACGTGTTTATTTCTTCCGTAAACATGTTTATTCCTGCTGTAAACGTGTTTATTCCTGCTGTAAACCTGTTTATTTCTGCTGTAAACGTGTTTACTTCTGCTGGAAACGTGTTTATTTCTTCCGTAAACATGTTTATTCCTGCTGTAAACGTGTTTATTCCTGCTGTAAACCTGTTTATTTCTGCTGTAAACGTGTTTACTTCTGCTGTAATTATGTTTATTCCTGCTGTAAACGTGTTTATTCCTGCTGTAAACATGTTTATTTCTGCTGTAAATATGTTTCTTCCTGCTTTAAATACGTTTATTTCTGCTGTAAATATGTTTATTCTTGCTGTAAACATGTTTATTTCTGCTGTAAATATGTTTATTCCTGCTGTAAATATGTTTATTCCTGCTGTAAACGTGTTTATTTCTGCTGTAAACGTGTTTATTTCTGCTGTAAACGTGTTTATTTCTTCCGTAAACATGTTTATTCCTGCTGTAAACGTGTTTATTCCTGCTGTAAACCTGTTTATTTCTGCTGTAAACGTGTTTATTTCTGCTGTAAACGTGTTTATTTCTTCCGTAAACATGTTTATTCCTGCTGTAAACGTGTTTATTCCTGCTGTAAACCTGTTTATTTCTGCTGTAAACGTGTTTACTTCTGCTGTAATTATGTTTATTCCTGCTGTAAACGTGTTTATTCCTGCTGTAAACGTGTTTATTTCTGCTGTAAATATGTTTGTTCCTGCTGTAAACGTGTCTATACGTGCTGTAAACATGGTTATTTCTGCTGTAAATGTGTTTATTTCTGCTGTAAACCTGTTTATTTCTGCTGTAAACGTGTTTATTTCTGCTGTAAATGTGTTTATTTCTGCTGTAAATATGTTTATTCTTGCTGTAAACATGTTTATTTCTGCTGTAAATATGTTTATTCCTGCTGTAAACCTGTTTATTCCTGCTGTAAACGTGTTTATTTCTGCTGTAAATACGTTTTTTTCTGCTGTAAATACGTTTATGTCTGCTGTAAACCTGTGTATTCCTCCTGTAAACATGTTTTTTTCTGCTGTAAACGTGTTTATTTCTTCCGTAAACATGTTTATTCCTGCTGTAAACCTGTTTATTTCTGCTGTAAACGTGTTTATTTCTGCTGTAAACGTGTTTATTTCCGCTGTAAACGTGTTTATTTCTGCTGTAAACGTGTTTATTTCTTCCGTAAACATGTTTATTCCTGCTGTAAACGTGTTTATTCCTGCTGTAAACCTGTTTATTTCTGCTGGAAACGTGTTTATTTCTTCCGTAAACATGTTTATTCCTGCTGTAAACGTGTTTATTCCTGCTGTAAACCTGTTTATTTCTGCTGTAAACGTGTTTACTTCTGCTGTAATTATGTTTATTCCTGCTGTAAATGTCTTTATTCCTGCTGTAAACATGTTTATTTCTGCTGTAAATATGTTTCTTCCTGCTTTAAATACGTTTATTTCTGCTGTAAATATGTTTATTCTTGCTGTAAACATGTTTATTTCTGCTGTAAATATGTTTATTCCTGCTGTAAACCTGTTTATTCCTGCTGTAAACGTGTTTATTTCTGCATTAAACCTGTTTATTTCTGCTGTAAACGTGTTTATTTCTGCTGTAAACGTGTTTATTTCTTCCGTAAACATGTTTATTCCTGCTGTAAACCTGTTTATTTCTGCTGTAAACGTGTTTATTTCTGCTGTAAACGTGTTTATTTCTTCCGTAAACATGTTTATTCCTGCTGTAAACGTGTTTATTCCTGCTGTAAACCTGTTTATTTCTGCTGTAAACGTGTTTACTTCTGCTGTAATTATGTTTATTCCTGCTGTAAACGTGTTTATTAATGCTGTAAACGTGTTTATTTCTGCTGTAAATATGTTTATTCCTGCTGTAAACGTGTCTATACTTGCTGTAAACATGGTTATTTCTGCTGTAAATGTGTTTATTCCTGCTGTAAACGTGTTTATTTCTGCTGTAAACGTGTTTATTTCTGCTGTAAATGTGTTTATTTCTGCTGTAAACCTGTTTATTTCTGCTGTAAATATGTTTATTTCTGCTGTAAACGTGTTTATTCCTGCTGTAAACGTGTTTATTTCTGCTGTAAACGTGTTTATTCCTGCTGTAAACGTGTTTATTTCTGCTGTAAACGTGTTTATTTCTGCTGTAAATATGGTTATTTCTGCTGTAAAGGTGTTTATTCCTGCTGTAAACGAGTTTATTTCTGCTGTAAACATGTTTATTTCTTCCGTAAACATGTTTATTTCTGCTGTAAACATGGTTATTTCTGCTGTAAACATGTATATTTCTGCTGCAAACATGCTTATTTCTGCTGTAAACCTGTTTATTTCTGCTCTAAATATGTTTATTTCTGCTGTAAACGTGTTTATTTCTGCTTTAAATATGTTTATTTCTCCTGTAAACGTGTTTATTCCTGCTGTAAACGTTTTTTATTCCTGCTGTAAACCTGTTTATTTCTGCTGTAAACGTGTTTATTTCTGCTGTAAATATGTTTATTCCTGCTGTAAACGTGTTTGTTCCTGCTGTAAACGTGTTTTTTTCTGCTGTAAATATGTTTATTCCTGCTGTAAACGTGTTTATTCCTGCTGTAAACCTGTTTATTTCTGCTGTAAACGTGTTTATTTCTGCTGGAAACGTGTTTATTTCTTCCGTAAACATGTTTATTCCTGCTGTAAACGTGTTTATTCCTGCTGTAAACCTGTTTATTTCTGCTGTAAACGTGTTTACTTCTGCTGTAATTATGTTTATTCCTGCTGTAAACGTGTTTATTCCTGCTGTAAACATGTTTATTTCTGCTGTAAATATGTTTCTTCCTGCTTTAAATACGTTTATTTCTGCTGTAAATATGTTTATTCTTGCTGTAAACATGTTTATTTCTGCTGTAAATATGTTTATTCCTGCTGTAAATATGTTTATTCCTGCTGTAAACGTGTTTATTTCTGCTGTAAACGTGTTTATTTCTGCTGTAAACGTGTTTATTTCTTCCGTAAACATGTTTATTCCTGCTGTAAACGTGTTTATTCCTGCTGTAAACCTGTTTATTTCTGCTGTAAACGTGTTTATTTCTGCTGTAAACGTGTTTATTTCTTCCGTAAACATGTTTATTCCTGCTGTAAACGTGTTTATTCCTGCTGTAAACGTGTTTATTTCTGCTGTAAACGTGTTTACTTCTGCTGTAAATATGTTTATTCCTGCTGTAAACGTGTCTATACTTGCTGTAAACATGGTTATTTCTGCTGTAAATGTGTTTATTTCTGCTGTAAACGTGTTTATTTCTGCTGTAAACGTGGTTATTTCTGCTGTAAACGTGTTTATTTCTGCTGTAAATATGGTTATTTCTGCTGTAAAGGTGTTTATTCCTGCTGTAAACGAGTTTATTTCTGCTGTAAACATGTTTATTTCTTCCGTAAACATGTTTATTTCTGCTGTAAACATGGTTATTTCTGCTGTAAACATGTATATTTCTGCTGCAAACATGCTTATTTCTGCTGTAAACCTGTTCATTTCTGCTCTAAATATGTTTATTTCTGCTGTAAACGTGTTTATTTCTGCTTTAAATATGTTTATTTCTCCTGTAAACGTGTTTATTCCTGCTGTAAACGTTTTTTATTCCTGCTGTAAACCTGTTTATTTCTGCTGTAAACGTGTTTATTTCTGCTGTAAATATGTTTATTCCTGCTGTAAACGTGTTTGTTCCTGCTGTAAACGTGTTTTTTTCTGCTGTAAATATGTTTATTCCTGCTGTAAACGTGTTTATTCCTGCTGTAAACCTGTTTATTTCTGCTGTAAACGTGTTTATTTCTGCTGGAAACGTGTTTATTTCTTCCGTAAACATGTTTATTCCTGCTGTAAACGTGTTTATTCCTGCTGTAAACCTGTTTATTTCTGCTGTAAACGTGTTTACTTCTGCTGTAATTATGTTTATTCCTGCTGTAAACGTGTTTATTCCTGCTGTAAACATGTTTATTTCTGCTGTAAATATGTTTCTTCCTGCTTTAAATACGTTTATTTCTGCTGTAAATATGTTTATTCTTGCTGTAAACATGTTTATTTCTGCTGTAAATATGTTTATTCCTGCTGTAAATATGTTTATTCCTGCTGTAAACGTGTTTATTTCTGCTGTAAACGTGTTTATTTCTGCTGTAAACGTGTTTATTTCTTCCGTAAACATGTTTATTCCTGCTGTAAACGTGTTTATTCCTGCTGTAAACCTGTTTATTTCTGCTGTAAACGTGTTTATTTCTGCTGTAAACGTGTTTATTTCTTCCGTAAACATGTTTATTCCTGCTGTAAACGTGTTTATTCCTGCTGTAAACCTGTTTATTTCTGCTGTAAACGTGTTTACTTCTGCTGTAATTATGTTTATTCCTGCTGTAAACGTGTTTATTAATGCTGTAAACGTGTTTATTTCTGCTGTAAATATGTTTATTCCTGCTGTAAACGTGTCTATACTTGCTGTAAACATGGTTATTTCTGCTGTAAATGTGTTTATTTCTGCTGTAAACGTGTTTATTTCTGCTGTAAACGTGGTTATTTCTGCTGTAAATGTGTTTATTTCTGCTGTAAACCTGTTTATTTCTGCTGTAAATATGTTTATTTCTGCTGTAAACGTGTTTATTCCTGCTATAAACGTGTTTATTTCTGCTGTAAACGTGTTTATTCCTGCTGTAAACGTGTTTATTTCTGCTGTAAACGTGTTTATTTCTGCTGTAAATATGGTTATTTCTGCTGTAAAGGTGTTTATTCCTGCTGTAAACGAGTTTATTTCTGCTGTAAACATGTTTATTTCTTCCGTAAACATGTTTATTTCTGCTGTAAACATGGTTATTTCTGCTGTAAACATGTATATTTCTGCTGCAAACATGCTTATTCCTGCTGTAAACATGTTTATTCCTGCTGTAAACCTGTTTATTTCTGCTGTAAACGTGTTTACTTCTGCTGTAAATATGTTTATTCCTGCTGTAAACATGTTTATTTCTGCTGTAAATATGTTTATTCCTGCTGTAAACATGTTTATTTCTGCTGTAAATATGTTTATTCCTGCTGTAAACGTGTTTATACGTGCTGTAAACATGGTTATTTCTGCTGTAAATATGTTTATTACTGCTGTAAACATGTTTATTCTTGCTGTAAACGTGTTTATTTCTGCAGTAAATATGTTTGTTCCTGCTGTAAACATGTTTATTTATGCTGTAAATATGTTTATTCCTGCTGTAAACGTGTTTATACGTGCTGTAAACATGGTTATTTCTGCTGTAAATGTGTTTATTTCTGCTGTAAACGTGTTTATTTCTGCTGTAAATATGTTTATTACTGCTGTAAACATGTTTATTCTTGCTGTAAACGTGTTTATTTCTGCTGTAAATATGTTTGTTCCTGCTGTAAACATGTTTATTTATGCTTTAAATGTGTTTATTCCTGCTGTAAACGTGTTTATACGTGCTGTAAACATGCTTATTTCTGCTGTAAATGTGTTTATTTCTGCTGTAAACCTGTTTATTTCTGCTCTAAATATGTTTATTTCTGCTGTAAACGTGTTTATTTCTGCTTTAAATATGTTTATTTCTCCTGTAAACGTGTTTATTCCTGCTGTAAACGTTTTTTATTCCTGCTGTAAACCTGTTTATTTCTGCTGTAAACGTGTTTATTTCTGCTGTAAATATGTTTATTCCTGCTGTAAACGTGTTTGTTCCTGCTGTAAACGTGTTTTTTTCTGCTGTAAATATGTTTATTCCTGCTGTAAACGTGTTTATTCCTGCTGTAAACCTGTTTATTTCTGCTGTAAACGCGTTTATTTCTGCTGTAAACGTGTTTATTTCTTCCGTAAACATGTTTATTCCTGCTGTAAACGTGTTTATTCCTGCTGTAAACGTGTTTATTCCTGCTGTAAACATGTTTATTTCTGCTGTAAATATGTTTCTTCCTGCTTTAAATACGTTTATTTCTGCTGTAAATATGTTTATTCTTGCTGTAAACATGTTTATTTCTGCTGTAAATATGTTTATTCCTGCTGTAAATATGTTTATTCCTGCTGTAAACGTGTTTATTTCTGCTGTAAACGTGTTTATTTCTGCTGTAAACGTGTTTATTTCTTCCGTAAACATGTTTATTCCTGCTGTAAACGTGTTTATTCCTGCTGTAAACCTGTTTATTTCTGCTGTAAACGTGTTTATTTCTGCTGTAAACGTGTTTATTTCTTCCGTAAACATGTTTATTCCTGCTGTAAACGTGTTTATTCCTGCTGTAAACCTGTTTATTTCTGCTGTAAACGTGTTTACTTCTGCTGTAATTATGTTTATTCCTGCTGTAAACGTGTTTATTCCTGCTGTAAACGTGTTTATTTCTGCTGTAAATATGTTTATTCCTGCTGTAAACGTGTCTATACGTGCTGTAAACATGGTTATTTCTGCTGTAAATGTGTTTATTTCTGCTGTAAACCTGTTTATTTCTGCTGTAAACGTGTTTATTTCTGCTGTAAATGTGTTTATTTCTGCTGTAAACCTGTTTATTTCTGCTGTAAATATGTTCATTTCTGCTGTAAACGTGTTTATTCCTGCTGTAAACCTGTTTATTTCTGCTGTAAACGTGTTTATTCCTGCTGTAAACCTGTTTATTTCTGCTGTAAACGTGTTTATTTCTGCTGTAAATATGTTTATTTCTGCTGTAAACGTGTTTATTCCTGCTGTAAACGAGTTTATTTCTGCTGTAAACATGTTTATTTCTTCCATAAACATGTTTATTTCTGCTGTAAACATGTTTATTTCTGCTGTAAACATGTATATTTCTGCTGCAAACATGTTTATTTCTGCTGTAAACATGTTTATTCCTGCTATAAACATGTTTATTTCTGCTGTAAACGTGTTTACTTCTGCTGTAAATATGTTTATTCCTGCTGTAAACATGTTTATTTCTGCTGTAAATATGTTTATTCCTGCTGTAAACATGTTTATTTCTGCTGTAAATATGTTTATTCCTGCTGTAAACGTGTTTATACGTGCTGTAAACATGGTTATTTCTGCTGTAAATATGTTTATTACTGCTGTAAACATGTTTATCCTTGCTGTAAACGTGTTTATTTCTGCAGTAAATATGTTTATTCCTGCTGTAAACGTGTTTATACGTGCTGTAAACATGGTTATTTCTGCTGTAAATGTGTTTATTTCTGCTGTAAACCTGTTTATTTATGCTCTAAATATGTTTATTTCTGCTGTAAACGTGTTTATTTCTGCTGTAAATATGTTTATTACTGCTGTAAACATGTTTATTTCTGCTGTAAACGTGTTTATTGCTGCTGTAAACGTGTTTATTTCTGCTGTAAACGTGTTTATTCCTGCTGTAAACCTGTTTATTTCTGCTGTAAACGTGTTTATTTCTGCTGTAAATATGTTTATTTCTGCTGTAAAGGTGTTTATTTCTGCTGTAAATATGTTTATTACTGCTGTAAACATGTTTATTCTTGCTGTAAACGTGTTTATTTCTGCTGTAAATATGTTTGTTCCTGCTGTAAACATGTTTATTTATGCTGTAAATATGTTTATTCCTGCTGTAAACGTGTTTATACGTGCTGTAAACATGCTTATTTCTGCTGTAAATGTGTTTATTTCTGCTGTAAACCTGTTTATTTCTGCTCTAAATATGTTTATTTCTGCTGTAAACGTGTTTATTTCTGCTGTAAATATGTTTATTTCTCCTGTAAACGTGTTTATTCCTGCTGTAAACGTTTTTTATTCCTGCTGTAAACGTGTTTATTCTTGCAGTAAACCTGTTTATTCCTGCTTTAAACATGTTTATTCCTGCTGTAAACATGTTTATTTCTGCTGTAAACGTGTTTATTCCTTCTGTAAACGTGTTTATTTCTGCTGTAAACGTGTTTATTCCTTCTGTAAACGTGTTTTTTTCTGCTGTAAATGTGTTTATTTCTGCTGTAAACGTGTTTATTTCTGCTGTAAATACGTTTATTTCTGCTGTAAATACATTTATTTCTGCTGTAAATATGTTTATTCCTGCTGTAAACCTGTTTATTCCTGCTGTAAACGTGTTTATTTCTGCTGTAAATACATTTATTTCTGCTGTAAATACGTTTATTTCTGCTGTAAACCTGTTTATTCCTCCTGTAAACATGATTTTTTCTGCTGTAAACGTGTTTATTCCTGCTGTAAACGTGTTTATTCCTGCTATAAACGTTTTTATTTCTGCTGTAAATGTGTTTATTTCTGCTGTAAATACGTTTATTTCTGCTGTAAATACGTTTATTTCTGCTGTAAACCTGTTTATTCCTCCTGTAAACATGTTTTTTTCTGCTGTAAACGTGTTTATTCTTGCAGTAAACCTGTTTATTTCTGCTGTAAACATGTTTATTCCTGCTGTAAACATGTTTATTTCTGCTGTAAACGTGTTTATTCCTTCTGTAAACGTGTTTATTTCTGCTGTAAATGTGTTTATTTCTGCTGTAAACGTGTTTATTTCTGCTGTAAATATGTTTATTCCTGCTGTAAACATGTTTATTTCTGCTGTAAATATGTTTATTTCTGCTGTAAATACATTTATTTCTGCTGTAAATATGTTTATTCCTGCTGTAAACCTGTTTATTCCTGCTGTAAACGTGTTTATTTCTGCTGTAAATACATTTATTTCTGCTGTAAATACGTTTATTTCTGCTGTAAACCTGTTTATTCCTCCTGTAAACATGATTTTTTCTGCTGTAAACGTGTTTATTCCTGCTGTAAACGTGTTTATTCCTGCTATAAACCTGTTTATTCCTGCTGTAAACATGTTTATTTCTGCTGTAAATATGTTTATTCCTGCTGTAAACCTGTTTATTCCTGCTGTAAACGTGTTTATTTCTGCTGTAAATACGTTTATTTCTGCTGTAAACGTGTTTATACGTGCTGTAAACATGGTTATTTCTGCTGTAAATATGTTTATTACTGCTGTAAACATGTTTATTCTTGCTGTAAACGTGTTTATTTCTGCAGTAAATATGTTTGTTCCTGCTGTAAACATGTTTATTTATGCTGTAAATATGTTTATTCCTGCTGTAAACGTGTTTATACGTGCTGTAAACATGGTTATTTCTGCTGTAAATGTGTTTATTTCTGCTGTAAACGTGTTTATTTCTGCTGTAAATATGTTTATTACTGCTGTAAACATGTTTATTCTTGCTGTAAACGTGTTTATTTCTGCTGTAAATATGTTTGTTCCTGCTGTAAACATGTTTATTTATGCTTTAAATATGTTTATTCCTGCTGTAAACGTGTTTATACGTGCTGTAAACATGCTTATTTCTGCTGTAAATGTGTTTATTTCTGCTGTAAACCTGTTTATTTCTGCTCTAAATATGTTTATTTCTGCTGTAAACGTGTTTATTTCTGCTTTAAATATGTTTATTTCTCCTGTAAACGTGTTTATTCCTGCTGTAAACGTTTTTTATTCCTGCTGTAAACCTGTTTATTTCTGCTGTAAACGTGTTTATTTCTGCTGTAAATATGTTTATTCCTGCTGTAAACGTGTTTGTTCCTGCTGTAAACGTGTTTTTTTCTGCTGTAAATATGTTTATTCCTGCTGTAAACGTGTTTATTCCTGCTGTAAACCTGTTTATTTCTGCTGTAAACGTGTTTATTTCTGCTGTAAACGTGTTTATTTCTTCCGTAAACATGTTTATTCCTGCTGTAAACGTGTTTATTCCTGCTGTAAACGTGTTTATTCCTGCTGTAAACATGTTTATTTCTGCTGTAAATATGTTTCTTCCTGCTTTAAATACGTTTATTTCTGCTGTAAATATGTTTATTCTTGCTGTAAACATGTTTATTTCTGCTGTAAATATGTTTATTCCTGCTGTAAATATGTTTATTCCTGCTGTAAACGTGTTTATTTCTGCTGTAAACGTGTTTATTTCTGCTGTAAACGTGTTTATTTCTTCCGTAAACATGTTTA
This sequence comes from Telmatherina bonti, assembly GCF_933228915.1. Classification (NCBI taxonomy): domain Eukaryota; kingdom Metazoa; phylum Chordata; class Actinopteri; order Atheriniformes; family Telmatherinidae; genus Telmatherina; species Telmatherina bonti. The sequence continues at coordinate 41,337,174 of NC_136625.1, read as the reverse complement.
TTCCTGCTGTAAACGTGTTTATTCCTGCTGTAAACCTGTTTATTTCTGCTGTAAACGTGTTTATTTCTGCTGTAAACGTGTTTATTTCTTCCGTAAACATGTTTATTCCTGCTGTAAACGTGTTTATTCCTGCTGTAAACCTGTTTATTTCTGCTGTAAACGTGTTTACTTCTGCTGTAATTATGTTTATTCCTGCTGTAAACGTGTTTATTCCTGCTGTAAACGTGTTTATTTCTGCTGTAAATATGTTTATTCCTGCTGTAAACGTGTCTATACGTGCTGTAAACATGGTTATTTCTGCTGTAAATGTGTTTATTTCTGCTGTAAACCTGTTTATTTCTGCTGTAAACGTGTTTATTTCTGCTGTAAATGTGTTTATTTCTGCTGTAAACCTGTTTATTTCTGCTGTAAATATGTTCATTTCTGCTGTAAACGTGTTTATTCCTGCTGTAAACCTGTTTATTTCTGCTGTAAACGTGTTTATTCCTGCTGTAAACCTGTTTATTTCTGCTGTAAACGTGTTTATTTCTGCTGTAAATATGTTTATTTCTGCTGTAAACGTGTTTATTCCTGCTGTAAACGAGTTTATTTCTGCTGTAAACATGTTTATTTCTTCCATAAACATGTTTATTTCTGCTGTAAACATGTTTATTTCTGCTGTAAACATGTATATTTCTGCTGCAAACATGTTTATTTCTGCTGTAAACATGTTTATTCCTGCTATAAACATGTTTATTTCTGCTGTAAACGTGTTTACTTCTGCTGTAAATATGTTTATTCCTGCTGTAAACATGTTTATTTCTGCTGTAAATATGTTTATTCCTGCTGTAAACATGTTTATTTCTGCTGTAAATATGTTTATTCCTGCTGTAAACGTGTTTATACGTGCTGTAAACATGGTTATTTCTGCTGTAAATATGTTTATTACTGCTGTAAACATGTTTATCCTTGCTGTAAACGTGTTTATTTCTGCAGTAAATATGTTTATTCCTGCTGTAAACGTGTTTATACGTGCTGTAAACATGGTTATTTCTGCTGTAAATGTGTTTATTTCTGCTGTAAACCTGTTTATTTATGCTCTAAATATGTTTATTTCTGCTGTAAACGTGTTTATTTCTGCTGTAAATATGTTTATTACTGCTGTAAACATGTTTATTTCTGCTGTAAACGTGTTTATTGCTGCTGTAAACGTGTTTATTTCTGCTGTAAACGTGTTTATTCCTGCTGTAAACCTGTTTATTTCTGCTGTAAACGTGTTTATTTCTGCTGTAAATATGTTTATTTCTGCTGTAAAGGTGTTTATTTCTGCTGTAAATATGTTTATTACTGCTGTAAACATGTTTATTCTTGCTGTAAACGTGTTTATTTCTGCTGTAAATATGTTTGTTCCTGCTGTAAACATGTTTATTTATGCTGTAAATATGTTTATTCCTGCTGTAAACGTGTTTATACGTGCTGTAAACATGCTTATTTCTGCTGTAAATGTGTTTATTTCTGCTGTAAACCTGTTTATTTCTGCTCTAAATATGTTTATTTCTGCTGTAAACGTGTTTATTTCTGCTGTAAATATGTTTATTTCTCCTGTAAACGTGTTTATTCCTGCTGTAAACGTTTTTTATTCCTGCTGTAAACGTGTTTATTCTTGCAGTAAACCTGTTTATTCCTGCTTTAAACATGTTTATTCCTGCTGTAAACATGTTTATTTCTGCTGTAAACGTGTTTATTCCTTCTGTAAACGTGTTTATTTCTGCTGTAAACGTGTTTATTCCTTCTGTAAACGTGTTTTTTTCTGCTGTAAATGTGTTTATTTCTGCTGTAAACGTGTTTATTTCTGCTGTAAATACGTTTATTTCTGCTGTAAATACATTTATTTCTGCTGTAAATATGTTTATTCCTGCTGTAAACCTGTTTATTCCTGCTGTAAACGTGTTTATTTCTGCTGTAAATACATTTATTTCTGCTGTAAATACGTTTATTTCTGCTGTAAACCTGTTTATTCCTCCTGTAAACATGATTTTTTCTGCTGTAAACGTGTTTATTCCTGCTGTAAACGTGTTTATTCCTGCTATAAACGTTTTTATTTCTGCTGTAAATGTGTTTATTTCTGCTGTAAATACGTTTATTTCTGCTGTAAATACGTTTATTTCTGCTGTAAACCTGTTTATTCCTCCTGTAAACATGTTTTTTTCTGCTGTAAACGTGTTTATTCTTGCAGTAAACCTGTTTATTTCTGCTGTAAACATGTTTATTCCTGCTGTAAACATGTTTATTTCTGCTGTAAACGTGTTTATTCCTTCTGTAAACGTGTTTATTTCTGCTGTAAATGTGTTTATTTCTGCTGTAAACGTGTTTATTTCTGCTGTAAATATGTTTATTCCTGCTGTAAACATGTTTATTTCTGCTGTAAATATGTTTATTTCTGCTGTAAATACATTTATTTCTGCTGTAAATATGTTTATTCCTGCTGTAAACCTGTTTATTCCTGCTGTAAACGTGTTTATTTCTGCTGTAAATACATTTATTTCTGCTGTAAATACGTTTATTTCTGCTGTAAACCTGTTTATTCCTCCTGTAAACATGATTTTTTCTGCTGTAAACGTGTTTATTCCTGCTGTAAACGTGTTTATTCCTGCTATAAACCTGTTTATTCCTGCTGTAAACATGTTTATTTCTGCTGTAAATATGTTTATTCCTGCTGTAAACCTGTTTATTCCTGCTGTAAACGTGTTTATTTCTGCTGTAAATACGTTTATTTCTGCTGTAAATACATTTATTTCTGCTGTAAATATGTTTATTCCTGCTGTAAACCTGTTTATTCCTGCTGTAAACGTGTTTATTTCTGCTGTAAACGTGTTTATTTCTGCTGTAAATGTGTTTATTTCTGCTGTAAACGTGTTTATTTCTGCTGTAAATATGTTTATTCCTGCTGTAAACATGTTTATTTATGCTGTAAATATGTTTATTTCTGCTGTAAATACATGTATTTCTGCTGTAAATATGTTTATTCCTGCTGTAAACGTGTTTATTCCTACTATAAACGTGATTATTTCTGCTGTAAATACGTTTATTTCTGCTGTAAATACGTTTATTTCTGCTGTAAACCTGTTTATTCCTCCTGTAAACATGATTTTTTCTGCTGTAAACGTGTTTATTCCTGCTGTAAACGTGTTTATTCCTGCTATAAACGTGTTTATTTCTGCTGTAAATGTGTTTATTTCTGCTGTAAATACGTTTATTTCTACTGTAAATACAATTATTTCTGCTGTAAACGTGTTTATTCCTGCTGTAAACCTGTTTATTCCTGCTGTAAACATGTTTATTTCTGCTGTAAATATGTTTATTCCTGCTGTAAACGTGTTTATTTCTGCTGTAAACGTGTTTATTCCTGCTGTAAACATGTTTATTCCTGCTGTAAACATGTTTATTCCTGCTGTAAACATGTTTATTCCTGCTGTAAACATGTTTATTTCTGCTGTAAACGTGTTTATTCCTTCTGTAAACGTGTTTATTTCTGCTGTAAATGTGTTTATTTCTGCTGTAAACGTGTTTATTTCTGCTGTAAATATGTTTATTCCTGCTGTAAACGTGTTTATTTCTGCTGTAAACGTGTTTATTCCTGCTGTAAACATGTTTATTCCTGCTGTAAACATGTTTATTTCTGCTGTAAACGTGTTTATTCCTTCTGTAAACGTGTTTATTTCTGCTGTAAATGTGTTTATTTCTGCTGTAAACGTGTTTATTTCTGCTGTAAATATGTTTATTCCTGCTGTAGACGTGTTTATTCCTACTATAAACGTGTTTATTTCTGCTGTAAATACGTTTATTTCTGCTGTAAATACGTTTATTTCTGCTGTAAACCTGTTTATTCCTCCTGTAAACATGTTTTTTTCTGCTGTAAACGTGTTTATTCTTGCAGTAAACCTGTTTATTCCTGCTGTAAACATGTTTATTCCTGCTGTAAACATGTTTATTTCTGCTGTAAACGTGTTTATTCCTTCTGTAAACGTGTTTATTTCTGCTGTAAATGTGTTTATTTCTGCTGTAAACGTGTTTATTTCTGCTGTAAATATGTTTATTCCTGCTGTAAACGTGTTTATTTCTGCTGTAAACGTGTTTATTCCTGCTGTAAACATGTTTATTCCTGCTGTAAACATGTTTATTTCTGCTGTAAACGTGTTTATTCCTTCTGTAAACGTGTTTATTTCTGCTGTAAATATGTTTATTCCTGCTGTAAACGTGTTTATTTCTGCTGTAAATACGTTTATTTCTGCTGTAAATACATTTATTTCTGCTGTAAATATGTTTATTCCTGCTGTAAACGTGTTTATTTCTGCTGTAAACATGTTTATTTCTGCTGTAAACGTGTTTATTTCTGCTGTAAATACAATTATTATTGCTGTAAACGTGTTTATTCCTGCTGTAAACCTGTTTATTCCTGCTGTAAACATGTTTATTTCTGCTGTAAATATGTTTATTCCTCCTGTAAACATGATTTTTTCTGCTGTAAACGTGTTTATTCCTGCTGTAAACGTGTTTATTCCTGCTATAAACGTGTTTATTTCTGCTGTAAATGTGTTTATTTCTGCTGTAAATACGTTTATTTCTACTGTAAATACAATTATTTCTGCTGTAAACGTGTTTATTCCTGCTGTAAACCTGTTTATTCCTGCTGTAAACGTGTTTATTTCTGCTGTAAATACGTTTATTTCTGCTGTAAATACATTTATTTCTGCTGTAAATATGTTTATTCCTGCTGTAAACCTGTTCATTCCTGCTGTAAATGTGTTTATTTCTGCTGTAAATACATTTATTTCTGCTGTAAATACTTTTATTTCTGCTGTAAACCTGTTTATTCCTCCTGTAAACATGATTTTTTCTGCTGTAAACGTGTTTATTCCTGCTGTAAACGTGTTTATTCCTGCTATAAACGTGTTTATTTCTGCTGTAAATATGTTTATTTCTCCGGTAAACGTGTTTATTCCTGCTGTAAACGTTTTTTATTCCTGCTGTAAACGTTTTTATTTCTGCTGTAAATGTGTTTATTTCTGCTGTAAATACGTTTATTTCTGCTGTAAATACGTTTATTTCTGCTGTAAACCTGTTTATTCCTCCTGTAAACATGTTTTTTTCTGCTGTAAACGTGTTTATTCTTGCAGTAAACCTGTTTATTTCTGCTGTAAACATGTTTATTCCTGCTGTAAACATGTTTATTTCTGCTGTAAACGTGTTTATTCCATCTGTAAACATGTTTATTTCTGCTGTAAATGTGTTTATTTCTGCTGTAAACGTGTTTATTTCTGCTGTAAATATGTTTATTCCTGCTGTAAACATGTTTATTTCTGCTGTAAATATGTTCATTTCTGCTGTAAATACATTTATTTCTGCTGTAAATATGTTTATTCCTGCTGTAAACCTGTTTATTCCTGCTGTAAACGTGTTTATTTCTGCTGTAAATACATTTATTTCTGCTGTAAATACGTTTATTTCTGCTGTAAACCTGTTTATTCCTCCTGTAAACATGATTTTTTCTGCTGTAAACGTGTTTATTCCTGCTGTAAACGTGTTTATTCCTGCTATAAACCTGTTTATTCCTGCTGTAAACATGTTTATTTCTGCTGTAAACGTGTTTATTCCTTCTGTAAACGTGTTTATTTCTGCTGTAAATGTGTTTATTTCTGCTGTAAACGTGTTTATTTCTGCTGTAAATATGTTTATTCCTGCTGTAAACATGTTTATTTCTGCTGTAAATATGTTTATTTCTGCTGTAAATACATTTATTTCTGCTGTAAATATGTTTATTCCTGCTGTAAACGTGTTTATTCCTACTATAAACGTGATTATTTCTGCTGTAAATACGTTTATTTCTGCTGTAAATACGTTTATTTCTGCTGTAAACCTGTTTATTCCTCCTGTAAACATGATTTTTTCTGCTGTAAACGTGTTTATTCCTGCTGTAAACGTGTTTATTCCTGCTATAAACGTGTTTATTTCTGCTGTAAATGTGTTTATTTCTGCTGTAAATACGTTTATTTCTACTGTAAATACAATTATTTCTGCTGTAAACGTGTTTATTCCTGCTGTAAACCTGTTTATTCCTGCTGTAAACATGTTTATTTCTGCTGTAAATATGTTTATTCCTGCTGTAAACGTGTTTATTTCTGCTGTAAACGTGTTTATTCCTGCTGTAAACATGTTTATTCCTGCTGTAAACATGTTTATTCCTGCTGTAAACATGTTTATTCCTGCTGTAAACATGTTTATTTCTGCTGTAAACGTGTTTATTCCTTCTGTAAACGTGTTTATTTCTGCTGTAAATGTGTTTATTTCTGCTGTAAACGTGTTTATTTCTGCTGTAAATATGTTTATTCCTGCTGTAAACGTGTTTATTTCTGCTGTAAACGTGTTTATTCCTGCTGTAAACATGTTTATTCCTGCTGTAAACATGTTTATTTCTGCTGTAAACGTGTTTATTCCTTCTGTAAACGTGTTTATTTCTGCTGTAAATGTGTTTATTTCTGCTGTAAACGTGTTTATTTCTGCTGTAAATATGTTTATTCCTGCTGTAGACGTGTTTATTCCTACTATAAACGTGTTTATTTCTGCTGTAAATACGTTTATTTCTGCTGTAAATACGTTTATTTCTGCTGTAAACCTGTTTATTCCTCCTGTAAACATGTTTTTTTCTGCTGTAAACGTGTTTATTCTTGCAGTAAACCTGTTTATTCCTGCTGTAAACATGTTTATTCCTGCTGTAAACATGTTTATTTCTGCTGTAAACGTGTTTATTCCTTCTGTAAACGTGTTTATTTCTGCTGTAAATGTGTTTATTTCTGCTGTAAACGTGTTTATTTCTGCTGTAAATATGTTTATTCCTGCTGTAAACGTGTTTATTTCTGCTGTAAACGTGTTTATTCCTGCTGTAAACATGTTTATTCCTGCTGTAAACATGTTTATTTCTGCTGTAAACGTGTTTATTCCTTCTGTAAACGTGTTTATTTCTGCTGTAAATATGTTTATTCCTGCTGTAAACGTGTTTATTTCTGCTGTAAATACGTTTATTTCTGCTGTAAATACATTTATTTCTGCTGTAAATATGTTTATTCCTGCTGTAAACGTGTTTATTTCTGCTGTAAACATGTTTATTTCTGCTGTAAACGTGTTTATTTCTGCTGTAAATACAATTATTATTGCTGTAAACGTGTTTATTCCTGCTGTAAACCTGTTTATTCCTGCTGTAAACATGTTTATTTCTGCTGTAAATATGTTTATTCCTCCTGTAAACATGATTTTTTCTGCTGTAAACGTGTTTATTCCTGCTGTAAACGTGTTTATTCCTGCTATAAACGTGTTTATTTCTGCTGTAAATGTGTTTATTTCTGCTGTAAATACGTTTATTTCTACTGTAAATACAATTATTTCTGCTGTAAACGTGTTTATTCCTGCTGTAAACCTGTTTATTCCTGCTGTAAACGTGTTTATTTCTGCTGTAAATACGTTTATTTCTGCTGTAAATACATTTATTTCTGCTGTAAATATGTTTATTCCTGCTGTAAACCTGTTCATTCCTGCTGTAAATGTGTTTATTTCTGCTGTAAATACATTTATTTCTGCTGTAAATACTTTTATTTCTGCTGTAAACCTGTTTATTCCTCCTGTAAACATGATTTTTTCTGCTGTAAACGTGTTTATTCCTGCTGTAAACGTGTTTATTCCTGCTATAAACGTGTTTATTTCTGCTGTAAATATGTTTATTTCTCCGGTAAACGTGTTTATTCCTGCTGTAAACGTTTTTTATTCCTGCTGTAAACGTTTTTATTTCTGCTGTAAATGTGTTTATTTCTGCTGTAAATACGTTTATTTCTGCTGTAAATACGTTTATTTCTGCTGTAAACCTGTTTATTCCTCCTGTAAACATGTTTTTTTCTGCTGTAAACGTGTTTATTCTTGCAGTAAACCTGTTTATTTCTGCTGTAAACATGTTTATTCCTGCTGTAAACATGTTTATTTCTGCTGTAAACGTGTTTATTCCATCTGTAAACATGTTTATTTCTGCTGTAAATGTGTTTATTTCTGCTGTAAACGTGTTTATTTCTGCTGTAAATATGTTTATTCCTGCTGTAAACATGTTTATTTCTGCTGTAAATATGTTCATTTCTGCTGTAAATACATTTATTTCTGCTGTAAATATGTTTATTCCTGCTGTAAACCTGTTTATTCCTGCTGTAAACGTGTTTATTTCTGCTGTAAATACATTTATTTCTGCTGTAAATACGTTTATTTCTGCTGTAAACCTGTTTATTCCTCCTGTAAACATGATTTTTTCTGCTGTAAACGTGTTTATTCCTGCTGTAAACGTGTTTATTCCTGCTATAAACCTGTTTATTCCTGCTGTAAACATGTTTATTTCTGCTGTAAACGTGTTTATTCCTTCTGTAAACGTGTTTATTTCTGCTGTAAATGTGTTTATTTCTGCTGTAAACGTGTTTATTTCTGCTGTAAATATGTTTATTCCTGCTGTAAACATGTTTATTTCTGCTGTAAATATGTTTATTTCTGCTGTAAATACATTTATTTCTGCTGTAAATATGTTTATTCCTGCTGTAAACCTGTTTATTCCTGCTGTAAACGTGTTTATTTCTGCTGTAAATGTGTTTATTTCTGCTGTAAATACGTTTATTTCTACTGTAAATACAATTATTTCTGCTGTAAACGTGTTTATTCCTGCTGTAAACCTGTTTATTCCTGCTGTAAACATGTTTATTTCTGCTGTAAATATGTTTATTCCTGCTGTACACCTGTTTATTCCTGCTGTAAACGTGTTTATTTCTGCTGTAAATACGTTTATTTCTGCTGTAAATACATTTATTTCTGCTGTAAATATGTTTATTCCTGCTGTAAACCTGTTCATTCCTGCTGTAAACGTGTTTATTTCTGCTGTAAATACATTTATTTCTGCTGTAAATACTTTTATTTCTGCTGTAAACCTGTTTATTCCTCCTGTAAACATGATTTTTTCTGCTGTAAACGTGTTTATTCCTGCTGTAAACGTGTTTATTCCTGCTATAAACGTGTTTATTTCTGCTGTAAATATGTTTATTTCTCCGGTAAACGTGTTTATTCCTGCTGTAAACGTTTTTTATTCCTGCTGTAAACGTTTTTATTTCTGCTGTAAATGTGTTTATTTCTGCTGTAAATACGTTTATTTCTGCTGTAAATACGTTTATTTCTGCTGTAAACCTGTTTATTCCTCCTGTAAACATGTTTTTTTCTGCTGTAAACGTGTTTATTCTTGCAGTAAACCTGTTTATTTCTGCTGTAAACATGTTTATTCCTGCTGTAAACATGTTTATTTCTGCTGTAAACGTGTTTATTCCTTCTGTAAACATGTTTATTTCTGCTGTAAATGTGTTTATTTCTGCTGTAAACGTGTTTATTTCTGCTATAAACGTGTTTATTTCTGCTGTAAATATGTTTATTTCTCCGGTAAACGTGTTTATTCCTGCTGTAAACGTTTTTTATTCCTGCTGTAAACGTTTTTATTTCTGCTGTAAATGTGTTTATTTCTGCTGTAAATACGTTTATTTCTGCTGTAAATACGTTTATTTCTGCTGTAAACCTGTTTATTCCTCCTGTAAACATGTTTTTTTCTGCTGTAAACGTGTTTATTCTTGCAGTAAACCTGTTTATTTCTGCTGTAAACATGTTTATTCCTGCTGTAAACATGTTTATTTCTGCTGTAAACGTGTTTATTCCTTCTGTAAACATGTTTATTTCTGCTGTAAATGTGTTTATTTCTGCTGTAAACGTGTTTATTTCTGCTGTAAATATGTTTATTCCTGCTGTAAACATGTTTATTTCTGCTGTAAATATGTTCATTTCTGCTGTAAATACATTTATTTCTGCTGTAAATATGTTTATTCCTGCTGTAAACCTGTTTATTCCTGCTGTAAACGTGTTTATTTCTGCTGTAAATACATTTATTTCTGCTGTAAATACGTTTATTTCTGCTGTAAACCTGTTTATTCCTCCTGTAAACATGATTTTTTCTGCTGTAAACGTGTTTATTCCTGCTGTAAACGTGTTTATTCCTGCTATAAACCTGTTTATTCCTGCTGTAAACATGTTTATTTCTGCTGTAAATATGTTTATTCCTGCTGTAAACCTGTTTATTCCTGCTGTAAACGTGTTTATTTCTGCTGTAAATACGTTTATTTCTGCTGTAAATACATTTATTTCTGCTGTAAATATGTTTATTCCTGCTGTAAACCTGTTTATTCCTGCTGTAAACATGTTTATTCCTGCTGTAAACATGTTTATTTCTGCTGTAAACGTGTTTATTCCTTCTGTAAACGTGTTTATTTCTGCTGTAAATGTGTTTATTTCTGCTGTAAACGTGTTTATTTCTGCTGTAAATATGTTTATTCCTGCTGTAAACGTGTTTATTTCTGCTGTAAACGTGTTTATTCCTGCTGTAAACATGTTTATTCCTGCTGTAAACATGTTTATTTCTGCTGTAAACGTGTTTATTCCTTCTTTAAACGTGTTTATTTCTGCTGTAAATGTGTTTATTTCTGCTGTAAACGTGTTTATTTCTGCTGTAAATATGTTTATTCCTGCTGTAAACGTGTTTATTCCTACTATAAACGTGTTTATTTCTGCTGTAAATACGTTTATTTCTGCTGTAAATACGTTTATTTCTGCTGTAAACCTGTTTATTCCTCCTGTAAACATGTTTTTTTCTGCTGTAAACGTGTTTATTCTTGCAGTAAACCTGTTTATTCCTGCTGTAAACATGTTTATTCCTGCTGTAAACATGTTTATTTCTGCTGTAAACGTGTTTATTCCTTCTGTAAACGTGTTTATTTCTGCTGTAAATGTGTTTATTTCTGCTGTAAACGTGTTTATTTCTGCTGTAAATATGTTTATTCCTGCTGTAAACGTGTTTATTTCTGCTGTAAACGTGTTTATTCCTGCTGTAAACATGTTTATTCCTGCTGTAAACATGTTTATTTCTGCTGTAAACGTGTTTATTCCTTCTGTAAACGTGTTTATTTCTGCTGTAAATATGTTTATTCCTGCTGTAAACGTGTTTATTTCTGCTGTAAATATGTTTATTCCTGCTGTAAACGTGTTTATTTCTGCTGTAAATACGTTTATTTCTGCTGTAAATACATTTATTTCTGCTGTAAATATGTTTATTCCTGCTGTAAACCTGTTTATTCCTGCTGTAAACATGTTTATTTCTGCTGTAAATACATTTATTTCTGCTGTAAATACAATTATTTCTGCTGTAAACGTGTTTATTCCTGCTGTAAACCTGTTTATTCCTGCTGTAAACATGTTTATTTCTGCTGTAAATATGTTTATTCCTCCTGTAAACATGATTTTTTCTGCTGTAAACGTGTTTATTCCTGCTGTAAACGTGTTTATTCCTGCTATAAACGTGTTTATTTCTGCTGTAAATGTGTTTATTTCTGCTGTAAATACGTTTATTTCTACTGTAAATACAATTATTTCTGCTGTAAACGTGTTTATTCCTGCTGTAAACCTGTTTATTCCTGCTGTAAACATGTTTATTTCTGCTGTAAATATGTTTATTCCTGCTGTACACCTGTTTATTCCTGCTGTAAACGTGTTTATTTCTGCTGTAAATACGTTTATTTCTGCTGTAAATACATTTATTTCTGCTGTAAATATGTTTATTCCTGCTGTAAACCTGTTCATTCCTGCTGTAAACGTGTTTATTTCTGCTGTAAATACATTTATTTCTGCTGTAAACCTGTTTATTCCTCCTGTAAACATGATTTTTTCTGCTGTAAACGTGTTTATTCCTGCTGTAAACGTGTTTATTCCTGCTATAAACGTGTTTATTTCTGCTGTAAATATGTTTATTTCTCCGGTAAACGTGTTTATTCCTGCTGTAAACGTTTTTTATTCCTGCTGTAAACGTTTTTATTTCTGCTGTAAATGTGTTTATTTCTGCTGTAAATACGTTTATTTCTGCTGTAAATACGTTTATTTCTGCTGTAAACCTGTTTATTCCTCCTGTAAACATGTTTTTTTCTGCTGTAAACGTGTTTATTCTTGCAGTAAACCTGTTTATTTCTGCTGTAAACATGTTTATTCCTGCTGTAAACATGTTTATTTCTGCTGTAAACGTGTTTATTTCTGCTGTAAATATGTTTATTCCTGCTGTAAACATGTTTATTTCTGCTGTAAATATGTTTATTTCTGCTGTAAATACATTTATTTCTGCTGTAAATATGTTTATTCCTGCTGTAAACCTGTTTATTCCTGCTGTAAACGTGTTTATTTCTGCTGTAAATACATTTATTTCTGCTGTAAATACGTTTATTTCTGCTGTAAACCTGTTTATTCCTCCTGTAAACATGATTTTTTCTGCTGTAAACGTGTTTATTCCTGCTGTAAACGTGTTTATTCCTGCTATAAACCTGTTTATTCCTGCTGTAAACATGTTTATTTCTGCTGTAAATATGTTTATTCCTGCTGTAAACCTGTTTATTCCTGCTGTAAAAGTGTTTATTTCTGCTGTAAATACGTTTATTTCTGCTGTAAATACATTTATTTCTGCTGTAAATATGTTTATTCCTGCTGTAAACCTGTTTATTCCTGCTGTAAACGTGTTTATTTCTGCTGTAAATACATTTATTTCTGCTGTAAATACGTTTATTTCTGCTGTAAACCTGTTTATTCCTCCTGTAAACATGATTTTTTCTGCTGTAAATGTGTTTATTCCTGCTGTAAACGTGTTTATTCCTGCTATAAACGTGTTTATTTCTGCTGTAAATGTGTTTATTTCTGCTGTAAATACGTTTATTTCTGCTGTAAATACGTTTATTGCTGCTGTAAACCTGTTTATTCCTCCTGTAAACATGTTTTTTTCTGCTGTAAACGTGTTTATTCTTGCAGTAAACCTGTTTATTCCTGCTGTAAACATGTTTATTCCTGCTGTAAACATGTTTATTTCTGCTGTAAACGTGTTTATTCCTTCTGTAAACGTGTTTATTTCTGCTGTAAATGTGTTTATTTCTGCTGTAAAAGTGTTTATTTCTGCTGTAAATACATTTATTTCTGCTGTAAATATGTTTATTCCTGCTGTAAACCTGTTTATTCCTGCTGTAAACGTGTTTATTTCTGCTGTAAATACATTTATTTCTGCTGTAAATACGTTTATTTCTGCTGTAAACCTGTTTATTCCTCCTGTAAACATGATTTTTTCTGCTGTAAACGTGTTTATTCCTGCTGTAAACGTGTTTATTCCTGCTATAAACGTTTTTATTTCTGCTGTAAATGTGTGTATTTCTGCTGTAAATACGTTTATTTCTGCTGTAAATACGTTTATTTCTGCTGTAAACCTGTTTATTCCTCCTGTAAACATGTTTTTTTCTGCTGTAAACGTGTTTATTCTTGCAGTAAACCTGTTTATTTCTGCTGTAAACATGTTTATTCCTGCTGTAAACCTGTTTATTTCTGCTGTAAACGTGTTTATTCCTTCTGTAAACGTGTTTATTTCTGCTGTAAATGTGTTTATTTCTGCTGTAAACGTGTTTATTTCTGCTGTAAATATGTTTATTCCTGCTGTAAACATGTTTATTTATGCTGTAAATATGTTTATTTCTGCTGTAAATACATTTATTTCTGCTGTAAATATGTTTATTCCTGCTGTAAACGTGTTTATTCCTACTATAAACGTGTTTATTTCGGCTGTAAATGTGTTTATTTCTGCTGTAAATACGTTTATTTCTGCTGTAAATACGTTTATTTCTGCTGTAAACCTGTTTATTCCTCCTGTAAACATGTTTTTTTCTGCTGTAAACGTGTTTATTCTTGCAGTAAACCTGTTTATTCCTGCTGTAAACATGTTTATTCCTGCTGTAAACGTGTTTATTCCTTCTGTAAACGTGTTTATTTCTGCTGTAAATGTGTTTATTTCTGCTGTAAACGTGTTTATTTCTACTGTAAATATGTTTATTCCTGCTGTAAACGTGTTTATTTCTGCTGTAAACGTGTTTATTCCTGCTGTAAACATGTTTATTCCTGCTGTAAACATGTTTATTTCTGCTGTAAACGTGTTTATTCCTTCTGTAAACGTGTTTATTTCTGCTGTAAATGTGTTTATTTCTGCTGTAAACGTGTTTATTTCTGCTGTAAATATGTTTATTCCTGCTGTAAACGTGTTTATTTCTGCTGTAAACGTGTTTATTCCTGCTGTAAACATGTTTATTCCTGCTGTAAACATGTTTATTTCTGCTGTAAACGTGTTTATTCCTTCTGTAAACGTGTTTATTTCTGCTGTAAATGTGTTTATTTCTGCTGTAAACGTGTTTATTTCTGCTGTAAATATGTTTATTCCTGCTGTAAACGTGTTTATTTCTGCTGTAAATATGTTTATTCCTGCTGTAAACGTGTTTATTTCTGCTGTAAATACGTTTATTTCTGCTGTAAATACATTTATTTCTGCTGTAAATATGTTTATTCCTGCTGTAAACCTGTTTATTCCTGCTGTAAACGTGTTTATTTCTGCTGTAAATACATTTATTTCTGCTGTAAATACGTTTATTTCTGCTGTAAACCTGTTTATTCCTCCTGTAAACATGATTTTTTCTGCTGTAAACGTGTTTATTCCTGCTGTAAACGTGTTTATTCCTGCTATAAACGTTTTTATTTCTGCTGTAAATGTGTTTATTTCTGCTGTAAATACGTTTATTTCTGCTGTAAATACGTTTATTTCTGCTGTAAACCTGTTTATTCCTCCTGTAAACATGTTTTTTTCTGCTGTAAACGTGTTTATTCTTGCAGTAAACCTGTTTATTTCTGCTGTAAACATGTTTATTCCTGCTGTAAACATGTTTATTTCTGCTGTAAACGTGTTTATTCCTTCTGTAAACGTGTTTATTTCTGCTGTAAACGTGTTTATTTCTGCTGTAAATGTGTTTATTTCTGCTGTAAATATGTTTATTCCTGCTGTAAACATGTTTATTTCTGCTGTAAATATGTTTATTTCTGCTGTAAATACATTTATTTCTGCTGTAAATATGTTTATTCCTGCTGTAAACCTGTTTATTCCTGCTGTAAACATGTTTATTTATGCTGTAAATATGTTTATTTCTGCTGTAAATACATTTATTTCTGCTGTAAATATGTTTATTCCTGCTGTAAACGTGTTTATTCCTACTATAAAAGTGTTTATTTCGGCTGTAAATGTGTTTATTTCTGCTGTAAATACGTTTATTTCTGCTGTAAATACGTTTATTTCTGCTGTAAACCTGTTTATTCCTCCTGTAAACATGTTTTTTTCTGCTGTAAACGTGTTTATTCTTGCAGTAAACCTGTTTATTCCTGCTGTAAACATGTTTATTCCTGCTGTAAACGTGTTTATTCCTTCTGTAAACGTGTTTATTTCTGCTGTAAATGTGTTTATTTCTGCTGTAAACGTGTTTATTTCTGCTGTAAATATGTTTATTCCTGCTGTAAACGTGTTTATTTCTGCTGTAAACGTGTTTATTCCTGCTGTAAACATGTTTATTCCTGCTGTAAACATGTTTATTTCTGCTGTAAACGTGTTTATTCCTTCTGTAAACGTGTTTATTTCTGCTGTAAATGTGTTTATTTCTGCTGTAAACGTGTTTATTTCTGCTGTAAATATGTTTATTCCTGCTGTAAACGTGTTTATTTCTGCTGTAAACGTGTTTATTCCTGCTGTAAACATGTTTATTCCTGCTGTAAACATGTTTATTTCTGCTGTAAACGTGTTTATTCCTTCTGTAAACGTGTTTATTTCTGCTGTAAATGTGTTTATTTCTGCTGTAAACGTGTTTATTTCTGCTGTAAATATGTTTATTCCTGCTGTAAACGTGTTTATTTCTGCTGTAAATATGTTTATTCCTGCTGTAAACGTGTTTATTTCTGCTGTAAATACGTTTATTTCTGCTGTAAATACATTTATTTCTGCTGTAAATATGTTTATTCCTGCTGTAAACCTGTTTATTCCTGCTGTAAACGTGTTTATTTCTGCTGTAAATACATTTATTTCTGCTGTAAATACGTTTATTTCTGCTGTAAACCTGTTTATTCCTCCTGTAAACATGATTTTTTCTGCTGTAAACGTGTTTATTCCTGCTGTAAACCTGTTTATTCCTGCTATAAACGTTTTTATGTCTGCTGTAAATGTGTTTATTTCTGCTGTAAATATGTTTATTTCTGCTGTAAATACATTTATTTCTGCTGTAAATATGTTTATTCCTGCTGTAAACCTGTTTATTCCTGCTGTAAACGTGTTTATTTCTGCTGTAAATACATTTATTTCTGCTGTAAATACGTTTATTTCTGCTGTAAACCTGTTTATTCCTCCTGTAAACATGATTTTTTCTGCTGTAAACGTGTTTATTCCTGCTGTAAACGTGTTTATTCCTGCTATAAACGTGTTTATTTCTGCTGTAAATGTGTTTATTTCTGCTGTAAATACGTTTATTTCTACTGTAAATACAATTATTTCTGCTGTAAACGTGTTTATTCCTGCTGTAAACCTGTTTATTCCTGCTGTAAACATGTTTATTTCTGCTGTAAATATGTTTATTCCTGCTGTAAACCTGTTTATTCCTGCTGTAAACGTGTTTATTTCTGCTGTAAATACGTTTATTTCTGCTGTAAATACATTTATTTCTGCTGTAAATATGTTTATTCCTGCTGTAAACCTGTTTATTCCTGCTGTAAACGTGTTTATTTCTGCTGTAAATACATTTATTTCTGCTGTAAATACGTTTATTTCTGCTGTAAACCTGTTTATTCCTCCTGTAAACATGATTTTTTCTGCTGTAAACGTGTTTATTCTTGCAGTAAACCTGTTTATTTCTGCTGTAAACATGTTTATTCCTGCTGTAAACATGTTTATTTCTGCTGTAAACCTGTTTATTCCTTCTGTAAACGTGTTTATTTCTGCTGTAAATGTGTTTATTTCTGCTGTAAACCTGTTTATTCCTGCTGTAAACGTGTTTATTTCTGCTGTAAATACGTTTATTTCTGCTGTAAATACATTTATTTCTGCTGTAAATATGTTTATTCCTGCTGTAAACCTGTTTATTCCTGCTGTAAACGTGTTTATTTCTGCTGTAAATACATTTATTTCTGCTGTAAATACGTTTATTTCTGCTGTAAACCTGTTTATTCCTCCTGTAAACATGATTTTTTCTGCTGTAAATGTGTTTATTCCTGCTGTAAACGTGTTTATTCCTGCTATAAACATGTTTATTTCTGCTGTAAATGTGTTTATTTCTGCTGTAAATACGTTTATTTCTGCTGTAAATACGTTTATTTCTGCTGTAAACCTGTTTATTCCTCCTGTAAACATGTTTTTTTCTGCTGTAAACGTGTTTATTCTTGCAGTAAACCTGTTTATTCCTGCTGTAAACATGTTTATTCCTGCTGTAAACATGTTTATTTCTGCTGTAAACGTGTTTATTCCTTCTGTAAACGTGTTTATTTCTGCTGTAAATGTGTTTATTTCTGCTGTAAAAGTGTTTATTTCTGCTGTAAATACATTTATTTCTGCTGTAAATATGTTTATTCCTGCTGTAAACCTGTTTATTCCTGCTGTAAACGTGTTTATTTCTGCTGTAAATACATTTATTTCTGCTGTAAATACGTTTATTTCTGCTGTAAACCTGTTTATTCCTCCTGTAAACATGATTTTTTCTGCTGTAAACGTGTTTATTCCTGCTGTAAACGTGTTTATTCCTGCTATAAACGTTTTTATTTCTGCTGTAAATGTGTGTATTTCTGCTGTAAATACGTTTATTTCTGCTGTAAATACGTTTATTTCTGCTGTAAACCTGTTTATTCCTCCTGTAAACATGTTTTTTTCTGCTGTAAACGTGTTTATTCTTGCAGTAAACCTGTTTATTTCTGCTGTAAACATGTTTATTCCTGCTGTAAACATGTTTATTTCTGCTGTAAACGTGTTTATTCCTTCTGTAAACGTGTTTATTTCTGCTGTAAATGTGTTTATTTCTGCTGTAAACGTGTTTATTTCTGCTGTAAATATGTTTATTCCTGCTGTAAACATGTTTATTTATGCTGTAAATATGTTTATTTCTGCTGTAAATACATTTATTTCTGCTGTAAATATGTTTATTCCTGCTGTAAACGTGTTTATTCCTACTATAAACGTGTTTATTTCGGCTGTAAATGTGTTTATTTCTGCTGTAAATACATTTATTTCTGCTGTAAATACGTTTATTTCTGCTGTAAACCTGTTTATTCCTCCTGTAAACATGTTTTTTTCTGCTGTAAACGTGTTTATTCTTGCAGTAAACCTGTTTATTCCTGCTGTAAACATGTTTATTCCTGCTGTAAACATGTTTATTTCTGCTGTAAACGTGTTTATTCCTTCTGTAAACGTGTTTATTTCTGCTGTAAATGTGTTTATTTCTGCTGTAAACGTGTTTATTTCTGCTGTAAATATGTTTATTCCTGCTGTAAACGTGTTTATTTCTGCTGTAAACGTGTTTATTCCTGCTGTAAACATGTTTATTCCTGCTGTAAACATGTTTATTTCTGCTGTAAACGTGTTTATTCCTTCTGTAAACGTGTTTATTTCTGCTGTAAATGTGTTTATTTCTGCTGTAAACGTGTTTATTTCTGCTGTAAATATGTTTATTCCTGCTGTAAACGTGTTTATTTCTGCTGTAAATATGTTTATTCCTGCTGTAAACGTGTTTATTTGTGCTGTAAATACATTTATTTCTGCTGTAAATATGTTTATTCCTGCTGTAAACCTGTTTATTCCTGCTGTAAACGTGTTTATTTCTGCTGTAAATACATTTATTTCTGCTGTAAATACGTTTATTTCTGCTGTAAACCTGTTTATTCCTCCTGTAAACATGATTTTTTCTGCTGTAAACGTGTTTATTCCTGCTGTAAACGTGTTTATTCCTGCTATAAACGTTTTTATTTCTGCTGTAAATGTGTTTATTTCTGCTGTAAATACGTTTATTTCTGCTGTAAATACGTTTATTTCTGCTGTAAACCTGTTTATTCCTCCTGTAAACATGTTTTTTTCTGCTGTAAACGTGTTTATTCTTGCAGTAAACCTGTTTATTTCTGCTGTAAACATGTTTATTCCTGCTGTAAACATGTTTATTTCTGCTGTAAACGTGTTTATTCCTTCTGTAAACGTGTTTATTTCTGCTGTAAATGTGTTTATTTCTGCTGTAAATGTGTTTATTTCTGCTGTAAATATGTTTATTCCTGCTGTAAACATGTTTATTTCTGCTGTAAATATGTTTATTTCTGCTGTAAATACATTTATTTCTGCTGTAAATATGTTTATTCCTGCTGTAAACCTGTTTATTCCTGCTGTAAACGTGTTTATTTCTGCTGTAAATACATTTATTTCTGCTGTAAATACGTTTATTTCTGCTGTAAACCTGTTTATTCCTCCTGTAAACATGATTTTTTCTGCTGTAAACGTGTTTATTCCTGCTGTAAACGTGTTTATTCCTGCTATAAACGTGTTTATTTCTGCTGTAAACGTGTTTATTCCTGCTGTAAACGTGTTTATTCCTGCTATAAACGTTTTTATTTCTGCTGTAAATGTGTTTATTTCTGCTGTAAATACGTTTATTTCTGCTGTAAATACGTTTATTTCTGCTGTAAACCTGTTTATTCCTCCTGTAAACATGTTTTTTTCTGCTGTAAACGTGTTTATTCTTGCAGTAAACCTGTTTATTTCTGCTGTAAACATGTTTATTCCTGCTGTAAACATGTTTATTTCTGCTGTAAACGTGTTTATTCCTTCTGTAAACGTGTTTATTTCTGCTGTAAATGTGTTTATTTCTGCTGTAAATGTGTTTATTTCTGCTGTAAATATGTTTATTCCTGCTGTAAACGTGTTTATTTCTGCTGTAAATATGTTTATTCCTGCTGTAAACGTGTTTATTTCTGCTGTAAACGTGTTTATTCTTGCTGTAAACATGTTTATTCCTGCTGTAAACATGTTTATTTCTGCTGTAAACGTGTTTATTCCTTCTGTAAACGTGTTTATTTCTGCTGTAAATGTGTTTATTTCTGCTGTAAACGTGTTTATTTCTGCTGTAAATATGTTTATTCCTGCTGTAAACGTGTTTATTTCTGCTGTAAACGTGTTTATTCCTGCTGTAAACATGTTTATTCCTGCTGTAAACATGTTTATTTCTGCTGTAAACGTGTTTATTCCTTCTGTAAACGTGTTTATTTCTGCTGTAAATGTGTTTATTTCTGCTGTAAACGTGTTTATTTCTGCTGTAAATATGTTTATTCCTGCTGTAAACGTGTTTATTTCTGCTGTAAATATGTTTATTCCTGCTGTAAACGTGTTTATTTCTGCTGTAAATACATTTATTTCTGCTGTAAATATGTTTATTCCTGCTGTAAACCTGTTTATTCCTGCTGTAAACGTGTTTATTTCTGCTGTAAATACATTTATTTCTGCTGTAAATACGTTTATTTCTGCTGTAAACCTGTTTATTCCTCCTGTAAACATGATTTTTTCTGCTGTAAACGTGTTTATTCCTGCTGTAAACGTGTTTATTCCTGCTATAAACGTTTTTATTTCTGCTGTAAATGTGTTTATTTCTGCTGTAAATACGTTTATTTCTGCTGTAAATACGTTTATTTCTGCTGTAAACCTGTTTATTCCTCCTGTAAACATGTTTTTTTCTGCTGTAAACGTGTTTATTCTTGCAGTAAACCTGTTTATTTCTGCTGTAAACATGTTTATTCCTGCTGTAAACATGTTTATTTCTGCTGTAAACGTGTTTATTCCTTCTGTAAACGTGTTTATTTCTGCTGTAAATGTGTTTATTTCTGCTGTAAATGTGTTTATTTCTGCTGTAAATATGTTTATTCCTGCTGTAAACATGTTTATTTCTGCTGTAAATATGTTTATTTCTGCTGTAAATACATTTATTTCTGCTGTAAATATGTTTATTCCTGCTGTAAACCTGTTTATTCCTGCTGTAAACGTGTTTATTTCTGCTGTAAATACATTTATTTCTGCTGTAAATACGTTTATTTCTGCTGTAAACCTGTTTATTCCTCCTGTAAACATGATTTTTTCTGCTGTAAACGTGTTTATTCCTGCTGTAAACGTGTTTATTCCTGCTATAAACGTGTTTATTTCTGCTGTAAATGTGTTTATTTCTGCTGTAAATACGTTTATTTCTACTGTAAATACAATTATTTCTGCTGTAAACGTGTTTATTCCTGCTGTAAACCTGTTTATTCCTGCTGTAAACATGTTTATTTCTGCTGTAAATATGTTTATTCCTGCTGTAAACGTGTTTATTTCTGCTGTAAACGTGTTTATTCCTGCTGTAAACATGTTTATTCCTGCTGTAAACATGTTTATTTCTGCTGTAAACGTGTTTATTCCTTCTGTAAACGTGTTTATTTCTGCTGTAAATGTGTTTATTTCTGCTGTAAACGTGTTTATTTCTGCTGTAAATATGTTTATTCCTGCTGTAAACGTGTTTATTTCTGCTGTAAACGTGTTTATTCCTGCTGTAAACATGTTTATTCCTGCTGTAAACATGTTTATTTCTGCTGTAAACGTGTTTATTCCTTCTGTAAACGTGTTTATTTCTGCTGTAAATGTGTTTATTTCTGCTGTAAACGTGTTTATTTCTGCTGTAAATATGTTTATTCCTGCTGTAAACGTGTTTATTTCTGCTGTAAATATGTTTATTCCTGCTGTAAACGTGTTTATTTGTGCTGTAAATACATTTATTTCTGCTGTAAATATGTTTATTCCTGCTGTAAACCTGTTTATTCCTGCTGTAAACGTGTTTATTTCTGCTGTAAATACATTTATTTCTGCTGTAAATACGTTTATTTCTGCTGTAAACCTGTTTATTCCTCCTGTAAACATGATTTTTTCTGCTGTAAACGTGTTTATTCCTGCTGTAAACGTGTTTATTCCTGCTATAAACGTTTTTATTTCTGCTGTAAATGTGTTTATTTCTGCTGTAAATACGTTTATTTCTGCTGTAAATACGTTTATTTCTGCTGTAAACCTGTTTATTCCTCCTGTAAACATGTTTTTTTCTGCTGTAAACGTGTTTATTCTTGCAGTAAACCTGTTTATTTCTGCTGTAAACATGTTTATTCCTGCTGTAAACATGTTTATTTCTGCTGTAAACGTGTTTATTCCTTCTGTAAACGTGTTTATTTCTGCTGTAAATGTGTTTATTTCTGCTGTAAATGTGTTTATTTCTGCTGTAAATATGTTTATTCCTGCTGTAAACATGTTTATTTCTGCTGTAAATATGTTTATTTCTGCTGTAAATACATTTATTTCTGCTGTAAATATGTTTATTCCTGCTGTAAACCTGTTTATTCCTGCTGTAAACGTGTTTATTTCTGCTGTAAATACATTTATTTCTGCTGTAAATACGTTTATTTCTGCTGTAAACCTGTTTATTCCTCCTGTAAACATGATTTTTTCTGCTGTAAACGTGTTTATTCCTGCTGTAAACGTGTTTATTCCTGCTATAAACGTGTTTATTTCTGCTGTAAACGTGTTTATTCCTGCTGTAAACGTGTTTATTCCTGCTATAAACGTTTTTATTTCTGCTGTAAATGTGTTTATTTCTGCTGTAAATACGTTTATTTCTGCTGTAAATACGTTTATTTCTGCTGTAAACCTGTTTATTCCTCCTGTAAACATGTTTTTTTCTGCTGTAAACGTGTTTATTCTTGCAGTAAACCTGTTTATTTCTGCTGTAAACATGTTTATTCCTGCTGTAAACATGTTTATTTCTGCTGTAAACGTGTTTATTCCTTCTGTAAACGTGTTTATTTCTGCTGTAAATGTGTTTATTTCTGCTGTAAATGTGTTTATTTCTGCTGTAAATATGTTTATTCCTGCTGTAAACATGTTTATTTCTGCTGTAAATATGTTTATTTCTGCTGTAAATACATTTATTTCTGCTGTAAATATGTTTATTCCTGCTGTAAACCTGTTTATTCCTGCTGTAAACGTGTTTATTTCTGCTGTAAATACATTTATTTCTGCTGTAAATACGTTTATTTCTGCTGTAAACCTGTTTATTCCTCCTGTAAACATGATTTTTTCTGCTGTAAACGTGTTTATTCCTGCTGTAAACGTGTTTATTCCTGCTATAAACGTGTTTATTTCTGCTGTAAATGTGTTTATTTCTGCTGTAAATACGTTTATTTCTACTGTAAATACAATTATTTCTGCTGTAAACGTGTTTATTCCTGCTGTAAACCTGTTTATTCCTGCTGTAAACATGTTTATTTCTGCTGTAAATATGTTTATTCCTGCTGTAAACGTGTTTATTTCTGCTGTAAACGTGTTTATTCCTGCTGTAAACATGTTTATTCCTGCTGTAAACATGTTTATTTCTGCTGTAAACGTGTTTATTCCTTCTGTAAACGTGTTTATTTCTGCTGTAAATGTGTTTATTTCTGCTGTAAACGTGTTTATTTCTGCTGTAAATATGTTTATTCCTGCTGTAAACGTGTTTATTTCTGCTGTAAACGTGTTTATTCCTGCTGTAAACATGTTTATTCCTGCTGTAAACATGTTTATTTCTGCTGTAAACGTGTTTATTCCTTCTGTAAACGTGTTTATTTCTGCTGTAAATGTGTTTATTTCTGCTGTAAACGTGTTTATTTCTGCTGTAAATATGTTTATTCCTGCTGTAAACGTGTTTATTTCTGCTGTAAATATGTTTATTCCTGCTGTAAACGTGTTTATTTGTGCTGTAAATACATTTATTTCTGCTGTAAATATGTTTATTCCTGCTGTAAACCTGTTTATTCCTGCTGTAAACGTGTTTATTTCTGCTGTAAATACATTTATTTCTGCTGTAAATACGTTTATTTCTGCTGTAAACCTGTTTATTCCTCCTGTAAACATGATTTTTTCTGCTGTAAACGTGTTTATTCCTGCTGTAAACGTGTTTATTCCTGCTATAAACGTTTTTATTTCTGCTGTAAATGTGTTTATTTCTGCTGTAAATACGTTTATTTCTGCTGTAAATACGTTTATTTCTGCTGTAAACCTGTTTATTCCTCCTGTAAACATGTTTTTTTCTGCTGTAAACGTGTTTATTCTTGCAGTAAACCTGTTTATTTCTGCTGTAAACATGTTTATTCCTGCTGTAAACATGTTTATTTCTGCTGTAAACGTGTTTATTCCTTCTGTAAACGTGTTTATTTCTGCTGTAAATGTGTTTATTTCTGCTGTAAATGTGTTTATTTCTGCTGTAAATATGTTTATTCCTGCTGTAAACATGTTTATTTCTGCTGTAAATATGTTTATTTCTGCTGTAAATACATTTATTTCTGCTGTAAATATGTTTATTCCTGCTGTAAACCTGTTTATTCCTGCTGTAAACGTGTTTATTTCTGCTGTAAATACATTTATTTCTGCTGTAAATACGTTTATTTCTGCTGTAAACCTGTTTATTCCTCCTGTAAACATGATTTTTTCTGCTGTAAACGTGTTTATTCCTGCTGTAAACGTGTTTATTCCTGCTATAAACGTGTTTATTTCTGCTGTAAATGTGTTTATTTCTGCTGTAAATACGTTTATTTCTACTGTAAATACAATTATTTCTGCTGTAAACGTGTTTATTCCTGCTGTAAACATGTTTATTCCTGCTGTAAACATGTTTATTTCTGCTGTAAATATGTTTATTCCTGCTGTAAACCTGTTTATTCCTGCTGTAAACGTGTTTATTTCTGCTGTAAATACGTTTATTTCCGCTGTAAATACATTTATTTCTGCTGTAAATATGTTTATTCCTGCTGTAAACCTGTTTATTCCTGCTGTAAACGTGTTTATTTCTGCTGTAAATACATTTATTTCTGCTGTAAATACGTTTATTTCTTCTGTAAACGTGTTTATTCCTTCTGTAAACGTGTTTATTCCGGCTATAAACGTGTTTATTTCTGCTGTAAATGTGTTTATTTCTGCTGTAAATACGTTTATTTCTACTGTAAATACAATTATTTCTGCTGTAAACGTGTTTGTTTCTGCTGTAAACGTGTTTATTTCTGCTGTAAATACATTTATTTCTGCTGTAAATATGTTTATTCCTGCTGTAAACCTGTTTATTCCTGCTGTAAACGTGTTTATTTCTGCTGTAAATACATTTATTTCTGCTGTAAATACGTTTATTTCTGCTGTAAACCTGTTTATTCCTCCTGTAAACATGATTTTTTCTGCTGTAAACGTGTTTATTCCTGCTGTAAACGTGTTTATTCCTGCTATAAACGTTTTTATTTCTGCTGTAAATGTGTTTATTTCTGCTGTAAATACGTTTATTTCTGCTGTAAATACGTTTATTTCTGCTGTAAACCTGTTTATTCCTCCTGTAAACATGTTTTTTTCTGCTGTAAACGTGTTTATTCTTGCAGTAAACCTGTTTATTTCTGCTGTAAACATGTTTATTCCTGCTGTAAACATGTTTATTTCTGCTGTAAACGTGTTTATTCCTTCTGTAAACGTGTTTATTTCTGCTGTAAATGTGTTTATTTCTGCTGTAAATGTGTTTATTTCTGCTGTAAATATGTTTATTCCTGCTGTAAACATGTTTATTCCTGCTGTAAATATGTTTATTTCTGCTGTAAATACATTTATTTCTGCTGTAAATATGTTTATTCCTGCTGTAAACCTGTTTATTCCTGCTGTAAACGTGTTTATTTCTGCTGTAAATACATTTATTTCTGCTGTAAATACGTTTATTTCTGCTGTAAACCTGTTTATTCCTCCTGTAAACATGATTTTTTCTGCTGTAAACGTGTTTATTCCTGCTGTAAACGTGTTTATTCCCGCTATAAACGTGTTTATTTCTGCTGTAAATGTGTTTATTTCTGCTGTAAATACGTTTATTTCTACTGTAAATACAATTATTTCTGCTGTAAACGTGTTTATTCCTGCTGTAAACCTGTTTATTCTTGCAGTAAACCTGTTTATTTCTGCTGTAAACATGTTTATTCCTGCTGTAAACATGTTTATTTCTGCTGTAAACGTGTTTATTCCTTCTGTAAACGTGTTTATTTCTGCTGTAAATGTGTTTATTTCTGCTGTAAATGTGTTTATTTCTGCTGTAAATATGTTTATTCCTGCTGTAAACATGTTTATTCCTGCTGTAAATATGTTTATTTCTGCTGTAAATACATTTATTTCTGCTGTAAATATGTTTATTCCTGCTGTAAACCTGTTTATTCCTGCTGTAAACGTGTTTATTTCTGCTGTAAATACATTTATTTCTGCTGTAAATACGTTTATTTCTGCTGTAAACCTGTTTATTCCTCCTGTAAACATGATTTTTTCTGCTGTAAACGTGTTTATTCCTGCTGTAAACGTGTTTATTCCCGCTATAAACGTGTTTATTTCTGCTGTAAATGTGTTTATTTCTGCTGTAAATACGTTTATTTCTACTGTAAATACAATTATTTCTGCTGTAAACGTGTTTATTCCTGCTGTAAACCTGTTTATTCCTGCTGTAAACATGTTTATTTCTGCTGTAAATATGTTTATTCCTGCTGTAAACCTGTTTATTCCTGCTGTAAACGTGTTTATTTCTGCTGTAAATACGTTTATTTCTGCTGTAAATACATTTATTTCTGCTGTAAATATGTTTATTCCTGCTGTAAACCTGTTTATTCCTGCTGTAAACGTGTTTATTTCTGCTGTAAATACATTTATTTCTGCTGTAAATACGTTTATTTCTGCTGTAAACCTGTTTATTCCTCCTGTAAACATGATTTTTTCTGCTGTAAACGTGTTTATTCTTGCAGTAAACCTGTTTATTTCTGCTGTAAACATGTTTATTCCTGCTGTAAACATGTTTATTTCTGCTGTAAACGTGTTTATTCCTTCTGTAAACGTGTTTATTTCTGCTGTAAATGTGTTTATTTCTGCTGTAAACGTGTTTATTTCTGCTGTAAATGTGATTATTTCTGCTGTAAATACGTTTATTTCTACTGTAAATACAATTATTTCTGCTGTAAACGTGTTTATTCCTGCTGTAAACCTGTTTATTCCTGCTGTAAACATGTTTATTTCTGCTGTAAATATGTTTATTCCTGCTGTAAACCTGTTTATTCCTGCTGTAAACGTGTTTATTTCTGCTGTAAATACGTTTATTTCTGCTGTAAATACATTTATTTCTGCTGTAAATATGTTTATTCCTGCTGTAAACCTGTTTATTCCTGCTGTAAACGTGTTTATTTCTGCTGTAAATACATTTATTTCTGCTGTAAATACGTTTATTTCTGCTGTAAACCTGTTTATTCCTCCTGTAAACATGATTTTTTCTGCTGTAAACGTGTTTATTCCTGCTGTAAACGTGTTTATTCCTGCTATAAACGTGTTTATTTCTGCTGTAAATGTGTTTATTTCTGCTGTAAATACGTTTATTTCTGCTGTAAATACGTTTATTTCTGCTGTAAACCTGTTTATTCCTCCTGTAAACATGTTTTTTTCTGCTGTAAACGTGTTTATTCTTGCAGTAAACCTGTTTATTCCTGCTGTAAACATGTTTATTCCTGCTGTAAACATGTTTATTTCTGCTGTAAACGTGTTTATTCCTTCTGTAAACGTGTTTATTTCTGCTGTAAATGTGTTTATTTCTGCTGTAAACGTGTTTATTTCTGCTGTAAATATGTTTATTTCTGCTGTAAACGTGTTTATTTCTGCTGTAAACGTGTTTATTTCTGCTGTAAATATGTTTATTTCTCCTGTAAACGTGTTTATTCCTGCTGTAAACGTTTTTTATTCCTGCTGTAAACGTGTTTATTCTTGCAGTAAACCTGTTTATTCCTGCTGTAAACATGTTTATTTCTGCTGTAAACGTGTTTATTCCTTCTGTAAACGTGTTTATTTCTGCTGTAAATGTGTTTATTTCTGCTGTAAATACGTTTATTTCTACTGTAAATACAATTATTCCTGCTGTAAACATGTTTATTTCTGCTGTAAACGTGTTTATTTCTGCTGTAAATGTGTTGATTTCTGCTGTAAACGTGTTTATTTCTGCTGTAAATATGTTTATTCCTGCTGTAAACATGTTTATTTATGCTGTAAATATGTTTATTTCTGCTGTAAATACATTTATTTCTGCTGTAAATATGTTTATTCCTGCTGTAAACGTGTTTATTCCTACTATAAACCTGTTTATTTCTGCTGTAAATGTGTTTATTTCTGCTGTAAATACGTTTATTTCTGCTGTAAATACGTTTATTTCTGCTGTAAACCTGTTTATTCCTCCTGTAAACATGTTTTTTTCTGCTGTAAACGTGTTTATTCTTGCAGTAAACCTGTTTATTCCTGCTGTAAACATGTTTATTCCTGCTGTAAACATGTTTATTTCTGCTGTAAACGTGTTTATTCCTTCTGTAAACGTGTTTATTTCTGCTGTAAATGTGTTTATTTCTGCTGTAAACGTGTTTATTTCTGCTGTAAATATGTTTATTCCTGCTGTAAACGTGTTTATTTCTGCTGTAAACGTGTTTATTCCTGCTGTAAACATGTTTATTCCTGCTGTAAACATGTTTATTTCTGCTGTAAACGTGTTTATTCCTTCTGTAAACGTGTTTATTTCTGCTGTAAATGTGTTTATTTCTGCTGTAAACGTGTTTATGTCTGCTGTAAATATGTTTATTCCTGCTGTAAACGTGTTTATTTCTGCTGTAAATATGTTTATTCCTGCTGTAAACGTGTTTATTTCTGCTGTAAATACGTTTATTTCTGCTGTAAATACATTTATTTCTGCTGTAAATATGTTTATTCCTGCTGTAAACCTGTTTATTCCTGCTGTAACCGTGTTTATTTCTGCTGTAAATACATTTATTTCTGCTGTAAATACGTTTATTTCTGCTGTAAACCTGTTTATTCCTCCTGTAAACATGATTTTTTCTGCTGTAAACGTGTTTATTCCTGCTGTAAACGTGTTTATTCCTGCTATAAACGTTTTTATTTCTGCTGTAAATGTGTTTATTTCTGCTGTAAATACGTTTATTTCTGCTGTAAATACGTTTATTTCTGCTGTAAACCTGTTTATTCCTCCTGTAAACATGTTTTTTTCTGCTGTAAACGTGTTTATTCTTGCAGTAAACCTGTTTATTTCTGCTGTAAACATGTTTATTCCTGCTGTAAACATGTTTATTTCTGCTGTAAACGTGTTTATTCCTTCTGTAAACGTGTTTATTTCTGCTGTAAATGTGTTTATTTCTGCTGTAAACGTGTTTATTTCTGCTGTAAATATGTTTATTCCTGCTGTAAACATGTTTATTTCTGCTGTAAATATGTTTATTTCTGCTGTAAATACATTTATTTCTGCTGTAAATATGTTTATTCCTGCTGTAAACCTGTTTATTCCTGCTGTAAACGTGTTTATTTCTGCTGTAAATACATTTATTTCTGCTGTAAATACGTTTATTTCTGCTGTAAACCTGTTTATTCCTCCTGTAAACATGATTTTTTCTGCTGTAAACGTGTTTATTCCTGCTGTAAACGTGTTTATTCCTGCTATAAACGTGTTTATTTCTGCTGTAAATGTGTTTATTTCTGCTGTAAATACGTTTATTTCTACTGTAAATACAATTATTTCTGCTGTAAACGTGTTTATTCCTGCTGTAAACGTGTTTATTCCTGCTGTAAACATGTTTATTTCTGCTCTAAATATGTTTATTCCTGCTGTAAACCTGTTTATTCCTGCTGTAAACGTGTTTATTTCTGCTGTAAATACGTTTATTTCTGCTGTAAATACATTTATTTCTGCTGTAAATACATTTATTTCTGCTGTAAATATGTTTATTCCTGCTGTAAACCTGTTTATTCCTGCTGTAAACGTGTTTATTTCTGCTGTAAATACATTTATTTCTGCTGTAAATACGTTTATTTCTGCTGTAAACCTGTTTATTCCTCCTGTAAACATGATTTTTTCTGCTGTAAACGTGTTTATTCCTGCTGTAAACGTGTTTATTCCTGCTATAAACGTGTTTATTTCTGCTGTAAATGTGTTTATTTCTGCTGTAAATACGTTTATTTCTGCTGTAAATACGCTTATTTCTGCTGTAAACCTGTTTATTCCTCCTGTAAACATGTTTTTTTCTGCTGTAAACGTGTTTATTCTTGCAGTAAACGTGTTTATTCCTGCTGTAAACATGTTTATTCCTGCTGTAAACATGTTTATTTCTGCTGTAAACGTGTTTATTCCTACTATAAACCTGTTTATTTCTGCTGTAAATGTGTTTATTTCTGCTGTAAACGTGTTTATGTCTGCTGTAAATATGTTTATTCCTGCTGTAAACGTGTTTATTTCTGCTGTAAATATGTTTATTCCTGCTGTAAACGTGTTTATTTCTGCTGTAAATACGTTTATTTCTGCTGTAAATACATTTATTTCTGCTGTAAATATGTTTATTCCTGCTGTAAACCTGTTTATTCCTGCTGTAAATACATTTATTTCTGCTGTAAATACATTTATTTCTGCTGTAAATACGTTTATTTCTGCTGTAAACCTGTTTATTCCTCCTGTAAACATGATTTTTTCTGCTGTAAACGTGTTTATTCCTGCTGTAAACGTGTTTATTCCTGCTATAAACGTTTTTATTTCTGCTGTAAATGTGTTTATTTCTGCTGTAAATACGTTTATTTCTGCTGTAAATACGTTTATTTCTGCTGTAAACCTGTTTATTCCTCCTGTAAACATGTTTTTTTCTGCTGTAAACGTGTTTATTCTTGCAGTAAACCTGTTTATTTCTGCTGTAAACATGTTTATTCCTGCTGTAAACATGTTTGATTCTGCTGTAAACGTGTTTATTCCTTCTGTAAACGTGTTTATTTCTGCTGTAAATGTGTTTATTTCTGCTGTAAACGTGTTTATTTCTGCTGTAAATATGTTTATTCCTGCTGTAAACATGTTTATTTCTGCTGTAAATATGTTTATTCCTGCTGTAAACGTGTTTATTCCTGCTGTAAACGTGTTTATTTCTGCTGTAAATACATTTATTTCTGCTGTAAATACGTTTATTTCTGCTGTAAACCTGTTTATTCCTCCTGTAAACATGATTTTTTCTGCTGTAAACGTGTTTATTCCTGCTGTAAACGTGTTTATTCCTGCTATAAACGTGTTTATTTCTGCTGTAAATGTGTTTATTTCTGCTGTAAATACGTTTATTTCTACTGTAAATACAATTATTTCTGCTGTAAACGTGTTTATTCCTGCTGTAAACCTGTTTATTCCTGCTGTAAACATGTTTATTTCTGCTGTAAATATGTTTATTCCTGCTGTAAACCTGTTTATTCCTGCTGTAAACGTGTTTATTTCTGCTGTAAATACGTTTATTTCTGCTGTAAATACATTTATTTCTGCTGTAAATACATTTATTTCTGCTGTAAATATGTTTATTCCTGCTGTAAACCTGTTTATTCCTGCTGTAAACGTGTTTATTTCTGCTGTAAATACATTTATTTCTGCTGTAAATACGTTTATTTCTGCTGTAAACCTGTTTATTCCTCCTGTAAACATGATTTTTTCTGCTGTAAACGTGTTTATTCCTGCTGTAAACGTGTTTATTCCTGCTATAAACGTGTTTATTTCTGCTGTAAATGTGTTTATTTCTGCTGTAAATACGTTTATTTCTGCTGTAAATACGTTTATTTCTGCTGTAAACCTGTTTATTCCTCCTGTAAACATGTTTTTTTCTTCTGTAAACGTGTTTATTCTTGCAGTAAACGTGTTTATTCCTGCTGTAAACATGTTTATTCCTGCTGTAAACATGTTTATTTCTGCTGTAAACGTGTTTATTCCTTCTGTAAACGTGTTTATTTCTGCTGTAAATGTGTTTATTTCTGCTGTAAACGTGTTTATTTCTGCTGTAAATATGTTTATTCCTGCTGTAAACGTGTTTATTTCTGCTGTAAACGTGTTTATTCCTGCTGTAAACATGTTTATTCCTGCTGTAAACATGTTTATTTCTGCTGTAAACGTGTTTATTCCTTCTGTAAACGTGTTTATTTCTGCTGTAAATGTGTTTATTTCTGCTGTAAACGTGTTTATTTCTGCTGTAAATATGTTTATTCCTGCTGTAAACGTGTTTATTTCTGCTGTAAATATGTTTATTCCTGCTGTAAACGTGTTTTTTTCTGCTGAAAATATGTTTATTCCTGCTGTAAACGTGTTTATTTCTGCTGTAAACCTGTTTATTTCTGCTGTAAACGTGTTTATTCCTGCTGTAAACATGTTTATTTCTGCTGTAAACGTGTTTATTCCTGCTGTAAACATGTTTATTTCTGCTGTAAATATGTTTCTTCCTGCTTTAAATACGTTTATTTCTGCTGTAAATATGTTTATTCTTGCTGTAAACATGTTTATTTCTGCTGTAAATATGTTTATTCCTGCTGTAAACCTGTTTATTCCTGCTGTAAACGTGTTTATTTCTGCTGTAAATACATTTATTTCTGCTGTAAATACGTTTATTTCTGCTGTAAACCTGTTTATTCCTCCTGTAAACATGATTTTTTCTGCTGTAAACGTGTTTATTCCTGCTGTAAACGTGTTTATTCCTGCTATAAACGTGTTTATTTCTGCTGTAAATGTGTTTATTTCTGCTGTAAATACGTTTATTTCTGCTGTAAATACGTTTATTTCTGCTGTAAACCTGTTTATTCCTCCTGTAAACATGTTTTTTTCTTCTGTAAACGTGTTTATTCTTGCAGTAAACCTGTTTATTCCTGCTGTAAACATGTTTATTCCTGCTGTAAACATGTTTATTTCTGCTGTAAACGTGTTTATTCCTTCTGTAAACGTGTTTATTTCTGCTGTAAATGTGTTTATTTCTGCTGTAAACGTGTTTATTTCTGCTGTAAATATGTTTATTCCTGCTGTAAACGTGTTTATTTCTGCTGTAAACGTGTTTATTCCTGCTGTAAACATGTTTATTCCTGCTGTAAACATGTTTATTTCTGCTGTAAACGTGTTTATTCCTTCTGTAAACGTGTTTATTTCTGCTGTAAATGTGTTTATTTCTGCTGTAAACGTGTTTATTTCTGCTGTAAATATGTTTATTCCTGCTGTAAACGTGTTTATTTCTGCTGTAAATATGTTTATTCCTGCTGTAAACGTGTTTTTTTCTGCTGAAAATATGTTTATTCCTGCTGTAAACGTGTTTATTTCTGCTGTAAACCTGTTTATTTCTGCTGTAAACGTGTTTATTCCTGCTGTAAACATGTTTATTTCTGCTGTAAACGTGTTTATTCCTGCTGTAAACATGTTTATTTCTGCTGTAAATATGTTTCTTCCTGCTTTAAATACGTTTATTTCTGCTGTAAATATGTTTATTCTTGCTGTAAACATGTTTATTTCTGCTGTAAATATGTTTATTCCTGCTGTAAACGTGTTTATTCCTGCTGTAAACGTGTTTATTTCTGCTGTAAATACGTTTTTTTCTGCTGTAAATACGTTTATGTCTGCTGTAAACCTGTGTATTCCTCCTGTAAACATGTTTTTTTCTGCTGTAAACGTGTTTATTTCTGCTGTAAACGTGTTTATTCCTGCTGTAAACCTGTTTATTTCTGCTGTAAACGTGTTTATTTCTGCTGTAAACGTGTTTATTTCTTCCGTAAACATGTTTATTCCTGCTGTAAACGTGTTTATTCCTGCTGTAAACCTGTTTATTTCTGCTGTAAACGTGTTTATTTCTGCTGGAAACGTGTTTATTTCTTCCGTAAACATGTTTATTCCTGCTGTAAACGTGTTTATTTCTGCTGTAAACCTGTTTATTTCTGCTGTAAATATGTTTATTTCTGCTGTAAATGTGTTTATTTCTGCTGTAAACCTGTTTATTTCTGCTGTAAACGTGTTTATACCTGCTGTAAACCTGTTTATTTCTGCTGTAAACGTGTTTATTTCTGCTGTAAATATGTTTATTTCTGCTGTAAAGGTGTTTATTCCTGCTGTAAACGAGTTTATTTCTGCTGTAAACATGTTTATTTCTTCCGTAAACATGTTTATTTCTGCTGTAAACATGTTTATTTCTGCTGTAAACATGTATATTTCTGCTGCAAACATGTTTATTCCTGCTGTAAACATGTTTATTCCTGCTGTAAACCTGTTTATTTCTGCTGTAAACGTGTTTACTTCTGCTGTAAATATGTTTATTCCTGCTGTAAACATGTTTATTTCTGCTGTAAATATGTTTATTCCTGCTGTAAACATGTTTATTTCTGCTGTAAATATGTTTATTCCTGCTGTAAACGTGTTTATACGTGCTGTAAACATGGTTATTTCTGCCGTAAATATGTTTATTACTGCTGTAAACATATTTATTCTTGCTGTAAACGTGTTTATTTCTGCAGTAAATATGTTTGTTCCTGCTGTAAACATGTTTATTTATGCTGTAAATATGTTTATTCCTGCTGTAAACGTGTTTATACGTGCTGTAAACATGGTTATTCCTGCTGTAAATGTGTTTATTTCTGCTGTAAACCTGTTTATTTCTGCTCTAAATATGTTTATTTCTGCTGTAAACGTGTTTATTTCTGCTGTAAATATGTTTATTACTGCTGTAAACATGTTTATTCTTGCTGTAAACGTGTTTATTTCTGCTGTAAATATGTTTGTTCCTGCTGTAAACATGTTTATTTATGCTGTAAATATGTTTATTCCTGCTGTAAACGTGTTTATACGTGCTGTAAACATGGTTATTTCTGCTGTAAATGTGTTTATTTCTGCTGTAAACCTGTTTATTTCTGCTCTAAATATGTTTATTTCTGCTGTAAACCTGTTTATTTCTGCTGTAAATATTTTTATTTCTGCTGTAAACGTGTTTATTCCTGCTGTAAACGTTTTTTATTCCTGCTGTAAACCTGTTTATTTCTGCTGTAAACGTGTTTATTTCTGCTGTAAATATGTTTATTCCTGCTGTAAACATGTTTGTTCCTGCTGTAAACGTGTTTTTTTCTGCTGAAAATATGTTTATTCCTGCTGTAAACGTGTTTATTTCTGCTGTAAACCTGTTTATTTCTGCTGTAAACGTGTTTATTCCTGCTGTAAACATGTTTATTTCTGCTGTAAACGTGTTTATTCCTGCTGTAAACATGTTTATTTCTGCTGTAAATATGTTTCTTCCTGCTTTAAATACGTTTATTTCTGCTGTAAATATGTTTATTCTTGCTGTAAACATGTTTATTTCTGCTGTAAATATGTTTATTCCTGCTGTAAACGTGTTTATTCCTGCTGTAAACGTGTTTATTTCTGCTGTAAATACGTTTTTTTCTGCTGTAAATATGTTTATGTCTGCTGTAAACCTGTGTATTCCTCCTGTAAACATGTTTTTTTCTGCTGTAAACGTGTTTATTTCTTCCGTAAACATGTTTATTCCTGCTGTAAACCTGTTTTTTTCTGCTGTAAACGTGTTTATTTCTGCTGTAAACGTGTTTATTTCTGCTGTAAACGTGTTTATTTCTGCTGTAAACGTGTTTATTTCTTCCGTAAACATGTTTATTCCTGCTGTAAACGTGTTTATTCCTGCTGTAAACCTGTTTATTTCTGCTGGAAACGTGTTTATTTCTTCCGTAAACATGTTTATTCCTGCTGTAAACGTGTTTATTCCTGCTGTAAACCTGTTTATTTCTGCTGTAAACATGTTTACTTCTGCTGTAATTATGTTTATTCCTGCTGTAAATGTGTTTATTCCTGCTGTAAACATGTTTATTTCTGCTGTAAATATGTTTCTTCCTGCTTTAAATACGTTTATTTCTGCTGTAAATATGTTTATTCTTGCTGTAAACATGTTTATTTCTTCCGTAAACATGTTTATTCCTGCTGTAAACGTGTTTATTCCTGCTGTAAACCTGTTTATTTCTGCTGGAAACGTGTTTATTTCTTCCGTAAACATGTTTATTCCTGCTGTAAACGTGTTTATTCCTGCTGTAAACCTGTTTATTTCTGCTGTAAACATGTTTACTTCTGCTGTAAATATGTTTATTTCTGCTGTAAAGGTGTTTATTCCTGCTGTAAACGAGTTTATTTCTGCTGTAAACATGTTTATTTCTTCCGTAAACATGTTTATTTCTGCTGTAAACATGTTTATTTCTGCTGTAAACATGTATATTTCTGCTGCAAACATGTTTATTCCTGCTGTAAACATGTTTATTCCTGCTGTAAACCTGTTTATTTCTGCTGTAAACGTGTTTACTTCTGCTGTAAATATGTTTATTCCTGCTGTAAACATGTTTATTTCTGCTGTAAATATGTTTATTCCTGCTGTAAACATGTTTATTTCTGCTGTAAATATGTTTATTCCTGCTGTAAACGTGTTTATACGTGCTGTAAACATGGTTATTTCTGCCGTAAATATGTTTATTACTGCTGTAAACATATTTATTCTTGCTGTAAACGTGTTTATTTCTGCAGTAAATATGTTTGTTCCTGCTGTAAACATGTTTATTTATGCTGTAAATATGTTTATTCCTGCTGTAAACGTGTTTATACGTGCTGTAAACATGGTTATTCCTGCTGTAAATGTGTTTATTTCTGCTGTAAACCTGTTTATTTCTGCTCTAAATATGTTTATTTCTGCTGTAAACGTGTTTATTTCTGCTGTAAATATGTTTATTACTGCTGTAAACATGTTTATTCTTGCTGTAAACGTGTTTATTTCTGCTGTAAATATGTTTGTTCCTGCTGTAAACATGTTTATTTATGCTGTAAATATGTTTATTCCTGCTGTAAACGTGTTTATACGTGCTGTAAACATGGTTATTTCTGCTGTAAATGTGTTTATTTCTGCTGTAAACCTGTTTATTTCTGCTCTAAATATGTTTATTTCTGCTGTAAACCTGTTTATTTCTGCTGTAAATATTTTTATTTCTGCTGTAAACGTGTTTATTCCTGCTGTAAACGTTTTTTATTCCTGCTGTAAACCTGTTTATTTCTGCTGTAAACGTGTTTATTTCTGCTGTAAATATGTTTATTCCTGCTGTAAACATGTTTGTTCCTGCTGTAAACGTGTTTTTTTCTGCTGAAAATATGTTTATTCCTGCTGTAAACGTGTTTATTTCTGCTGTAAACCTGTTTATTTCTGCTGTAAACGTGTTTATTCCTGCTGTAAACATGTTTATTTCTGCTGTAAACGTGTTTATTCCTGCTGTAAACATGTTTATTTCTGCTGTAAATATGTTTCTTCCTGCTTTAAATACGTTTATTTCTGCTGTAAATATGTTTATTCTTGCTGTAAACATGTTTATTTCTGCTGTAAATATGTTTATTCCTGCTGTAAACGTGTTTATTCCTGCTGTAAACGTGTTTATTTCTGCTGTAAATACGTTTTTTTCTGCTGTAAATACGTTTATGTCTGCTGTAAACCTGTGTATTCCTCCTGTAAACATGTTTTTTTCTGCTGTAAACGTGTTTATTTCTTCCGTAAACATGTTTATTCCTGCTGTAAACCTGTTTTTTTCTGCTGTAAACGTGTTTATTTCTGCTGTAAACGTGTTTATTTCTGCTGTAAACGTGTTTATTTCTGCTGTAAACGTGTTTATTTCTTCCGTAAACATGTTTATTCCTGCTGTAAACGTGTTTATTCCTGCTGTAAACCTGTTTATTTCTGCTGGAAACGTGTTTATTTCTTCCGTAAACATGTTTATTCCTGCTGTAAACGTGTTTATTCCTGCTGTAAACCTGTTTATTTCTGCTGTAAACATGTTTACTTCTGCTGTAATTATGTTTATTCCTGCTGTAAATGTGTTTATTCCTGCTGTAAACATGTTTATTTCTGCTGTAAATATGTTTCTTCCTGCTTTAAATACGTTTATTTCTGCTGTAAATATGTTTATTCTTGCTGTAAACATGTTTATTTCTGCTGTAAATATGTTTATTCCTGCTGTAAACCTGTTTATTCCTGCTGTAAACGTGTTTATTTCTGCATTAAACCTGTTTATTTCTGCTGTAAACGTGTTTATTTCTTCCGTAAACATGTTTATTCCTGCTGTAAACCTGTTTATTTCTGCTGTAAACGTGTTTATTTCTGCTGTAAACGTGTTTATTTCTTCCGTAAACATGTTTATTCCTGCTGTAAACGTGTTTATTCCTGCTGTAAACCTGTTTATTTCTGCTGTAAACGTGTTTACTTCTGCTGTAATTATGTTTATTCCTGCTGTAAACGTGTTTATTAATGCTGTAAACGTGTTTATTTCTGCTGTAATTATGTTTATTCCTGCTGTAAACATGTTTATTTCTGCTGTAAATATGTTTATTCCTGCTGTAAACATGTTTATTTCTGCTGTAAATATGTTTATTCCTGCTGTAAACGTGTTTATACGTGCTGTAAACATGGTTATTTCTGCTGTAAATATGTTTATTACTGCTGTAAACATGTTTATTCTTGCTGTAAACGTGTTTATTTCTGCAGTAAATATGTTTGTTCCTGCTGTAAACATGTTTATTTATGCTGTAAATATGTTTATTCCTGCTGTAAACGTGTTTATACGTGCTGTAAACATGCTTATTTCTGCTGTAAACATGTTTACTTCTGCTGTAATTATGTTTATTCCTGCTGTAAATGTGTTTATTCCTGCTGTAAACATGTTTATTTCTGCTGTAAATATGTTTCTTCCTGCTTTAAATACGTTTATTTCTGCTGTAAATATGTTTATTCTTGCTGTAAACATGTTTATTTCTGCTGTAAATATGTTTATTCCTGCTGTAAACCTGTTTATTCCTGCTGTAAACGTGTTTATTTCTGCATTAAACCTGTTTATTTCTGCTGTAAACGTGTTTATTTCTTCCGTAAACATGTTTATTCCTGCTGTAAACCTGTTTATTTCTGCTGTAAACGTGTTTATTTCTGCTGTAAACGTGTTTATTTCTTCCGTAAACATGTTTATTCCTGCTGTAAACGTGTTTATTCCTGCTGTAAACCTGTTTATTTCTGCTGTAAACGTGTTTACTTCTGCTGTAATTATGTTTATTCCTGCTGTAAACGTGTTTATTAATGCTGTAAACGTGTTTATTTCTGCTGTAATTATGTTTATTCCTGCTGTAAACATGTTTATTTCTGCTGTAAATATGTTTATTCCTGCTGTAAACATGTTTATTTCTGCTGTAAATATGTTTATTCCTGCTGTAAACGTGTTTATACGTGCTGTAAACATGGTTATTTCTGCTGTAAATATGTTTATTACTGCTGTAAACATGTTTATTCTTGCTGTAAACGTGTTTATTTCTGCAGTAAATATGTTTGTTCCTGCTGTAAACATGTTTATTTATGCTGTAAATATGTTTATTCCTGCTGTAAACGTGTTTATACGTGCTGTAAACATGCTTATTTCTGCTGTAAATGTGTTTATTTCTGCTGTAAACCTGTTTATTTCTGCTCTAAATATGTTTATTTCTGCTGTAAACGTGTTTATTTCTGCTGTAAATATGTTTATTACTGCTGTAAACATGTTTATTCTTGCTGTAAACGTGTTTATTTCTGCTGTAAATATGTTTTTTCCTGCTGTAAACATGTTTATTTATGCTGTAAATATGTTTATTCCTGCTGTAAACGTGTTTATTCCTGCTGTAAACGTGTTTATTTCTGCTGTAAATATGTTTATTCCTGCTGTAAACGTGTCTATACGTGCTGTAAACATGGTTATTTCTGCTGTAAATGTGTTTATTTCTGCTGTAAACCTGTTTATTTCTGCTGTAAACGTGTTTATTTCTGCTGTAAATGTGTTTATTTCTGCTGTAAACCTGTTTATTTCTGCTGTAAATATGTTCATTTCTGCTGTAAACGTGTTTATTCCTGCTGTAAACCTGTTTATTTCTGCTGTAAACGTGTTTATTCCTGCTGTAAACGAGTTTATTTCTGCTGTAAACATGTTTATTTCTTCCGTAAACATGTTTATTTCTGCTGTAAACGTGTTTATTTCTGCTGTAAAGATGTTTATTTCTGCTGTAAACGTGTTTATTCCTGCTGTAAACGAGTTTATTTCTGCTGTAAACATGTTTATTTCTTCCGTAAACATGTTTATTTCTGCTGTAAACATGTTTATTTCTGCTGTAAACATGTATATTTCTGCTGCAAACATGTTTATTCCTGCTGTAAACATGTTTATTCCTGCTATAAACATGTTTATTTCTGCTGTAAACGTGTTTACTTCTGCTGTAAATATGTTTATTCCTGCTGTAAACATGTTTATTTCTGCTGTAAATATGTTTATTCCTGCTGTAAACATGTTTATTTCTGCTGTAAATATGTTTATTCCTGCTGTAATCGTGTTTATACGTGCTGTAAACATGGTTA
This sequence comes from Telmatherina bonti, assembly GCF_933228915.1. Lineage (NCBI taxonomy): Eukaryota > Metazoa > Chordata > Actinopteri > Atheriniformes > Telmatherinidae > Telmatherina > Telmatherina bonti. The sequence goes on along the minus strand of NC_136625.1, from coordinate 41,296,845 downwards.
TTTCTGCTGTAAATATGTTTATTACTGCTGTAAACATGTTTATCCTTGCTGTAAACGTGTTTATTTCTGCAGTAAATATGTTTGTTCCTGCTGTAAACATGTTTATTTATGCTGTAAATATGTTTATTCCTGCTGTAAACGTGTTTATACGTGCTGTAAACATGGTTATTTCTGCTGTAAATGTGTTTATTTCTGCTGTAAACCTGTTTATTTATGCTCTAAATATGTTTATTTCTGCTGTAAATGTGTTTATTTCTGCTGTAAATATGTTTATTACTGCTGTAAACATGTTTATTTCTGCTGTAAACGTGTTTATTCCTGCTGTAAACGTGTTTATTTCTGCTGTAAACGTGTTTATTCCTGCTGTAAACCTGTTTATTTCTGCTGTAAACGTGTTTATTTCTGCTGTAAATATGTTTATTTCTGCTGTAAAGGTGTTTATTTCTGCTGTAAATATGTTTATTACTGCTGAAAACATGTTTATTCTTGCTGTAAACGTGTTTATTTCTGCTGTAAATATGTTTGTTCCTGCTGTAAACATGTTTATTTATGCTGTAAATATGTTTATTCCTGCTGTAAACGTGTTTATACGTGCTGTAAACATGCTTATTTCTGCTGTAAATGTGTTTATTTCTGCTGTAAATGTGTTTATTTCTGCTGTAAATATGTTTATTTCTCCTGTAAACGTGTTTATTCCTGCTGTAAACGTTTTTTATTCCTGCTGTAAACCTGTTTATTTCTGCTGTAAACATGTTTATTTCTGCTGTAAAAATGTTTATTCCTGCTGTAAACGTGTTTGTTCCTGCTGTAAACGTGTTTTTTTCTGCTGTAAATATGTTTATTCCTGCTGTAAACGTGTTTATTCCTGCTGTAAACCTGTTTATTTCTGCTGTAAACGTGTTTATTCCTGCTGTAAACATGTTTATTTCTGCTGTAAATATGTTTCTTCCTGCTTTAAATACGTTTATTTCTGCTGTAAATATGTTTATTCCTGATGTAAACGTGTCTATACGTGCTGTAAACCTGTTTATTTCTGCTGTAAATATGTTTATTTCTGCTGTAAACGTGTTTATTCCTGCTGTAAACGTGTTTATTTCTGCTGTAAACGTGTTTATTCCTGCTGTAAACCTGTTTATTTCTGCTGTAAACGTGTTTATTTCTGCTGTAAACATGTTTATTTCTGCTGTAAACGTGTTTATTCCTGCTGTAAACGTGTTTATTTCTGCTGTAAACCTGTTTATTTCTTCCGTAAACATGTTTATTCCTGCTGTAAACCTGTTTATTTCTGCTGTAAACGTGTTTATTTCTGCTGTAAACGTGTTTATTTCTTCCGTAAACATGTTTATTCCTGCTGTAAACGTGTTTATTCCTGCTGTAAACCTGTTTATTTCTGCTGTAAACGTGTTTACTTCTGCTGTAATTATGTTTATTCCTGCTGTAAACGTGTTTATTAATGCTGTAAACGTGTTTATTTCTGCTGTAATTATGTTTATTCCTGCTGTAAACATGTTTATTTCTGCTGTAAATATGTTTATTCCTGCTGTAAACATGTTTATTTCTGCTGTAAATATGTTTATTCCTGCTGTAAACGTGTTTATACGTGCTGTAAACATGGTTATTTCTGCTGTAAATATGTTTATTACTGCTGTAAACATGTTTATTCTTGCTGTAAACGTGTTTATTTCTGCAGTAAATATGTTTGTTCCTGCTGTAAACATGTTTATTTATGCTGTAAATATGTTTATTCCTGCTGTAAACGTGTTTATACGTGCTGTAAACATGCTTATTTCTGCTGTAAACATGTTTACTTCTGCTGTAATTATGTTTATTCCTGCTGTAAATGTGTTTATTCCTGCTGTAAACATGTTTATTTCTGCTGTAAATATGTTTCTTCCTGCTTTAAATACGTTTATTTCTGCTGTAAATATGTTTATTCTTGCTGTAAACATGTTTATTTCTGCTGTAAATATGTTTATTCCTGCTGTAAACCTGTTTATTCCTGCTGTAAACGTGTTTATTTCTGCATTAAACCTGTTTATTTCTGCTGTAAACGTGTTTATTTCTTCCGTAAACATGTTTATTCCTGCTGTAAACCTGTTTATTTCTGCTGTAAACGTGTTTATTTCTGCTGTAAACGTGTTTATTTCTTCCGTAAACATGTTTATTCCTGCTGTAAACGTGTTTATTCCTGCTGTAAACCTGTTTATTTCTGCTGTAAACGTGTTTACTTCTGCTGTAATTATGTTTATTCCTGCTGTAAACGTGTTTATTAATGCTGTAAACGTGTTTATTTCTGCTGTAATTATGTTTATTCCTGCTGTAAACATGTTTATTTCTGCTGTAAATATGTTTATTCCTGCTGTAAACATGTTTATTTCTGCTGTAAATATGTTTATTCCTGCTGTAAACGTGTTTATACGTGCTGTAAACATGGTTATTTCTGCTGTAAATATGTTTATTACTGCTGTAAACATGTTTATTCTTGCTGTAAACGTGTTTATTTCTGCAGTAAATATGTTTGTTCCTGCTGTAAACATGTTTATTTATGCTGTAAATATGTTTATTCCTGCTGTAAACGTGTTTATACGTGCTGTAAACATGCTTATTTCTGCTGTAAATGTGTTTATTTCTGCTGTAAACCTGTTTATTTCTGCTCTAAATATGTTTATTTCTGCTGTAAACGTGTTTATTTCTGCTGTAAATATGTTTATTACTGCTGTAAACATGTTTATTCTTGCTGTAAACGTGTTTATTTCTGCTGTAAATATGTTTTTTCCTGCTGTAAACATGTTTATTTATGCTGTAAATATGTTTATTCCTGCTGTAAACGTGTTTATTCCTGCTGTAAACGTGTTTATTTCTGCTGTAAATATGTTTATTCCTGCTGTAAACGTGTCTATACGTGCTGTAAACATGGTTATTTCTGCTGTAAATGTGTTTATTTCTGCTGTAAACCTGTTTATTTCTGCTGTAAACCTGTTTATTTCTGCTGTAAATATGTTCATTTCTGCTGTAAACGTGTTTATTCCTGCTGTAAACCTGTTTATTTCTGCTGTAAACGTGTTTATTCCTGCTGTAAACCTGTTTATTTCTGCTGTAAACGTGTTTATTTCTGCTGTAAAGATGTTTATTTCTGCTGTAAACGTGTTTATTCCTGCTGTAAACGAGTTTATTTCTGCTGTAAACATGTTTATTTCTTCCGTAAACATGTTTATTTCTGCTGTAAACATGTTTATTTCTGCTGTAAACATGTATATTTCTGCTGCAAACATGTTTATTCCTGCTGTAAACATGTTTATTCCTGCTATAAACATGTTTATTTCTGCTGTAAACGTGTTTACTTCTGCTGTAAATATGTTTATTCCTGCTGTAAACATGTTTATTTCTGCTGTAAATATGTTTATTCCTGCTGTAAACATGTTTATTTCTGCTGTAAATATGTTTATTCCTGCTGTAATCGTGTTTATACGTGCTGTAAACATGGTTATTTCTGCTGTAAATATGTTTATTACTGCTGTAAACATGTTTATCCTTGCTGTAAACGTGTTTATTTCTGCAGTAAATATGTTTGTTCCTGCTGTAAACATGTTTATTTATGCTGTAAATATGTTTATTCCTGCTGTAAACGTGTTTATACGTGCTGTAAACATGGTTATTTCTGCTGTAAATGTGTTTATTTCTGCTGTAAACCTGTTTATTTATGCTCTAAATATGTTTATTTCTGCTGTAAATGTGTTTATTTCTGCTGTAAATATGTTTATTACTGCTGTAAACATGTTTATTTCTGCTGTAAACGTGTTTATTCCTGCTGTAAACGTGTTTATTTCTGCTGTAAACGTGTTTATTCCTGCTGTAAACCTGTTTATTTCTGCTGTAAACGTGTTTATTTCTGCTGTAAATATGTTTATTTCTGCTGTAAAGGTGTTTATTTCTGCTGTAAATATGTTTATTACTGCTGAAAACATGTTTATTCTTGCTGTAAACGTGTTTATTTCTGCTGTAAATATGTTTGTTCCTGCTGTAAACATGTTTATTTATGCTGTAAATATGTTTATTCCTGCTGTAAACGTGTTTATACGTGCTGTAAACATGCTTATTTCTGCTGTAAATGTGTTTATTTCTGCTGTAAATGTGTTTATTTCTGCTGTAAATATGTTTATTTCTCCTGTAAACGTGTTTATTCCTGCTGTAAACGTTTTTTATTCCTGCTGTAAACCTGTTTATTTCTGCTGTAAACATGTTTATTTCTGCTGTAAAAATGTTTATTCCTGCTGTAAACGTGTTTGTTCCTGCTGTAAACGTGTTTTTTTCTGCTGTAAATATGTTTATTCCTGCTGTAAACGTGTTTATTCCTGCTGTAAACCTGTTTATTTCTGCTGTAAACGTGTTTATTCCTGCTGTAAACATGTTTATTTCTGCTGTAAATATGTTTCTTCCTGCTTTAAATACGTTTATTTCTGCTGTAAATATGTTTATTCCTGATCTAAACGTGTCTATACGTGCTGTAAACCTGTTTATTTCTGCTGTAAATATGTTTATTTCTGCTGTAAACGTGTTTATTCCTGCTGTAAACGTGTTTATTTCTGCTGTAAACGTGTTTATTCCTGCTGTAAACCTGTTTATTTCTGCTGTAAACGTGTTTATTTCTGCTGTAAACATGTTTATTTCTGCTGTAAACGTGTTTATTCCTGCTGTAAACGAGTTTATTTCTGCTGTAAACATGTTTATTTCTTCCGTAAACATGTTTATTTCTGCTGTAAACATGTTTATTTTTGCTGTAAACATGTATATTTCTGCTGCAAACATGTTTATTCCTGCTGTAAACATGTTTATTCCTGCTGTAAACCTGTTTATTTCTACTGTAAGCGTGTTTACTTCTGCTGTAAATATGTTTATTCCTGCTGTAAACATGTTTATTTCTGCTGTAAATATGTTTATTCCTGCTGTAAACATGTTTATTTCTGCTGTAAATATGTTTATTCCTGCTGTAAACGTGTTTATACGTGCTGTAAACATGGTTATTTCTGCTGTAAATATGTTTATTACTGCTGTAAACATGTTTATTCTTGCTGTAAACGTGTTTATTTCTGCAGTAAATATGTTTATTCCTGCTGTAAACATGTTTATTTATGCTGTAAACATGGTTATTTCTGCTGTAAATGTGTTTATTTCTGCTGTAAACCTGTTTATTTCTGCTGTAAACGTGTTTACTTCTGCTGTAATTATGTTTATTCCTGCTGTAAACGTGTTTATTCCTGCTGTAAACATGTTTAATTCTGCTGTAAATATGTTTCTTCCTGCTTTAAATACGTTCATTTCTGCTGTAAATATGTTTATTCTTGCTGTAAACATGTTTATTTCTGCTGTAAATATGTTTATTCCTGCTGTAAATATGTTTATTCCTGCTGTAAACGTGTTTATTTCTGCTGTAAACGTGTTTATTCCTGCTGTAAACCTGTTTATTTCTGCTGTAAACGTGTTTATTTCTGCTGTAAACGTGTTTATTTCTGCTGTAAACGTGTTTATTTCTTCCGTAAACATGTTTATTCCTGCTGTAAACGTGTTTATTCCTGCCGTAAACCTGTTTATTTCTGCTGTAAACGTGTTTATTTCTGCTGTAAACGTGTTTATTTCTTCCGTAAACATGTTTATTCCTGCTGTAAACCTGTTTATTTCTGCTGTAAACGTGTTTACTTCTGCTGTAATTATGTTTATTCCTGCTGTAAACGTGTTTATTCCTGCTGTAAACGTGTTTATTTCTGCTGTAAATATGTTTATTCCTGATGTAAACGTGTCTATACGTGCTGTAAACATGGTTATTTCTGCTGTAAATATGTTTATTTCTGCTGTAAACGTGTTTATTCCTGCTGTAAACCTGTTTATTTCTGCTGTAAACGTGTTTATTCCTGCTGTAAACCTGTTTATTTCTGCTGTAAACGTGTTTATTTCTGCTGTAAATATGTTTATTTCTGCTGTAAACGTGTTTATTCCTGCTGTAAACGAGTTTATTTCTGCTGTAAACATGTTTATTTCTTCCGTAAACATGTTTATTTCTGCTGTAAACATGTTTATTTCTGCTGTAAACATGTATATTTCTGCTGCAAACATGTTTATTCCTGCTGTAAACATGTTTATTCCTGCTGTAAACGTGTTTATTTCTGCTGTAAACGTGTTTACTTCTGCTGTAAATATGTTTATTCCTGCTGTAAACATGTTTATTTCTGCTGTAAATATGTTTATTCCTGCTGTAAACATGTTTATTTCTGCTGTAAATATGTTTATTCCTGCCTGTAAACGTGTTTATACGTGCTGTAAACATGGTTATTTCTGCTGTAAATATGTTTATTACTGCTGTAAACATGTTTATTCTTGCTGTAAACGTGTTTATTTCTGCAGTAAATATGTTTGTTCCTGCTGTAAACATGTTTATTTATGCTGTAAATATGTTTATTCCTGCTGTAAACGTGTTTATACGTGCTGTAAACATGGTTATTTCTGCTGTAAATGTGTTTATTTCTGCTGTAAACCTGTTTATTTATGCTCTAAATATGTTTATTTCTGCTGTAAACGTGTTTATTTCTGCTGTAAATATGTTTATTACTGCTGTAAACATGTTTATTCTTGCTGTAAACGTGTTTATTTCTGCAGTAAATATGTTTGTTCCTGCTGTAAACATGTTTATTTATGCTGTAAATATGTTTATTCCTGCTGTAAACGTGTTTATACGTGCTGTAAACATGGTTATTTCTGCTGTAAATATGTTTATTACTGCTGTAAACATGTTTATTCTTGCTGTAAACGTGTTTATTTCTGCAGTAAATATGTTTGTTCCTGCTGTAAACATGTTTATTTATGCTGTAAATATGTTTATTCCTGCTGTAAACGTGTTTATACGTGCTGTAAACATGCTTATTTCTGCTGTAAATGTGTTTATTTCTGCTGTAAATGTGTTTATTTCTGCTGTAAATATGTTTATTTCTCATGTAAACGTGTTTATTCCTGCTGTAAACGTTTTTTATTCCTGCTGTAAACCTGTTTATTTCTGCTGTAAACATGTTTATTTCTGCTGTAAAAATGTTTATTCCTGCTGTAAACGTGTTTGTTCCTGCTGTAAACGTGTTTTTTTCTGCTGTAAATATGTTTATTCCTGCTGTAAACATGTTTATTCCTGCTGTAAACCTGTTTATTTCTGCTGTAAACTTGTTTATTTCTGCTGGAAACGTGTTTATTTCTTCCGTAAACATGTTTATTCCTGCTGTAAACGTGTTTATTCTTGCTGTAAACCTGTTTATTTCTGCTGTAAACGTGTTTACTTCTGCTGTAATTATGTTTATTCCTGCTGTAAACGTGTTTATTCCTGCTGTAAACATGTTTATTTCTGCTGTAAATATGTTTCTTCCTGCTTTAAATACGTTTATTTCTGCTGTAAATATGTTTGTTCTTGCTGTAAACATGTTTATTTCTGCTGTAAATATGTTTATTCCTGCTGTAAATATGTTTATTCCTGCTGTAAACGTGTTTATTTCTGCTGTAAACGTGTTTATTCCTGCTGTAAACCTGTTTATTTCTGCTGTAAACGTGTTTATTTCTGCTGTAAACGTGTTTATTTCTGCTGTAAACGTGTTTATTTCTTCTGTAAACATGTTTATTCCTGCTGTAAACGTGTTTATTCCTGCCGTAAACCTGTTTATTTCTGCTGTAAACGTGTTTATTTCTGCTGTAAACGTGTTTATTTCTTCCGTAAACATGTTTATTCCTGCTGTAAACCTGTTTATTTCTGCTGTAAACGTGTTTACTTCTGCTGTAATTATGTTTATTCCTGCTGTAAACGTGTTTATTCCTGCTGTAAACGTATTTATTTCTGCTGTAAATATGTTTATTCCTGATGTAAACGTGTCTATACGTGCTGTAAACCTGTTTATTTCTGCTGTAAATATGTTTATTTCTGCTGTAAACGTGTTTATTCCTGCTGTAAACGTGTTTATTTCTGCTGTAAACGTGTTTATTCCTGCTGTAAACCTGTTTATTTCTGCTGTAAACGTGTTTATTTCTGCTGTAAACATGTTTATTTCTGCTGTAAACGTGTTTATTCCTGCTGTAAACGAGTTTATTTCTGCTGTAAACATGTTTATTTCTTCCGTAAACATGTTTATTTCTACTGTAAACATGTTTATTTCTGCTGTAAACATGTATATTTCTGCTGCAAACATGTTTATTCCTGCTGTAAACATGTTTATTCCTGCTGTAAACCTGTTTATTTCTGCTGTAAGCGTGTTTACTTCTGCTGTAAATATGTTTATTCCTGCTGTAAACATGTTTATTTCTGCTGTAAATATGTTTATTCCTGCTGTAAACATGTTTATTTCTGCTGTAAATATGTTTATTCCTGCTGTAAACGTGTTTATACGTGCTGTAAACATGGTTATTTCTGCTGTAAATATGTTTATTACTGCTGTAAACATGTTTATTCTTGATGTAAACGTGTTTATTTCTGCAGTAAATATGTTTATTCCTGCTGTAAACATGTTTATTTATGCTGTAAACATGGTTATTTCTGCTGTAAATGTGTTTATTTCTGCTGTAAACCTGTTTATTTCTGCTGTAAACGTGTTTACTTCTGCTGTAATTATGTTTATTCCTGCTGTAAACGTGTTTATTCCTGCTGTAAACATGTTTATTTCTGCTGTAAATATGTTTCTTCCTGCTTTAAATACGTTCATTTCTGCTGTAAATATGTTTATTCTTGCTGTAAACATGTTTATTTCTGCTGTAAATATGTTTATTCCTGCTGTAAATATGTTTATTCCTGCTGTAAACGTGTTTATTTCTGCTGTAAACGTGTTTATTCCTGCTGTAAACCTGTTTATTTCTGCTGTAAACGTGTTTATTTCTGCTGTAAACGTGTTTATTTCTGCTGTAAACGTGTTTATTTCTTCCGTAAACATGTTTATTCCTGCTGTAAACGTGTTTATTCCTGCCGTAAACCTGTTTATTTCTGCTGTAAACGTGTTTATTTCTGCTGTAAACGTGTTTATTTCTTCCGTAAACATGTTTATTCCTGCTGTAAACCTGTTTATTTCTGCTGTAAACGTGTTTACTTCTGCTGTAATTATGTTTATTCCTGCTGTAAACGTGTTTATTCCTGCTGTAAACGTGTTTATTTCTGCTGTAAATATGTTTATTCCTGATGTAAACGTGTCTATACGTGCTGTAAACATGGTTATTTCTGCTGTAAATATGTTTATTTCTGCTGTAAACGTGTTTATTCCTGCTGTAAACCTGTTTATTTCTGCTGTAAACGTGTTTATTCCTGCTGTAAACCTGTTTATTTCTGCTGTAAACGTGTTTATTTCTGCTGTAAATATGTTTATTTCTGCTGTAAACGTGTTTATTCCTGCTGTAAACGAGTTTATTTCTGCTGTAAACATGTTTATTTCTTCCGTAAACATGTTTATTTCTGCTGTAAACATGTTTATTTCTGCTGTAAACATGTATATTTCTGCTGCAAACATGTTTATTCCTGCTGTAAACATGTTTATTCCTGCTGTAAACCTGTTTATTTCTGCTGTAAGCGTGTTTACTTCTGCTGTAAATATGTTTATTCCTGCTGTAAACATGTTTATTTCTGCTGTAAATATGTTTATTCCTGCTGTAAACATGTTTATTTCTGCTGTAAATATGTTTATTCCTGCTGTAAACGTGTTTATACGTGCTGTAAACATGGTTATTTCTGCTGTAAATATGTTTATTACTGCTGTAAACATGTTTATTCTTGCTGTAAACGTGTTTATTTCTGCAGTAAATATGTTTATTCCTGCTGTAAACATGTTTATTTATGCTGTAAACATGGTTATTTCTGCTGTAAATGTGTTTATTTCTGCTGTAAACCTGTTTATTTCTGCTGTAAACGTGTTTACTTCTGCTGTAATTATGTTTATTCCTGCTGTAAACGTGTTTATTCCTGCTGTAAACATGTTTATTTCTGCTGTAAATATGTTTCTTCCTGCTTTAAATACGTTTATTTCTGCTGTAAATATGTTTATTCTTGCTGTAAACATGTTTATTTCTGCTGTAAATATGTTTATTCCTGCTGTAAATATGTTTATTCCTGCTGTAAACGTGTTTATTTCTGCTGTAAACGTGTTTATTCCTGCTGTAAACCTGTTTATTTCTGCTGTAAACGTGTTTATTTCTGCTGTAAACGTGTTTATTTCTGCTGTAAACGTGTTTATTTCTTCCGTAAACATGTTTATTCCTGCTGTAAACGTGTTTATTCCTGCCGTAAACCTGTTTATTTCTGCTGTAAACGTGTTTATTTTTGCTGTAAACGTGTTTATTTCTTCCGTAAACATGTTTATTCCTGCTCTAAACCTGTTTATTTCTGCTGTAAACGTGTTTACTTCTGCTGTAATTATGTTTATTCCTGCTGTAAACGTGTTTATTCCTGCTGTAAACGTGTTTATTTCTGCTGTAAATATGTTTATTCCTGATGTAAACGTGTCTATACGTGCTGTAAACATGGTTATTTCTGCTGTAAATATGTTTATTTCTGCTGTAAACGTGTTTATTCCTGCTGTAAACCTGTTTATTTCTGCTGTAAACGTGTTTATTCCTGCTGTAAACGTGTTTATTTCTGCTGTAAACGTGTTTATTTCTGCTGTAAATATGTTTATTTCTGCTGTAAACGTGTTTATTCCTGCTGTAAACGAGTTTATTTCTGCTGTAAACATGTTTATTTCTTCCGTAAACATGTTTATTTCTGCTGTAAACATGTTTATTTCTGCTGCAAACATGTATATTTCTGCTGTAAACATGTATATTTCTGCTGCAAACATGTTTATTCCTGCTGTAAACATGTTTATTCCTGCTGTAAACGTGTTTATTTCTGCTGTAAACGTGTTTACTTCTGCTGTAAATATGTTTATTCCTGCTGTAAACATGTTTATTTCTGCTGTAAATATGTTTATTCCTGCTGTAAACATGTTTATTTCTGCTGTAAATATGTTTATTCCTGCTGTAAACGTGTTTATACGTGCTGTAAACATGGTTATTTCTGCTGTAAATATGTTTATTACTGCTGTAAACATGTTTATTCTTGCTGTAAACGTGTTTATTTCTGCTGTAAATATGTTTATTTCTGCTGTAAACGTGTTTATTCCTGCTGTAAACGAGTTTATTTCTGCTGTAAACATGTTTATTTCTTCCGTAAACATGTTTATTTCTGCTGTAAACATGTTTATTTCTGCTGTAAACGTGTTTACTTCTGCTGTAATTATGTTTATTCCTGCTGTAAACGTGTTTATTCCTGCTGTAAACGTATTTATTTCTGCTGTAAATATGTTTATTCCTGATGTAAACGTGTCTATACGTGCTGTAAACCTGTTTATTTCTGCTGTAAATATGTTTATTTCTGCTGTAAACGTGTTTATTCCTGCTGTAAACGTGTTTATTTCTGCTGTAAACGTGTTTATTCCTGCTGTAAACCTGTTTATTTCTGCTGTAAACGTGTTTATTTCTGCTGTAAACATGTTTATTTCTGCTGTAAACGTGTTTATTCCTGCTGTAAACGAGTTTATTTCTGCTGTAAACATGTTTATTTCTTCCGTAAACATGTTTATTTCTGCTGTAAACATGTTTATTTCTGCTGTAAACATGTATATTTCTGCTGCAAACATGTTTATTCCTGCTGTAAACATGTTTATTCCTGCTGTAAACCTGTTTATTTCTGCTGTAAGCGTGTTTACTTCTGCTGTAAATATGTTTATTCCTGCTGTAAACATGTTTATTTCTGCTGTAAATATGTTTATTCCTGCTGTAAACATGTTTATTTCTGCTGTAAATATGTTTATTCCTGCTGTAAACGTGTTTATACGTGCTGTAAACATGGTTATTTCTGCTGTAAATATGTTTATTACTGCTGTAAACATGTTTATTCTTGCTGTAAACGTGTTTATTTCTGCAGTAAATATGTTTATTCCTGCTGTAAACATGTTTATTTATGCTGTAAACATGGTTATTTCTGCTGTAAATGTGTTTATTTCTGCTGTAAACCTGTTTATTTCTGCTGTAAACGTGTTTACTTCTGCTGTAATTATGTTTATTCCTGCTGTAAACGTGTTTATTCCTGCTGTAAACATGTTTATTTCTGCTGTAAATATGTTTCTTCCTGCTTTAAATACGTTCATTTCTGCTGTAAATATGTTTATTCTTGCTGTAAACATGTTTATTTCTGCTGTAAATATGTTTATTCCTGCTGTAAATATGTTTATTCCTGCTGTAAACGTGTTTATTTCTGCTGTAAACGTGTTTATTCCTGCTGTAAACCTGTTTATTTCTGCTGTAAACGTGTTTATTTCTGCTGTAAACGTGTTTATTTCTGCTGTAAACGTGTTTATTTCTTCCGTAAACATGTTTATTCCTGCTGTAAACGTGTTTATTCCTGCCGTAAACCTGTTTATTTCTGCTGTAAACGTGTTTATTTCTGCTGTAAACGTGTTTATTTCTTCCGTAAACATGTTTATTCCTGCTGTAAACCTGTTTATTTCTGCTGTAAACGTGTTTACTTCTGCTGTAATTATGTTTATTCCTGCTGTAAACGTGTTTATTCCTGCTGTAAACGTGTTTATTTCTGCTGTAAATATGTTTATTCCTGATGTAAACGTGTCTATACGTGCTGTAAACATGGTTATTTCTGCTGTAAATATGTTTATTTCTGCTGTAAACGTGTTTATTCCTGCTGTAAACCTGTTTATTTCTGCTGTAAACGTGTTTATTCCTGCTGTAAACCTGTTTATTTCTGCTGTAAACGTGTTTATTTCTGCTGTAAATATGTTTATTTCTGCTGTAAACGTGTTTATTCCTGCTGTAAACGAGTTTATTTCTGCTGTAAACATGTTTATTTCTTCCGTAAACATGTTTATTTCTGCTGTAAACATGTTTATTTCTGCTGTAAACATGTATATTTCTGCTGCAAACATGTTTATTCCTGCTGTAAACATGTTTATTCCTGCTGTAAACCTGTTTATTTCTGCTGTAAGCGTGTTTACTTCTGCTGTAAATATGTTTATTCCTGCTGTAAACATGTTTATTTCTGCTGTAAATATGTTTATTCCTGCTGTAAACATGTTTATTTCTGCTGTAAATATGTTTATTCCTGCTGTAAACGTGTTTATACGTGCTGTAAACATGGTTATTTCTGCTGTAAATATGTTTATTACTGCTGTAAACATGTTTATTCTTGCTGTAAACGTGTTTATTTCTGCAGTAAATATGTTTATTCCTGCTGTAAACATGTTTATTTATGCTGTAAACATGGTTATTTCTGCTGTAAATGTGTTTATTTCTGCTGTAAACCTGTTTATTTCTGCTGTAAACGTGTTTACTTCTGCTGTAATTATGTTTATTCCTGCTGTAAACGTGTTTATTCCTGCTGTAAACATGTTTATTTCTGCTGTAAATATGTTTCTTCCTGCTTTAAATACGTTTATTTCTGCTGTAAATATGTTTATTCTTGCTGTAAACATGTTTATTTCTGCTGTAAATATGTTTATTCCTGCTGTAAATATGTTTATTCCTGCTGTAAACGTGTTTATTTCTGCTGTAAACGTGTTTATTCCTGCTGTAAACCTGTTTATTTCTGCTGTAAACGTGTTTATTTCTGCTGTAAACGTGTTTATTTCTGCTGTAAACGTGTTTATTTCTTCCGTAAACATGTTTATTCCTGCTGTAAACGTGTTTATTCCTGCCGAAAACCTGTTTATTTCTGCTGTAAACGTGTTTATTTTTGCTGTAAACGTGTTTATTTCTTCCGTAAACATGTTTATTCCTGCTCTAAACCTGTTTATTTCTGCTGTAAACGTGTTTACTTCTGCTGTAATTATGTTTATTCCTGCTGTAAACGTGTTTATTCCTGCTGTAAACGTGTTTATTTCTGCTGTAAATATGTTTATTCCTGATGTAAACGTGTCTATACGTGCTGTAAACATGGTTATTTCTGCTGTAAATATGTTTATTTCTGCTGTAAACGTGTTTATTCCTGCTGTAAACCTGTTTATTTCTGCTGTAAACGTGTTTATTCCTGCTGTAAACGTGTTTATTTCTGCTGTAAACGTGTTTATTTCTGCTGTAAATATGTTTATTTCTGCTGTAAACGTGTTTATTCCTGCTGTAAACGAGTTTATTTCTGCTGTAAACATGTTTATTTCTTCCGTAAACATGTTTATTTCTGCTGTAAACATGTTTATTTCTGCTGTAAACATGTATATTTCTGCTGCAAACATGTTTATTCCTGCTGTAAACATGTTTATTCCTGCTGTAAACGTGTTTATTTCTGCTGTAAACGTGTTTACTTCTGCTGTAAATATGTTTATTCCTGCTGTAAACATGTTTATTTCTGCTGTAAATATGTTTATTCCTGCTGTAAACATGTTTATTTCTGCTGTAAATATGTTTATTCCTGCTGTAAACGTGTTTATACGTGCTGTAAACATGGTTATTTCTGCTGTAAATATGTTTATTACTGCTGTAAACATGTTTATTCTTGCTGTAAACGTGTTTATTTCTGCAGTAAATATGTTTATTCCTGCTGTAAACATGTTTATTTATGCTGTAAACATGGTTATTTCTGCTGTAAATGTGTTTATTTCTGCTGTAAACCTGTTTATTTCTGCTGTAAACGTGTTTACTTCTGCTGTAATTATGTTTATTCCTGCTGTAAACGTGTTTATTCCTGCTGTAAACATGTTTATTTCTGCTGTAAATATGTTTCTTCCTGCTTTAAATACGTTTATTTCTGCTGTAAATATGTTTATTCTTGCTGTAAACATGTTTATTTCTGCTGTAAATATGTTTATTCCTGCTGTAAATATGTTTATTCCTGCTGTAAACGTGTTTATTTCTGCTGTAAACGTGTTTATTCCTGCTGTAAACCTGTTTATTTCTGCTGTAAACGTGTTTATTTCTGCTGTAAACGTGTTTATTTCTGCTGTAAACGTGTTTATTTCTTCCGTAAACATGTTTATTCCTGCTGTAAACGTGTTTATTCCTGCCGTAAACCTGTTTATTTCTGCTGTAAACGTGTTTATTTTTGCTGTAAACGTGTTTATTTCTTCCGTAAACATGTTTATTCCTGCTCTAAACCTGTTTATTTCTGCTGTAAACGTGTTTACTTCTGCTGTAATTATGTTTATTCCTGCTGTAAACGTGTTTATTCCTGCTGTAAACGTGTTTATTTCTGCTGTAAATATGTTTATTCCTGATGTAAACGTGTCTATACGTGCTGTAAACATGGTTATTTCTGCTGTAAATATGTTTATTTCTGCTGTAAACGTGTTTATTCCTGCTGTAAACCTGTTTATTTCTGCTGTAAACGTGTTTATTCCTGCTGTAAACGTGTTTATTTCTGCTGTAAACGTGTTTATTTCTGCTGTAAATATGTTTATTTCTGCTGTAAACGTGTTTATTCCTGCTGTAAACGAGTTTATTTCTGCTGTAAACATGTTTATTTCTTCCGTAAACATGTTTATTTCTGCTGTAAACATGTTTATTTCTGCTGTAAACATGTATATTTCTGCTGCAAACATGTTTATTCCTGCTGTAAACATGTTTATTCCTGCTGTAAACGTGTTTATTTCTGCTGTAAACGTGTTTACTTCTGCTGTAAATATGTTTATTCCTGCTGTAAACATGTTTATTTCTGCTGTAAATATGTTTATTCCTGCTGTAAACATGTTTATTTCTGCTGTAAATATGTTTATTCCTGCTGTAAACGTGTTTATACGTGCTGTAAACATGGTTATTTCTGCTGTAAATATGTTTATTACTGCTGTAAACATGTTTATTCTTGCTGTAAACGTGTTTATTTCTGCAGTAAATATGTTTATTCCTGCTGTAAACATGTTTATTTATGCTGTAAACATGGTTATTTCTGCTGTAAATGTGTTTATTTCTGCTGTAAACCTGTTTATTTCTGCTGTAAACGTGTTTACTTCTGCTGTAATTATGTTTATTCCTGCTGTAAACGTGTTTATTCCTGCTGTAAACATGTTTATTTCTGCTGTAAATATGTTTCTTCCTGCTTTAAATACGTTTATTTCTGCTGTAAATATGTTTATTCTTGCTGTAAACATGTTTATTTCTGCTGTAAATATGTTTATTCCTGCTGTAAATATGTTTATTCCTGCTGTAAACGTGTTTATTTCTGCTGTAAACGTGTTTATTCCTGCTGTAAACCTGTTTATTTCTGCTGTAAACGTGTTTATTTCTGCTGTAAACGTGTTTATTTCTGCTGTAAACGTGTTTATTTCTTCCGTAAACATGTTTATTCCTGCTGTAAACGTGTTTATTCCTGCCGTAAACCTGTTTATTTCTGCTGTAAACGTGTTTATTTTTGCTGTAAACGTGTTTATTTCTTCCGTAAACATGTTTATTCCTGCTCTAAACCTGTTTATTTCTGCTGTAAACGTGTTTACTTCTGCTGTAATTATGTTTATTCCTGCTGTAAACGTGTTTATTCCTGCTGTAAACGTGTTTATTTCTGCTGTAAATATGTTTATTCCTGATGTAAACGTGTCTATACGTGCTGTAAACATGGTTATTTCTGCTGTAAATATGTTTATTTCTGCTGTAAACGTGTTTATTCCTGCTGTAAACCTGTTTATTTCTGCTGTAAACGTGTTTATTCCTGCTGTAAACGTGTTTATTTCTGCTGTAAACGTGTTTATTTCTGCTGTAAATATGTTTATTTCTGCTGTAAACGTGTTTATTCCTGCTGTAAACGAGTTTATTTCTGCTGTAAACATGTTTATTTCTTCCGTAAACATGTTTATTTCTGCTGTAAACATGTTTATTTCTGCTGTAAACATGTATATTTCTGCTGCAAACATGTTTATTCCTGCTGTAAACATGTTTATTCCTGCTGTAAACGTGTTTATTTCTGCTGTAAACGTGTTTACTTCTGCTGTAAATATGTTTATTCCTGCTGTAAACATGTTTATTTCTGCTGTAAATATGTTTATTCCTGCTGTAAACATGTTTATTTCTGCTGTAAATATGTTTATTCCTGCTGTAAACGTGTTTATACGTGCTGTAAACATGGTTATTTCTGCTGTAAATATGTTTATTACTGCTGTAAACATGTTTATTCTTGCTGTAAACGTGTTTATTTCTGCAGTAAATATGTTTGTTCCTGCTGTAAACATGTTTATTTATGCTGTAAATATGTTTATTCCTGCTGTAAACGTGTTTATACGTGCTGTAAACATGGTTATTTCTGCTGTAAATGTGTTTATTTCTGCTGTAAACCTGTTTATTTATGCTCTAAATATGTTTATTTCTGCTGTAAACGTGTTTATTTCTGCTGTAAATATGTTTATTACTGCTGTAAACATGTTTATTCTTGCTGTAAACGTGTTTATTTCTGCAGTAAATATGTTTGTTCCTGCTGTAAACATGTTTATTTATGCTGTAAATATGTTTATTCCTGCTGTAAACGTGTTTATACGTGCTGTAAACATGGTTATTTCTGCTGTAAATATGTTTATTACTGCTGTAAACATGTTTATTCTTGCTGTAAACGTGTTTATTTCTGCAGTAAATATGTTTGTTCCTGCTGTAAACATGTTTATTTATGCTGTAAATATGTTTATTCCTGCTGTAAACGTGTTTATACGTGCTGTAAACATGCTTATTTCTGCTGTAAATGTGTTTATTTCTGCTGTAAACCTGTTTATTTCTGCTCTAAATATGTTTATTTCTGCTGTAAACGTGTTTATTTCTGCTGTAAATATGTTTATATCTCCTGTAAACGTGTTTATTCCTGCTGTAAACGTTTTTTATTCCTGCTGTAAACCTGTTTATTTCTGCTGTAAACGTGTTTATTTCTACTGTAAATATGTTTATTCCTGCTGTAAACGTGTTTGTTCCTGCTGTAAACGTGTTTTTTTCTGCTGTAAACGTGTTTTTTTCTGCTGTAAATATGTTTATTCCTGCTGTAAACATGTTTATTTCTGCTGTAAATATGTTTATTCCTGCTGTAAATATGTTTATTCCTGCTGTAAACGTGTTTATTTCTGCTGTAAACGTGTTTATTCCTGCTGTAAACCTGTTTATTTCTGCTGTAAACCTGTTTATTTCTGCTGTAAACGTGTTTATTTCTGCTGTAAACGTGTTTATTTCTGCTGTAAACGTGTTTATTTCTTCCGTAAACATGTTTATTCCTGCTGTAAACGTGTTTATTCCTGCCGTAAACCTGTTTATTTCTGCTGTAAACGTGTTTATTTCTGCTGTAAACGTGTTTATTTCTTCCGTAAACATGTTTATTCCTGCTGTAAACCTGTTTATTTCTGCTGTAAACGTGTTTACTTCTGCTGTAATTATGTTTATTCCTGCTGTAAACGTGTTTATTCCTGCTGTAAACGTATTTATTTCTGCTGTAAATATGTTTATTCCTGATGTAAACGTGTCTATACGTGCTGTAAACATGGTTATTTCTGCTGTAAATGTGTTTATTTCTGCTGTAAACCTGTTTATTTCTGCTGTAAATATGTTTATTTCTGCTGTAAATGTGTTTATTTCTGCTGTAAACCTGTTTATTTCTGCTGTAAATATGTTTATTTCTGCTGTAAACGTGTTTATTCCTGCTGTAAACGTGTTTATTTCTGCTGTAAACGTGTTTATTCCTGCTGTAAACCTGTTTATTTCTGCTGTAAACGTGTTTATTTCTGCTGTAAATATGTTTATTTCTGCTGTAAACGTGTTTATTCCTGCTGTAAACGAGTTTATTTCTGCTGTAACCATGTTTATTTCTTCCGTAAACATGTTTATTTCTGCTGTAAACATGTTTATTTCTGCTGTAAACATGTATATTTCTGCTGCAAACATGTTTATTCCTGCTGTAAACATGTTTATTCCTGCTGTAAACCTGTTTATTTCTGCTGTAAGCGTGTTTACTTCTGCTGTAAATATGTTTATTCCTGCTGTAAACATGTTTATTTCTGCTGTAAATATGTTTATTCCTGCTGTAAACATGTTTATTTCTGCTGTAAATATGTTTATTCCTGCTGTAAACGTGTTTATACGTGCTGTAAACATGGTTATTTCTGCTGTAAATATGTTTATTACTGCTGTAAACATGTTTATTCTTGCTGTAAACGTGTTTATTTCTGCAGTAAATATGTTTGTTCCTGCTGTAAACATGTTTATTTATGCTGTAAATATGTTTATTCCTGCTGTAAACGTGTTTATACGTGCTGTAAACATGGTTATTTCTGCTGTAAATGTGTTTATTTCTGCTGTAAACCTGTTTATTTCTGCTGTAAACGTGTTTACTTCTGCTGTAATTATGTTTATTCCTGCTGTAAACGTGTTTATTCCTGCTGTAAACATGTTTATTTCTGCTGTAAATATGTTTCTTCCTGCTTTAAATATGTTTATTTCTGCTGTAAATATGTTTATTCTTGCTGTAAACATGTTTATTTCTGCTGTAAATATGTTTATTCCTGCTGTAAACGTGTTTATTTCTGCTGTAAACGTGTTTATTCCTGCTGTAAACCTGTTTATTTCTGCTGTAAACGTGTTTATTTCTGCTGTAAACGTGTTTATTTCTGCTGTAAACGTGTTTATTTCTTCCGTAAACATGTTTATTCCTGCTGTAAACGTGTTTATTCCTGCCGTAAACCTGTTTATTTCTGCTGTAAACGTGTTTATTTCTGCTGTAAACGTGTTTATTTCTTCCGTAAACATGTTTATTCCTGCTGTAAACCTGTTTATTTCTGCTGTAAACGTGTTTACTTCTGCTGTAATTATGTTTATTCCTGCTGTAAACGTGTTTATTCCTGCTGTAAACGTGTTTATTTCTGCTGGAAATATGTTTATTCCTGATGTAAACGTGTTTATACGTGCTGTAAACATGGTTATTTCTGCTGTAAATATGTTTATTTCTGCTGTAAATATGTTTATTTCTGCTGTAAACGTGTTTATTCCTGCTGTAAACGTGTTTATTTCTGCTGTAAACGTGTTTATTCCTGCTGTAAACCTGTTTATTTCTGCTGTAAACGTGTTTATTTCTTCCGTAAACATGTTTATTCCTGCTGTAAACCTGTTTATTTCTGCTGTAAACGTGTTTACTTCTGCTGTAATTATGTTTATTCCTGCTGTAAACGTGTTTATTCCTGCTGTAAACGTGTTTATTTCTGCTGGAAATATGTTTATTCCTGATGTAAACGTGTTTATACGTGCTGTAAACATGGTTATTTCTGCTGTAAACCTGTTTATTTCTGCTGTAAATATGTTTATTTCTGCTGTAAACGTGTTTATTCCTGCTGTAAACGTGTTTATTTCTGCTGTAAACGTGTTTATTCCTGCTGTAAACCTGTTTATTTCTGCTGTAAACGTGTTTATTTCTGCTGTAAATATGTTTATTTCTGCTGTAAACGTGTTTATTCCTGCTGTAAACGAGTTTATTTCTGCTGTAAACATGTTTATTTCTGCTGTAAACATGTTTATTTCTGCTGTAAACATGTATATTTCTGCTGCAAACATGTTTATTCCTGCTGTAAACATGCTTATTCCTGCTGTAAACCTGTTTATTTCTGCTGTAAACGTGTTTATTCCTGCTGTAAACCTGTTTATTTCTGCTGTAAGCGTGTTTACTTCTGCTGTAAATATGTTTATTCCTGCTGTAAACATGTTTATTTCTGCTGTAAATATGTTTATTCCTGCTGTAAACATGTTTATTTCTGCTGTAAATATGTTTATTCCTGCTGTAAACGTGTTTATACGTGCTGTAAACATGGTTATTTCTGCTGTAAATATGTTTATTACTGCTGTAAACATGTTTATTCTTGCTGTAAACGTGTTTATTTCTGCAGGAAATATGTTTGTTCCTGCTGTAAACATGTTTATTTATGCTGTAAATATGTTTATTCCTGCTGTAAACGTGTTTATACGTGCTGTAAACATGGTTATTTCTGCTGTAAATGTGTTTATTTCTGCTGTAAACGTGTTTACTTCTGCTGTAATTATGTTTATTCCTGCTGTAAACGTGTTTATTCCTGCTGTAAACATGTTTATTTCTGCTGTAAATATGTTTCTTCCTGCTTTAAATACGTTTATTTCTGCTGTAAATATGTTTATTCTTGCTGTAAACATGTTTATTTCTGCTGTAAATATGTTTATTCCTGCTGTAAACGTGTTTATTTCTGCTGTAAACGTGTTTATTCCTGCTGTAAACCTGTTTATTTCTGCTGTAAACGTGTTTATTTCTGCTGTAAACGTGTTTATTTCTGCTGTAAACGTGTTTATTTCTTCCGTAAACATGTTTATTCCTGCTGTAAACGTGTTTATTCCTGCCGTAAACCTGTTTATTTCTGCTGTAAACGTGTTTATTTCTGCTGTAAACGTGTTTATTTCTTCCGTAAACATGTTTATTCCTGCTGTAAACCTGTTTATTTCTGCTGTAAACGTGTTTACTTCTGCTGTAATTATGTTTATTCCTGCTGTAAACGTGTTTATTCCTGCTGTAAACGTGTTTATTTCTGCTGGAAATATGTTTATTCCTGATGTAAACGTGTTTATACGTGCTGTAAACATGGTTATTTCTGCTGTAAATATGTTTATTTCTGCTGTAAATGTGTTTATTTCTGCTGTAAACCTGTTTATTTCTGCTGTAAATATGTTTATTTCTGCTGTAAACGTGTTTATTCCTGCTGTAAACGTGTTTATTTCTGCTGTAAACGTGTTTATTCCTGCTGTAAACCTGTTTATTTCTGCTGTAAACGTGTTTATTTCTGCTGTAAATATGTTTATTTCTGCTGTAAACGTGTTTATTCCTGCTGTAAACGAGTTTATTTCTGCTGTAAACATGTTTATTTCTGCTGTAAACATGTTTATTTCTGCTGTAAACATGTATATTTCTGCTGCAAACATGTTTATTCCTGCTGTAAACATGTTTATTCCTGCTGTAAACCTGTTTATTTCTGCTGTAAACGTGTTTACTTCTGCTGTAAATATGTTTATTCCTGCTGTAAACATGTTTATTTATGCTGTAAATATGTTTATTCCTGCTGTAAACGTGTTTATACGTGCTGTAAACATGGTTATTTCTGCTGTAAATATGTTTATTACTGCTGTAAACATGTTTATTCTTGCTGTAAACGTGTTTATTTCTGCAGTAAATATGTTTGTTCCTGCTGTAAACATGTTTATTTATGCTGTAAATATGTTTGTTCCTGCTGTAAACGTGTTTATACGTGCTGTAAACATGCTTATTTCTGCTGTAAATGTGTTTATTTCTGCTGTAAACCTGTTTATTTCTGCTCTAAATATGTTTATTTCTGCTGTAAACGTGTTTATTTCTGCTGTAAATATGTTTATATCTCCTGTAAACGTGTTTATTCCTGCTGTAAACGTTTTTTATTCCTGCTGTAAACCTGTTTATTTCTGCTGTAAACGTGTTTATTTCTACTGTAAATATGTTTATTCCTGCTGTAAACGTGTTTGTTCCTGCTGTAAACGTGTTTTTTTCTGCTGTAAACGTGTTTTTTTCTGCTGTAAATATGTTTATTCCTGCTGTAAACGTTTTTTATTCCTGCTGTAAACCTGTTTATTTCTGCTGTAAACGTGTTTATTTCTGCTGTAAACGTGTTTATTTCTTCCGTAAACATGTTTATTCCTGCTGTAAACGTGTTTATTCCTGCCGTAAACCTGTTTATTTCTGCTGTAAACGTGTTTATTTCTTCCGTAAACATGTTTATTCCTGCTGTAAACGTGTTTATTCCTGCCGTAAACCTGTTTATTTCTGCTGTAAACGTGTTTATTTCTGCTGTAAACGTGTTTATTTCTTCCGTAAACATGTTTATTCCTGCTGTAAACCTGTTTATTTCTGCTGTAAACGTGTTTACTTCTGCTGTAATTATGTTTATTCCTGCTGTAAACGTGTTTATTCCTGCTGTAAACGTGTTTATTTCTGCTGGAAATATGTTTATTCCTGATGTAAACGTGTTTATACGTGCTGTAAACATGGTTATTTCTGCTGTAAATATGTTTATTTCTGCTGTAAATGTGTTTATTTCTGCTGTAAACCTGTTTATTTCTGCTGTAAATATGTTTATTTCTGCTGTAAACGTGTTTATTCCTGCTGTAAACGTGTTTATTTCTGCTGTAAACGTGTTTATTCCTGCTGTAAACCTGTTTATTTCTGCTGTAAACATGTTTATTTCTGCTGTAAATATGTTTATTTCTGCTGTAAACGTGTTTATTCCTGCTGTAAACGAGTTTATTTCTGCTGTAAACATGTTTATTTCTGCTGTAAACATGTTTATTTCTGCTGTAAACATGTATATTTCTGCTGCAAACATGTTTATTCCTGCTGTAAACATGTTTATTCCTGCTGTAAACCTGTTTATTTCTGCTGTAAACGTGTTTACTTCTGCTGTAAATATGTTTATTCCTGCTGTAAACATGTTTATTTATGCTGTAAATATGTTTATTCCTGCTGTAAACGTGTTTATACGTGCTGTAAACATGGTTATTTCTGCTGTAAATATGTTTATTACTGCTGTAAACATGTTTATTCTTGCTGTAAACGTGTTTATTTCTGCAGTAAATATGTTTGTTCCTGCTGTAAACATGTTTATTTATGCTGTAAATATGTTTGTTCCTGCTGTAAACGTGTTTATACGTGCTGTAAACATGCTTATTTCTGCTGTAAATGTGTTTATTTCTGCTGTAAACCTGTTTATTTCTGCTCTAAATATGTTTATTTCTGCTGTAAACGTGTTTATTTCTGCTGTAAATATGTTTATATCTCCTGTAAACGTGTTTATTCCTGCTGTAAACGTTTTTTATTCCTGCTGTAAACCTGTTTATTTCTGCTGTAAACGTGTTTATTTCTACTGTAAATATGTTTATTCCTGCTGTAAACGTGTTTGTTCCTGCTGTAAACGTGTTTTTTTCTGCTGTAAACGTGTTTTTTTCTGCTGTAAATATGTTTATTCCTGCTGTAAACGTTTTTTATTCCTGCTGTAAACCTGTTTATTTCTGCTGTAAACGTGTTTATTTCTGCTGTAAACGTGTTTATTTCTTCCGTAAACATGTTTATTCCTGCTGTAAACGTGTTTATTCCTGCCGTAAACCTGTTTATTTCTGCTGTAAACGTGTTTATTTCTGCTGTAAACGTGTTTATTTCTTCCGTAAACATGTTTATTCCTGCTGTAAACCTGTTTATTTCTGCTGTAAACGTGTTTACTTCTGATGTAATTATGTTTATTCCTGCTGTAAACGTGTTTATTCCTGCTGTAAACGTATTTATTTCTGCTGTAAATATGTTTATTCCTGATGTAAACGTGTCTATACGTGCTGTAAACATGGTTATTTCTGCTGTAAATGTGTTTATTTCTGCTGTAAACCTGTTTATTTCTGCTGTAAATATGTTTATTTCTGCTGTAAACGTGTTTATTCCTGCTGTAAACGTGTTTATTTCTGCTGTAAACGTGTTTATTCCTGCTGTAAACCTGTTTATTTCTGCTGTAAACGTGTTTATTTCTGCTGTAAATATGTTTATTTCTGCTGTAAACGTGTTTATTCCTGCTGTAAACGAGTTTATTTCTGCTGTAAACATGTTTATTTCTTCCGTAAACATGTTTATTTCTGCTGTAAACATGTTTATTTCTGCTGTAAACATGTATATTTCTGCTGCAAACATGTTTATTCCTGCTGTAAACATGTTTATTCCTGCTGTAAACCTGTTTATTTCTGCTGTAAGCGTGTTTACTTCTGCTGTAAATATGTTTATTCCTGCTGTAAACATGTTTATTTCTGCTGTAAATATGTTTATTCCTGCTGTAAACGTGTTTATACGTGCTGTAAACATGCTTATTTCTGCTGTAAATGTGTTTATTTCTGCTGTAAACCTGTTTATTTCTGCTCTAAATATGTTTATTTCTGCTGTAAACGTGTTTATTTCTGCTGTAAATATGTTTATATCTCCTGTAAACGTGTTTATTCCTGCAGTAAACGTTTTTTATTCCTGCTGTAAACCTGTTTATTTCTGCTGTAAACGTGTTTATTTCTACTGTAAATATGTTTATTCCTGCTGTAAACGTGTTTGTTCCTGCTGTAAACGTGTTTTTTTCTGCTGTAAACGTGTTTTTTTCTGCTGCAAACATGTTTATTCCTGCTGTAAACATGTTTATTCCTGCTGTAAACGTGTTTATTTCTGCTGTAAACGTGTTTACTTCTGCTGTAAATATGTTTATTCCTGCTGTAAACATGTTTATTTCTGCTGTAAATATGTTTATTCCTGCTGTAAACATGTTTATTTCTGCTGTAAATATGTTTATTCCTGCTGTAAACGTGTTTATACGTGCTGTAAACATGGTTATTTCTGCTGTAAATATGTTTATTACTGCTGTAAACATGTTTATTCTTGCTGTAAACGTGTTTATTTCTGCAGTAAATATGTTTGTTCCTGCTGTAAACATGTTTATTTATGCTGTAAATATGTTTATTCCTGCTGTAAACGTGTTTATACGTGCTGTAAACATGGTTATTTCTGCTGTAAATGTGTTTATTTCTGCTGTAAACCTGTTTATTTATGCTCTAAATATGTTTATTTCTGCTGTAAACGTGTTTATTTCTGCTGTAAATATGTTTATTACTGCTGTAAACATGTTTATTCTTGCTGTAAATATGTTTATTCCTGCTGTAAACGTGTTTATACGTGCTGTAAACATGGTTATTTCTGCTGTAAATATGTTTATTACTGCTGTAAACATGTTTATTCTTGCTGTAAACGTGTTTATTTCTGTAGTAAATATGTTTGTTCCTGCTGTAAACATGTTTATTTATGCTGTAAATATGTTTATTCCTGCTGTAAACGTGTTTATACGTGCTGTAAACATGCTTATTTCTGCTGTAAATGTGTTTATTTCTGCTGTAAACCTGTTTATTTCTGCTCTAAATATGTTTATTTCTGCTGTAAACGTGTTTATTTCTGCTGTAAATATGTTTATATCTCCTGTAAACGTGTTTATTCCTGCTGTAAACGTTTTTTATTCCTGCTGTAAACCTGTTTATTTCTGCTGTAAACGTGTTTATTTCTACTGTAAATATGTTTATTCCTGCTGTAAACGTGTTTGTTCCTGCTGTAAACGTGTTTTTTTCTGCTGTAAACGTGTTTTTTTCTGCTGTAAATATGTTTATTCCTGCTGTAAACATGTTTATTTCTGCTGTAAATATGTTTATTCCTGCTGTAAATATGTTTATTCCTGCTGTAAACGTGTTTATTTCTGCTGTAAACGTGTTTATTCCTGCTGTAAACCTGTTTATTTCTGCTGTAAACCTGTTTATTTCTGCTGTAAACGTGTTTATTTCTGCTGTAAACGTGTTTATTTCTGCTGTAAACGTGTTTATTTCTTCCGTAAACATGTTTATTCCTGCTGTAAACGTGTTTATTCCTGCCGTAAACCTGTTTATTTCTGCTGTAAACGTGTTTATTTCTGCTGTAAACGTGTTTATTTCTTCCGTAAACATGTTTATTCCTGCTGTAAACCTGTTTATTTCTGCTGTAAACGTGTTTACTTCTGCTGTAATTATGTTTATTCCTGCTGTAAACGTGTTTATTCCTGCTGTAAACGTATTTATTTCTGCTGTAAATATGTTTATTCCTGATGTAAACGTGTCTATACGTGCTGTAAACATGGTTATTTCTGCTGTAAATGTGTTTATTTCTGCTGTAAACCTGTTTATTTCTGCTGTAAATATGTTTATTTCTGCTGTAAATGTGTTTATTTCTGCTGTAAACCT
This sequence comes from Telmatherina bonti, assembly GCF_933228915.1. NCBI lineage: Eukaryota > Metazoa > Chordata > Actinopteri > Atheriniformes > Telmatherinidae > Telmatherina > Telmatherina bonti. The sequence goes on along the minus strand of NC_136625.1, from coordinate 41,270,043 downwards.
GTTTATTTCTGCTGTAAATATGTTTATTTCTGCTGTAAACGTGTTTATTCCTGCTGTAAACGTGTTTATTTCTGCTGTAAACGTGTTTATTCCTGCTGTAAACCTGTTTATTTCTGCTGTAAACGTGTTTATTTCTGCTGTAAATATGTTTATTTCTGCTGTAAACGTGTTTATTCCTGCTGTAAACGAGTTTATTTCTGCTGTAACCATGTTTATTTCTTCCGTAAACATGTTTATTTCTGCTGTAAACATGTTTATTTCTGCTGTAAACATGTATATTTCTGCTGCAAACATGTTTATTCCTGCTGTAAACATGTTTATTCCTGCTGTAAACCTGTTTATTTCTGCTGTAAGCGTGTTTACTTCTGCTGTAAATATGTTTATTCCTGCTGTAAACATGTTTATTTCTGCTGTAAATATGTTTCTTCCTGCTTTAAATATGTTTATTTCTGCTGTAAATATGTTTATTCTTGCTGTAAACATGTTTATTTCTGCTGTAAATATGTTTATTCCTGCTGTAAACGTGTTTATTTCTGCTGTAAACGTGTTTATTCCTGCTGTAAACCTGTTTATTTCTGCTGTAAACGTGTTTATTTCTGCTGTAAACGTGTTTATTTCTGCTGTAAACGTGTTTATTTCTTCCGTAAACATGTTTATTCCTGCTGTAAACGTGTTTATTCCTGCCGTAAACCTGTTTATTTCTGCTGTAAACGTGTTTATTTCTGCTGTAAACGTGTTTATTTCTTCCGTAAACATGTTTATTCCTGCTGTAAACCTGTTTATTTCTGCTGTAAACGTGTTTACTTCTGCTGTAATTATGTTTATTCCTGCTGTAAACGTGTTTATTCCTGCTGTAAACGTGTTTATTTCTGCTGGAAATATGTTTATTCCTGATGTAAACGTGTTTATACGTGCTGTAAACATGGTTATTTCTGCTGTAAATATGTTTATTTCTGCTGTAAATATGTTTATTTCTGCTGTAAACGTGTTTATTCCTGCTGTAAACGTGTTTATTTCTGCTGTAAACGTGTTTATTCCTGCTGTAAACCTGTTTATTTCTGCTGTAAACGTGTTTATTTCTTCCGTAAACATGTTTATTCCTGCTGTAAACCTGTTTATTTCTGCTGTAAACGTGTTTACTTCTGCTGTAATTATGTTTATTCCTGCTGTAAACGTGTTTATTCCTGCTGTAAACGTGTTTATTTCTGCTGGAAATATGTTTATTCCTGATGTAAACGTGTTTATACGTGCTGTAAACATGGTTATTTCTGCTGTAAACCTGTTTATTTCTGCTGTAAACGTGTTTATTCCTGCTGTAAACCTGTTTATTTCTGCTGTAAACGTGTTTATTTCTGCTGTAAATATGTTTATTTCTGCTGTAAACGTGTTTATTCCTGCTGTAAACGAGTTTATTTCTGCTGTAAACATGTTTATTTCTGCTGTAAACATGTTTATTTCTGCTGTAAACATGTATATTTCTGCTGCAAACATGTTTATTCCTGCTGTAAACATGTTTATTCCTGCTGTAAACCTGTTTATTTCTGCTGTAAACGTGTTTATTCCTGCTGTAAACCTGTTTATTTCTGCTGTAAGCGTGTTTACTTCTGCTGTAAATATGTTTATTCCTGCTGTAAACATGTTTATTTCTGCTGTAAATATGTTTATTCCTGCTGTAAACATGTTTATTTCTGCTGTAAATATGTTTATTCCTGCTGTAAACGTGTTTATACGTGCTGTAAACATGGTTATTTCTGCTGTAAATATGTTTATTACTGCTGTAAACATGTTTATTCTTGCTGTAAACGTGTTTATTTCTGCAGGAAATATGTTTGTTCCTGCTGTAAACATGTTTATTTATGCTGTAAATATGTTTATTCCTGCTGTAAACGTGTTTATACGTGCTGTAAACATGGTTATTTCTGCTGTAAATGTGTTTATTTCTGCTGTAAACCTGTTTATTTCTGCTGTAAACGTGTTTACTTCTGCTGTAATTATGTTTATTCCTGCTGTAAACGTGTTTATTCCTGCTGTAAACATGTTTATTTCTGCTGTAAATATGTTTCTTCCTGCTTTAAATACGTTTATTTCTGCTGTAAATATGTTTATTCTTGCTGTAAACATGTTTATTTCTGCTGTAAATATGTTTATTCCTGCTGTAAACGTGTTTATTTCTGCTGTAAACGTGTTTATTCCTGCTGTAAACCTGTTTATTTCTGCTGTAAACGTGTTTATTTCTGCTGTAAACGTGTTTATTTCTGCTGTAAACGTGTTTATTTCTTCCGTAAACATGTTTATTCCTGCTGTAAACGTGTTTATTCCTGCCGTAAACCTGTTTATTTCTGCTGTAAACGTGTTTATTTCTGCTGTAAACGTGTTTATTTCTTCCGTAAACATGTTTATTCCTGCTGTAAACCTGTTTATTTCTGCTGTAAACGTGTTTACTTCTGCTGTAATTATGTTTATTCCTGCTGTAAACGTGTTTATTCCTGCTGTAAACGTGTTTATTTCTGCTGGAAATATGTTTATTCCTGATGTAAACGTGTTTATACGTGCTGTAAACATGGTTATTTCTGCTGTAAATATGTTTATTTCTGCTGTAAATGTGTTTATTTCTGCTGTAAACCTGTTTATTTCTGCTGTAAATATGTTTATTTCTGCTGTAAACGTGTTTATTCCTGCTGTAAACGTGTTTATTTCTGCTGTAAACGTGTTTATTCCTGCTGTAAACCTGTTTATTTCTGCTGTAAACGTGTTTATTTCTGCTGTAAATATGTTTATTTCTGCTGTAAACGTGTTTATTCCTGCTGTAAACGAGTTTATTTCTGCTGTAAACATGTTTATTTCTGCTGTAAACATGTTTATTTCTGCTGTAAACATGTATATTTCTGCTGCAAACATGTTTATTCCTGCTGTAAACATGTTTATTCCTGCTGTAAACCTGTTTATTTCTGCTGTAAACGTGTTTACTTCTGCTGTAAATATGTTTATTCCTGCTGTAAACATGTTTATTTATGCTGTAAATATGTTTATTCCTGCTGTAAACGTGTTTATACGTGCTGTAAACATGGTTATTTCTGCTGTAAATATGTTTATTACTGCTGTAAACATGTTTATTCTTGCTGTAAACGTGTTTATTTCTGCAGTAAATATGTTTGTTCCTGCTGTAAACATGTTTATTTATGCTGTAAATATGTTTGTTCCTGCTGTAAACGTGTTTATACGTGCTGTAAACATGCTTATTTCTGCTGTAAATGTGTTTATTTCTGCTGTAAATCTGTTTATTTCTGCTCTAAATATGTTTATTTCTGCTGTAAACGTGTTTATTTCTGCTGTAAATATGTTTATATCTCCTGTAAACGTGTTTATTCCTGCTGTAAACGTTTTTTATTCCTGCTGTAAACCTGTTTATTTCTGCTGTAAACGTGTTTATTTCTACTGTAAATATGTTTATTCCTGCTGTAAACGTGTTTGTTCCTGCTGTAAACGTGTTTTTTTCTGCTGTAAACGTGTTTTTTTCTGCTGTAAATATGTTTATTCCTGCTGTAAACGTTTTTTATTCCTGCTGTAAACCTGTTTATTTCTGCTGTAAACGTGTTTATTTCTGCTGTAAACGTGTTTATTTCTTCCGTAAACATGTTTATTCCTGCTGTAAACGTGTTTATTCCTGCCGTAAACCTGTTTATTTCTGCTGTAAACGTGTTTATTTCTTCCGTAAACATGTTTATTCCTGCTGTAAACGTGTTTATTCCTGCCGTAAACCTGTTTATTTCTGCTGTAAACGTGTTTATTTCTGCTGTAAACGTGTTTATTTCTTCCGTAAACATGTTTATTCCTGCTGTAAACCTGTTTATTTCTGCTGTAAACGTGTTTACTTCTGCTGTAATTATGTTTATTCCTGCTGTAAACGTGTTTATTCCTGCTGTAAACGTGTTTATTTCTGCTGGAAATATGTTTATTCCTGATGTAAACGTGTTTATACGTGCTGTAAACATGGTTATTTCTGCTGTAAATATGTTTATTTCTGCTGTAAATGTGTTTATTTCTGCTGTAAACCTGTTTATTTCTGCTGTAAATATGTTTATTTCTGCTGTAAACGTGTTTATTCCTGCTGTAAACGTGTTTATTTCTGCTGTAAACGTGTTTATTCCTGCTGTAAACCTGTTTATTTCTGCTGTAAACATGTTTATTTCTGCTGTAAATATGTTTATTTCTGCTGTAAACGTGTTTATTCCTGCTGTAAACGAGTTTATTTCTGCTGTAAACATGTTCATTTCTGCTGTAAACATGTTTATTTCTGCTGTAAACATGTATATTTCTGCTGCAAACATGTTTATTCCTGCTGTAAACATGTTTATTCCTGCTGTAAACCTGTTTATTTCTGCTGTAAACGTGTTTACTTCTGCTGTAAATATGTTTATTCCTGCTGTAAACATGTTTATTTATGCTGTAAATATGTTTATTCCTGCTGTAAACGTGTTTATACGTGCTGTAAACATGGTTATTTCTGCTGTAAATATGTTTATTACTGCTGTAAACATGTTTATTCTTGCTGTAAACGTGTTTATTTCTGCAGTAAATATGTTTGTTCCTGCTGTAAACATGTTTATTTATGCTGTAAATATGTTTGTTCCTGCTGTAAACGTGTTTATACGTGCTGTAAACATGCTTATTTCTGCTGTAAATGTGTTTATTTCTGCTGTAAACCTGTTTATTTCTGCTCTAAATATGTTTATTTCTGCTGTAAACGTGTTTATTTCTGCTGTAAATATGTTTATATCTCCTGTAAACGTGTTTATTCCTGCTGTAAACGTTTTTTATTCCTGCTGTAAACCTGTTTATTTCTGCTGTAAACGTGTTTATTTCTACTGTAAATATGTTTATTCCTGCTGTAAACGTGTTTGTTCCTGCTGTAAACGTGTTTTTTTCTGCTGTAAACGTGTTTTTTTCTGCTGTAAATATGTTTATTCCTGCTGTAAACGTTTTTTATTCCTGCTGTAAACCTGTTTATTTCTGCTGTAAACGTGTTTATTTCTGCTGTAAACGTGTTTATTTCTTCCGTAAACATGTTTATTCCTGCTGTAAACGTGTTTATTCCTGCCGTAAACCTGTTTATTTCTGCTGTAAACGTGTTTATTTCTGCTGTAAACGTGTTTATTTCTTCCGTAAACATGTTTATTCCTGCTGTAAACCTGTTTATTTCTGCTGTAAACGTGTTTACTTCTGCTGTAATTATGTTTATTCCTGCTGTAAACGTGTTTATTCCTGCTGTAAACGTATTTATTTCTGCTGTAAATATGTTTATTCCTGATGTAAACGTGTCTATACGTGCTGTAAACATGGTTATTTCTGCTGTAAATGTGTTTATTTCTGCTGTAAACCTGTTTATTTCTGCTGTAAATATGTTTATTTCTGCTGTAAACGTGTTTATTCCTGCTGTAAACGTGTTTATTTCTGCTGTAAACGTGTTTATTCCTGCTGTAAACCTGTTTATTTCTGCTGTAAACGTGTTTATTTCTGCTGTAAATATGTTTATTTCTGCTGTAAACGTGTTTATTCCTGCTGTAAACGAGTTTATTTCTGCTGTAAACATGTTTATTTCTTCCGTAAACATGTTTATTTCTGCTGTAAACATGTTTATTTCTGCTGTAAACATGTATATTTCTGCTGCAAACATGTTTATTCCTGCTGTAAACATGTTTATTCCTGCTGTAAACCTGTTTATTTCTGCTGTAAGCGTGTTTACTTCTGCTGTAAATATGTTTATTCCTGCTGTAAACATGTTTATTTCTGCTGTAAATATGTTTATTCCTGCTGTAAACATGTTTATTTCTGCTGTAAATATGTTTATTCCTGCTGTAAACGTGTTTATACGTGCTGTAAACATGGTTATTTCTGCTGTAAATATGTTTATTACTGCTGTAAACATGTTTATTCTTGCTGTAAACGTGTTTATTTCTGCTGTAAATATGTTTATTTCTGCTGTAAACATGTTTATTTATGCTGTAAATATGTTTATTCTTGCTGTAAACGTGTTTATACGTGCTGTAAACATGGTTATTTCTGCTGTAAATGTGTTTATTTCTGCTGTAAACCTGTTTATTTCTGCTGTAAAAGTGTTTACTTCTGCTGTAATTATGTTTATTCCTGCTGTAAACGTGTTTATTCCTGCTGTAAACATGTTTATTTCTGCTGTAAATATGTTTCTTCCTGCTTTAAATACGTTTATTTCTGCTGTAAATATGTTTATTCTTGCTGTAAACATGTTTATTTCTGCTGTAAATATGTTTATTCCTGCTGTAAATATGTTTATTCCTGCTGTAAACGTGTTTATTTCTGCTGTAAACGTGTTTATTCCTGCTGTAAACCTGTTTATTTCTGCTGTAAACGTGTTTATTTCTGCTGTAAACCTGTTTATTTCTGCTGTAAACGTGTTTATTTCTTCCGTAAACATGTTTATTCCTGCTGTAAACGTGTTTATTCCTGCCGTAAACCTGTTTATTTCTGCTGTAAACGTGTTTATTTCTGCTGTAAACGTGTTTATTTCTTCCGTAAACATGTTTATTCCTGCTGTAAACCTGTTTATTTCTGCTGTAAACGTGTTTACTTCTGCTGTAATTATGTTTATTCCTGCTGTAAACGTGTTTATTCCTGCTGTAAACGTGTTTATACGTGCTGTAAACATGGTTATTTCTGCTGTAAATATGTTTATTACTGCTGTAAACATGTTTATTCTTGCTGTAAACGTGTTTATTTCTGCAGTAAATATGTTTGTTCCTGCTGTAAACATGTTTATTTATGCTGTAAATATGTTTATTCCTGCTGTAAACGTGTTTATACGTGCTGTAAACATGCTTATTTCTGCTGTAAATGTGTTTATTTCTGCTGTAAACCTGTTTATTTCTGCTCTAAATATGTTTATTTCTGCTGTAAACGTGTTTATTTCTGCTGTAAATATGTTTATATCTCCTGTAAACGTGTTTATTCCTGCTGTAAACGTTTTTTATTCCTGCTGTAAACCTGTTTATTTCTGCTGTAAACGTGTTTATTTCTACTGTAAATATGTTTATTCCTGCTGTAAACGTGTTTGTTCCTGCTGTAAACGTGTTTTTTTCTGCTGTAAACGTGTTTTTTTCTGCTGTAAATATGTTTATTCCTGCTGTAAATATGTTTATTCCTGCTGTAAACGTGTTTATTTCTGCTGTAAACGTGTTTATTCCTGCTGTAAACCTGTTTATTTCTGCTGTAAACGTGTTTATTTCTGCTGTAAACGTGTTTATTTCTGCTGTAAATGTGTTTATTTCTTCCGTAAACATGTTTATTCCTGCTGTAAACGTGTTTATTCCTGCCGTAAACCTGTTTATTTCTGCTGTAAACGTGTTTATTTCTGCTGTAAACGTGTTTATTTCTTCCGTAAACATGTTTATTCCTGCTGTAAACCTGTTTATTTCTGCTGTAAACGTGTTTACTTCTGCTGTAATTATGTTTATTCCTGCTGTAAACGTGTTTATTCCTGCTGTAAACGTATTTATTTCTGCTGTAAATATGTTTATTCCTGATGTAAACGTGTCTATACGTGCTGTAAACATGGTTATTTCTGCTGTAAATGTGTTTATTTCTGCTGTAAACCTGTTTATTTCTGCTGTAAATATGTTTATTTCTGCTGTAAATGTGTTTATTTCTGCTGTAAACCTGTTTATTTCTGCTGTAAATATGTTTATTTCTGCTGTAAACGTGTTTATTCCTGCTGTAAACGTGTTTATTTCTGCTGTAAACGTGTTTATTCCTGCTGTAAACCTGTTTATTTCTGCTGTAAACGTGTTTATTTCTGCTGTAAATATGTTTATTTCTGCGGTAAACGTGTTTATTCCTGCTGTAAACGAGTTTATTTCTGCTGTAAACATGTTTATTTCTTCCGTAAACATGTTTATTTCTGCTGTAAACATGTTTATTTCTGCTGTAAACATGTATATTTCTGCTGCAAACATGTTTATTCCTGCTGTAAACATGTTTATTCCTGCTGTAAACCTGTTTATTTCTGCTGTAAGCGTGTTTACTTCTGCTGTAAATATGTTTATTCCTGCTGTAAACATGTTTATTTCTGCTGTAAATATGTTTATTCCTGCTGTAAACGTGTTTATACGTGCTGTAAACATGCTTATTTCTGCTGTAAATGTGTTTATTTCTGCTGTAAACCTGTTTATTTCTGCTCTAAATATGTTTATTTCTGCTGTAAACGTGTTTATTTCTGCTGTAAATATGTTTATATCTCCTGTAAACGTGTTTATTCCTGCAGTAAACGTTTTTTATTCCTGCTGTAAACCTGTTTATTTCTGCTGTAAACGTGTTTATTTCTACTGTAAATATGTTTATTCCTGCTGTAAACGTGTTTGTTCCTGCTGTAAACGTGTTTTTTTCTGCTGTAAACGTGTTTTTTTCTGCTGTAAATATGTTTATTCCTGCTGTAAACATGTTTATTTCTGCTGTAAATATGTTTATTCCTGCTGTAAATATGTTTGTTCCTGCTGTAAACATGTTTATTTATGCTGTAAATATGTTTATTCCTGCTGTAAACGTGTTTATACGTGCTGTAAACATGGTTATTTCTGCTGTAAATGTGTTTATTTCTGCTGTAAACCTGTTTATTTATGCTCTAAATATGTTTATTTCTGCTGTAAACGTGTTTATTTCTGCTGCAAATATGTTTATTACTGCTGTAAACATGTTTATTCTTGCTGTAAACGTGTTTATTTCTGCTGTAAATATGTTTGTTCCTGCTGTAAACCTGTTTATTTATGCTGTAAATATGTTTATTCCTGCTGTAAACGTGTTTATACGTGCTGTAAACATGGTTATTTCTGCTGTAAATGTGTTTATTTCTGCTGTAAACCTGTTTATTTCTGCTCTAAATATGTTTATTTCTGCTGTAAACGAGTTTATTTCTGCTGTAAACATGTTTATTTCTTCCGTAAACATGTTTATTTCTGCTGTAAACATGGTTATTTCTGCTGTAAACATGTATGTTTCTGTTGCAAACATGTTTATTCCTGCTGTAAAGATGTTTATTCCTGTCGTAAACCTGTTTATTTCTGCTGTAAACGTGTTTATTTCTGCTGTAAATATGTTTATTCCTGCTGTAAACATGTTTATTTCTGCTGTAAATATGTTTATTCCTGCTGTAAACATGTTTATTTCTGCTGTAAATATGTTTATTCCTGCTGTAAACGTGTTTATACGTGCTGTAAACATGTTTATTTCTGCTGTAAACGTGTTTATTTCTGCTGTAAATATGTTTATTACTGCTGTAAACATGTTTTTTCTTGCTGTAAACGTGTTTATTTCTGCTGTAAATATGTTTGTTCCTGCTGTAAACATGTTTATTTATGCTGTAAATATGTTTATTCCTGCTGTAAACGTGTTTATACGTGCTGTAAACATGCTTATTTCTGCTGTAAATGTGTTTATTTCTGCTGTAAACCTGTTTATTTCTGCTCTAAATATGTTTATTTCTGCTGTAAACGTGTTTATTTCTGCTGTAAATATGTTTATTTCTGCTGTAAACGTGTTTATTCCTGCTGTAAACGTTTTTTATTCCTGCTGTAAACCTGTTTATTTCTGCTGTAAACGTGTTTATTTCTGCTGTAAATATGTTTATTCCTGCTGTAAACGTGTTTGTTCCTGCTGTAAACGTGTTTTTTTCTGCTGTAAATATGTTTATTCCTGCTGTAAATGTGTTTATTCCTGCTGTAAACCTGTTTATTTCTGCTGTAAACGTGTTTATTTCTGCTGGAAACGTGTTTATTTCTACCGTAAACATGTTTATTCCTGCTGTAAACGTGTTTACTTCTGCTGTAATTATGTTTATTCCTGCTGTAAACGTGTTTATTCCTGCTGTAAACATGTTTATTTCTGCTGTAAATATGTTTCTTCCTGCTTTAAATACGTTTATTTCTGCTGTAAATATGTTTATTCTTGCTGTAAACATGTTTATTTCTGCTGTAAATATGTTTATTCCTGCTGTAAACCTGTTTATTCCTGCTGTAAACGTGTTTATTTCTGCTGTAAACGTGTTTATTCCTGCTGTAAACCTGTTTATTTCTGCTGTAAACGTGTTTATTTCTGCTGTAAACGTGTTTATTTCTGCTGTAAACGTGTTTATTTCTTCCGTAAACATGTTTATTCCTGCTGTAAACGTGTTTATTCCTGCTGTAAACCATTTTATTTCTGCTGTAAACGTGTTTATTTCTGCTGTAAACGTGTTTATTTCTTCCGTAAACATGTTTATTCCTGCTGTAAACGTGTTTATTCCTGCTGTAAACCTGTTTATTTCTGCTGTAAACGTGTTTACTTCTGCTGTAATTATGTTTATTCCTGCTGTAAACGTGTTTATTCCTGCTGTAAACGTGTTTATTTCTGCTGTAAATATGTTTATTCCTGCTGTAAACGTGTTTATACGTGCTGTAAACATGCTTATTTCTGCTGTAAATGTGTTTATTTCTGCTGTAAACCTGTTTATTTCTGCTCTAAATATGTTTATTTCTGCTGTAAACGTGTTTATTTCTGCTGTAAATATGTTTATATCTCCTGTAAACGTGTTTATTCCTGCAGTAAACGTTTTTTATTCCTGCTGTAAACCTGTTTATTTCTGCTGTAAACGTGTTTATTTCTACTGTAAATATGTTTATTCCTGCTGTAAACGTGTTTGTTCCTGCTGTAAACGTGTTTTTTTCTGCTGTAAACGTGTTTTTTTCTGCTGTAAATATGTTTATTCCTGCTGTAAACATGTTTATTTCTGCTGTAAATATGTTTATTCCTGCTGTAAATATGTTTGTTCCTGCTGTAAACATGTTTATTTATGCTGTAAATATGTTTATTCCTGCTGTAAACGTGTTTATACGTGCTGTAAACATGGTTATTTCTGCTGTAAATGTGTTTATTTCTGCTGTAAACCTGTTTATTTATGCTCTAAATATGTTTATTTCTGCTGTAAACGTGTTTATTTCTGCTGCAAATATGTTTATTACTGCTGTAAACATGTTTATTCTTGCTGTAAACGTGTTTATTTCTGCTGTAAATATGTTTGTTCCTGCTGTAAACCTGTTTATTTATGCTGTAAATATGTTTATTCCTGCTGTAAACGTGTTTATACGTGCTGTAAACATGGTTATTTCTGCTGTAAATGTGTTTATTTCTGCTGTAAACCTGTTTATTTCTGCTCTAAATATGTTTATTTCTGCTGTAAACGAGTTTATTTCTGCTGTAAACATGTTTATTTCTTCCGTAAACATGTTTATTTCTGCTGTAAACATGGTTATTTCTGCTGTAAACATGTATGTTTCTGTTGCAAACATGTTTATTCCTGCTGTAAAGATGTTTATTCCTGCTGTAAACCTGTTTATTTCTGCTGTAAACGTGTTTACTTCTGCTGTAAATATGTTTATTCCTGCTGTAAACATGTTTATTTCTGCTGTAAATATGTTTATTCCTGCTGTAAACATGTTTATTTCTGCTGTAAATATGTTTATTCCTGCTGTAAACGTGTTTATACGTGCTGTAAACATGGTTATTTCTGCTGTAAATATGTTTATTACTGCTGTAAACATGTTTATTCTTGCTGTAAACATGTTTATTTCTGCAGTAAATATGTTTGTTCCTGCTGTAAACATGTTTATTTATGCTGTAAACATGGTTATTTCTGCTGTAAATGTGTTTATTTCTGCTGTAAACCTGTTTATTTCTGCTCTAAATATGTTTATTTCTGCTGTAAACGTTTTTATTTCTGCTGTAAATATGTTTATTACTGCTGTAAACATGTTTTTTCTTGCTGTAAACGTGTTTATTTCTGCTGTAAATATGTTTGTTCCTGCTGTAAACATGTTTATTTATGCTGTAAATATGTTTATTCCTGCTGTAAACGTGTTTATACGTGCTGTAAACATGCTTATTTCTGCTGTAAATGTGTTTATTTCTGCTGTAAACCTGTTTATTTCTGCTCTAAATATGTTTATTTCTGCTGTAAACGTGTTTATTTCTGCTGTAAATATGTTTATTTCTGCTGTAAACGTGTTTATTCCTGCTGTAAACGTTTTTTATTCCTGCTGTAAACCTGTTTATTTCTGCTGTAAACGTGTTTATTTCTGCTGTAAATATGTTTATTCCTGCTGTAAACGTGTTTGTTCCTGCTGTAAACGTGTTTTTTTCTGCTGTAAATATGTTTATTCCTGCTGTAAATGTGTTTATTCCTGCTGTAAACCTGTTTATTTCTGCTGTAAACGTGTTTATTTCTGCTGGAAACGTGTTTATTCCTGCTGTAAACCTGTTTATTCCTGCTGTAAACGTGTTTATTTCTGCTGTAAACGTGTTTATTCCTGCTGTAAACCTGTTTATTTCTGCTGTAAACGTGTTTATTTCTGCTGTAAACGTGTTTATTTCTGCTGTAAACGTGTTTATTTCTTCCGTAAACATGTTTATTCCTGCTGTAAACGTGTTTATTCCTGCTGTAAACCATTTTATTTCTGCTGTAAACGTGTTTATTTCTGCTGTAAACGTGTTTATTTCTTCCGTAAACATGTTTATTCCTGCTGTAAACGTGTTTATTCCTGCTGTAAACCTGTTTATTTCTGCTGTAAACGTGTTTACTTCTGCTGTAATTATGTTTATTCCTGCTGTAAACGTGTTTATTCCTGCTGTAAACGTGTTCATTTCTGCTGTAAATATGTTTATTCCTGCTGTAAACGTGTTTATACGTGCTGTAAACATGGTTATTTCTGCTGTAAATGTGTTTATTTCTGCTGTAAACCTATTTATTCATGCTCTAAATATGTTTATTTCTGCTGTAAACGTGTTTATTTCTGCTGCAAATATGTTTATTACTGCTGTAAACATGTTTATTCTTGCTGTAAACGTGTTTATTTCTGCTGTAAATATGTTTGTTCCTGCTGTAAACCTGTTTATTTATGCTGTAAATATGTTTATTCCTGCTGTAAACGTGTTTATACGTGCTGTAAACATGGTTATTTCTGCTGTAAATGTGTTTATTCCTGCTGTAAACGTGTTTATACGTGCTGTAAACATGGTTATTTCTGCTGTAAATGTGTTTATTTCTGCTGTAAACCTGTTTATTTCTGCTCTAAATATGTTTATTTCTGCTGTAAACGAGTTTATTTCTGCTGTAAACATGTTTATTTCTTCCGTAAACATGTATGTTTCTGTTGCAAACATGTTTATTCCTGCTGTAAACATGTTTATTCCTGCTGTAAACCTGTTTATTTCTGCTGTAAACGTGTTTACTTCTGCTGTAAATATGTTTATTCCTGCTGTAAACATGTTTATTTCTGCTGTAAATATGTTTATTCCTGCTGTAAACATGTTTATTTCTGCTGTAAATATGTTTATTCCTGCTGTAAACGTGTTTATTACTGCTGTAAACATGTTTATTCTTGCTGTAAACATGTTTATTTCTGCAGTAAATATGTTTGTTCCTGCTGTAAACATGTTTATTTATGCTGTAAACATGGTTATTTCTGCTGTAAATGTGTTTATTTCTGCTGTAAACCTGTTTATTTCTGCTCTAAATATGTTTATTTCTGCTGTAAACGTGTTTATTTCTGCTGTAAATATGTTTATTACTGCTGTAAACATGTTTTTTCTTGCTGTAAACGTGTTTATTTCTGCTGTAAATATGTTTGTTCCTGCTGTAAACATGTTTATTTATGCTGTAAATATGTTTATTCCTGCTGTAAACGTGTTTATACGTGCTGTAAACATGCTTATTTCTGCTGTAAATGTGTTTATTTCTGCTGTAAACCTGTTTATTTCTGCTCTAAATATGTTTATTTCTGCTGTAAACGTGTTTATTTCTGCTGTAAATATGTTTATTTCTGCTGTAAACGTGTTTATTCCTGCTGTAAACGTTTTTTATTCCTGCTGTAAACCTGTTTATTTCTGCTGTAAACGTGTTTATTTCTGCTGTAAATATGTTTATTCCTGCTGTAAACGTGTTTGTTCCTGCTGTAAACGTGTTTTTTTCTGCTGTAAATATGTTCATTCCTGCTGTAAATGTGTTTATTCCTGCTGTAAACCTGTTTATTTCTGCTGTAAACGTGTTTATTTCTGCTGGAAACGTGTTTATTTCTACCGTAAACATGTTTATTCCTGCTGTAAACGTGTTTACTTCTGCTGTAATTATGTTTATTCCTGCTGTAAACGTGTTTATTCCTGCTGTAAACATGTTTATTTCTGCTGTAAACGTGTTTATTTCTGCTGTAAACGTGTTTATTTCTGCTGTAAACGTGTTTATTTCTTCCGTAAACATGTTTATTCCTGCTGTAAACGTGTTTATTCCTGCTGTAAACCTGTTTATTTCTGCTGTAAACGTGTTTATTTCTGCTGTAAACGTGTTTATTTCTGCTGTAAACGTGTTTATTTCTTCCGTAAACATGTTTATTCCTGCTGTAAACGTGTTTATTCCTGCTGTAAACCATTTTATTTCTGCTGTAAACGTGTTTATTTCTGCTGTAAACGTGTTTATTTCTTCCGTAAACATGTTTATTCCTGCTGTAAACGTGTTTATTCCTGCTGTAAACCTGTTTATTTCTGCTGTAAACGTGTTTACTTCTGCTGTAATTATGTTTATTCCTGCTGTAAACGTGTTTATTCCTGCTGTAAACGTGTTTATTTCTGCTGTAAATATGTTTATTCCTGCTGTAAACGTGTCTATACGTGCTGAAAACATGGTTATTTCTGCTGTAAATGTGTTTATTTCTGCTGTAAACCTGTTTATTTCTGCTGTAAACGTGTTCATTTCTGCTGTAAATGTGTTTATTTCTGCTGTAAACCTGTTTATTTCTGCTGTAAATATGTTTATTTCTGCTGTAAACGTGTTTATTCCTGCTGTAAACGTGTTTATTTCTGCTGTAAACGTGTTTATTCCTGCTGTAAACCTGTTTATTTCTGCTGTAAACGTGTTTATTTCTGCTGTAAATATGTTTATTTCAGCTGTAAAGGTGTTTATTCCTGCTGTAAACGAGTTTATTTCTGCTGTAAACCTGTTTATTTCTGCTGTAAACGTGTTCATTTCTGCTGTAAATGTGTATATTTCAGCTGTAAACATGGTTATTTCTGCTGTAAATATGTTTATTACTGCTGTAAACATGTTTATTCTTGCTGTAAACGTGTTTATTTCTGCAGTAAATATGTTTGTTCCTGCTGTAAACATGTTTATTTATGCTGTAAATATGTTTATTCCTGCTGTAAACGTGTTTATACGTGCTGTAAACATGGTTATTTCTGCTGTAAATGTGTTTATTTCTGCTGTAAACCTGTTTATTTATGCTCTAAATATGTTTATTTCTGCTGTAAACGTGTTTATTTCTGCATTAAATATGTTTATTACTGCTGTAAACATTTTTATTCTTGCTGTAAACGTGTTTATTTCTGCTGTAAATATGTTTATTTCTGCTGTAAACGTGTTTATTCCTGCTGTAAACGTTTTTTTATTCCTGCTGTAAACCTGTTTATTTCTGCTGTAAACGTGTTTATTTCTGCTGTAAACCTGTTTATTTCTGCTGTAAATATGTTTATTTCTGCTGTAAACGTGTTTATTCCTGCTGTAAACGTGTTTATTTCTGCTGTAAACGTGTTTATTCCTGCTGTAAACCTGTTTATTTCTGCTGTAAACGTGTTTATTTCTGCTGTAAATATGTTTATTTCTGCTGTAAAGGTGTTTATTCCTGCTGTAAACGAGTTTATTTCTGCTGTAAACCTGTTTATTTCTGCTGTAAACGTGTTCATTTCTGCTGTAAATGTGTTTATTTCTGCTGTAAACCTGTTTATTTCTGCTGTAAATATGTTTATTTCTGCTGTAAACGTGTTTATTCCTGCTGTAAACGTGTTTATTTCTGCTGTAAACGTGTTTATTCCTGCTGTAAACATGGTTATTTCTGCTGTAAATGTGTTTATTTCTGCTGTAAACCTGTTTATCTATGCTCTAAATATGTTTATTTCTGCTGTAAACGTGTTTATTTCTGCTGTAAATATGTTTATTACTGCTGTAAACGTGTTTATTCCTGGTGTAAACGTTTTTTTATTCCTGCTGTAAACCTGTTTATTTCTGCTGTAAACGTGTTTATTTCTGCTGTAAATATGTTTATTCCTGCTGTAAACGTGTTTGTTCCTGCTGTAAACGTGTTTATTTCTGCAGTAAATATGTTTGTTCCTGCTGTAAACATGGTTGTTTCTGCTGTAAATATGTTTATTACTGCTGTAAACATGTTTATTCTTGCTGTAAACGTGTTTATTTCTGCAGTAAATATGTTTGTTCCTGCTGTAAACATGTTTATTTATGCTGTAAATATGTTTATTCCTGCTGTAAACGTGTTTATACGTGCTGTAAACATGGTTATTTCTGCTGTAAATGTGTTTATTTCTGCTGTAAACCTGTTTATTTATGCTCTAAATATGTTTATTTCTGCTGTAAACGTGTTTATTTCTGCATTAAATATGTTTATTACTGCTGTAAACATTTTTATTCTTGCTGTAAACGTGTTTATTTCTGCTGTAAATATGTTTATTTCTGCTGTAAACGTGTTTATTTCTTCCGTAAACATGTTTATTCCTGCTGTAAACGTGTTTATTCCTGCTGTAAACCTGTTTATTTCTGCTGTAAACGTGTTTATTTCTGCTGTAAACGTGTTTATTTCTGCTGTAAACGTGTTTATTTCTTCCGTAAACATGTTTATTCCTGCTGTAAACGTGTTTATTCCTGCTGTAAACCATTTTATTTCTGCTGTAAACGTGTTTATTTCTGCTGTAAACGTGTTTATTTCTTCCGTAAACATGTTTATTCCTGCTGTAAACGTGTTTATTCCTGCTGTAAACCTGTTTATTTCTGCTGTAAACGTGTTTACTTCTGCTGTAATTATGTTTATTCCTGCTGTAAACGTGTTTATTCCTGCTGTAAACGTGTTTATTTCTGCTGTAAATATGTTTATTCCTGCTGTAAACGTGTCTATACGTGCTGAAAACATGGTTATTTCTGCTGTAAATGTGTTTATTTCTGCTGTAAACCTGTTTATTTCTGCTGTAAACGTGTTCATTTCTGCTGTAAATGTGTTTATTTCTGCTGTAAACCTGTTTATTTCTGCTGTAAATATGTTTATTTCTGCTGTAAACGTGTTTATTCCTGCTGTAAACGTGTTTATTTCTGCTGTAAACGTGTTTATTCCTGCTGTAAACCTGTTTATTTCTGCTGTAAACGTGTTTATTTCTGCTGTAAATATGTTTATTTCAGCTGTAAAGGTGTTTATTCCTGCTGTAAACGAGTTTATTTCTGCTGTAAACCTGTTTATTTCTGCTGTAAACGTGTTCATTTCTGCTGTAAATGTGTATATTTCAGCTGTAAACATGGTTATTTCTGCTGTAAATATGTTTATTACTGCTGTAAACATGTTTATTCTTGCTGTAAACGTGTTTATTTCTGCAGTAAATATGTTTGTTCCTGCTGTAAACATGTTTATTTATGCTGTAAATATGTTTATTCCTGCTGTAAACGTGTTTATACGTGCTGTAAACATGGTTATTTCTGCTGTAAATGTGTTTATTTCTGCTGTAAACCTGTTTATTTATGCTCTAAATATGTTTATTTCTGCTGTAAACGTGTTTATTTCTGCATTAAATATGTTTATTACTGCTGTAAACATTTTTATTCTTGCTGTAAACGTGTTTATTTCTGCTGTAAATATGTTTATTTCTGCTGTAAACGTGTTTATTCCTGCTGTAAACGTTTTTTTATTCCTGCTGTAAACCTGTTTATTTCTGCTGTAAACGTGTTTATTTCTGCTGTAAACCTGTTTATTTCTGCTGTAAATATGTTTATTTCTGCTGTAAACGTGTTTATTCCTGCTGTAAACGTGTTTATTTCTGCTGTAAACGTGTTTATTCCTGCTGTAAACCTGTTTATTTCTGCTGTAAACGTGTTTATTTCTGCTGTAAATATGTTTATTTCTGCTGTAAAGGTGTTTATTCCTGCTGTAAACGAGTTTATTTCTGCTGTAAACCTGTTTATTTCTGCTGTAAACGTGTTCATTTCTGCTGTAAATGTGTTTATTTCTGCTGTAAACCTGTTTATTTCTGCTGTAAATATGTTTATTTCTGCTGTAAACGTGTTTATTCCTGCTGTAAACGTGTTTATTTCTGCTGTAAACGTGTTTATTCCTGCTGTAAACATGGTTATTTCTGCTGTAAATGTGTTTATTTCTGCTGTAAACCTGTTTATCTATGCTCTAAATATGTTTATTTCTGCTGTAAACGTGTTTATTTCTGCTGTAAATATGTTTATTACTGCTGTAAACGTGTTTATTCCTGGTGTAAACGTTTTTTTATTCCTGCTGTAAACCTGTTTATTTCTGCTGTAAACGTGTTTATTTCTGCTGTAAATATGTTTATTCCTGCTGTAAACGTGTTTGTTCCTGCTGTAAACGTGTTTATTTCTGCAGTAAATATGTTTGTTCCTGCTGTAAACATGGTTGTTTCTGCTGTAAATATGTTTATTACTGCTGTAAACATGTTTATTCTTGCTGTAAACGTGTTTATTTCTGCAGTAAATATGTTTGTTCCTGCTGTAAACATGTTTATTTATGCTGTAAATATGTTTATTCCTGCTGTAAACGTGTTTATACGTGCTGTAAACATGGTTATTTCTGCTGTAAATGTGTTTATTTCTGCTGTAAACCTGTTTATTTATGCTCTAAATATGTTTATTTCTGCTGTAAACGTGTTTATTTCTGCTGCAAATATGTTTATTACTGCTGTAAACATGTTTATTCTTGCTGTAAACGTGTTTATTTCTGCTGTAAATATGTTTGTTCCTGCTGTAAACATGTTTATTTATGCTGTAAATATGTTTATTCCTGCTGTAAACGTGTTTATACGTGCTGTAAACATGGTTATTTCTGCTGTAAATGTGTTTGTTCCTGCTGTAAACATGTTTATTTATGCTGTAAATATGTTTGTTCCTGCTGTAAACATGTTTATTTATGCTGTAAATATGTTTATTCCTGCTGTAAACGTGTTTATACGTGCTGTAAACATGGTTATTTCTGCTGTAAATGTGTTTATTTCTGCTGTAAACCTGTTTATTTCTGCTCTAAATATGTTTATTTCTGCTGTAAAAGTGTTTGTTTCTGCTGTAAATATGTTTATTACTGCTGTAAACATGTTTTTTCTTGCTGTAAACGTGTTTATTTCTGCTGTAAATATGTTTGTTCCTGCTGTAAACATGTTTATTTATGCTGTAAATATGTTTATTCCTGCTGTAAACATGTTTATACGTGCTGTAAACATGCTTATTTCTGCTGTAAATGTGTTTGTTCCTGCTGTAAACATGTTTATTTATGCTGTAAATATGTTTGTTCCTGCTGTAAACATGTTTATTTATGCTGTAAATATGTTTATTCCTGCTGTAAACGTGTTTATACGTGCTGTAAACATGGTTATTTCTGCTGTAAATGTGTTTATTTCTGCTGTAAACCTGTTTATTTCTGCTCTAAATATGTTTATTTCTGCTGTAAAAGTGTTTGTTTCTGCTGTAAATATGTTTATTACTGCTGTAAACATGTTTTTTCTTGCTGTAAACGTGTTTATTTCTGCTGTAAATATGTTTGTTCCTGCTGTAAACATGTTTATTTATGCTGTAAATATGTTTATTCCTGCTGTAAACATGTTTATACGTGCTGTAAACATGCTTATTTCTGCTGTAAATGTGTTTATTTCTGCTGTAAACCTGTTTATTTCTGCTCTAAATATGTTTATTTCTGCTGTAAACGTGTTTATTTCTGCTGTAAATATGTTTATTTCTGCTGTAAACGTGTTTATTCCTGCTGTAAACGTTTTTTATTCCTGCTGTAAACCTGTTTATTTCTGCTGTAAACGTGTTTATTTCTGCTGTAAATATGTTTATTCCTGCTGTAAACGTGTTTGTTCCTGCTGTAAACGTGTTTTTTTCTGCTGTAAATATGTTTATTCCTGCTGTAAACGTGTTTATTCCTGCTGTAAATATGTTTATTCCTGCTGTAAACCTGTTTATTCCTGCTGTAAACGTGTTTATTTCTGCTGTAAACGTGTTTATTCCTGCTGTAAACGTGTTTATTTCTGCTGTAAACATGTTTATTCCTGCTGTAAACGTGTTTATTCCTGCTGTAAACCATTTTATTTCTGCTGTAAACGTGTTTATTTCTGCTGTAAACGTGTTTATTTCTTCCGTAAACATGTTTATTCCTGCTGTAAACGTGTTTATTCCTGCTGTAAACCTGTTTATTTCTGCTGTAAACGTGTTTACTTCTGCTGTAATTATGTTTATTCCTGCTGTAAACGTGTTTATTCCTGCTGTAAACGTGTTTATTTCTGCTGTAAATATGTTTATTCCTGCTGTAAACGTGTCTATACGTGCTGTAAACATGGTTATTTCTGCTGTAAATGTGTTTATTTCTGCTGTAAACCTGTTTATTTCTGCTGTAAACGTGTTCATTTCTGCTGTAAATGTGTTTATTTCTGCTGTAAACCTGTTTATTTCTGCTGTAAATATGTTTATTTCTGCTGTAAACGTGTTTATTCCTGCTGTAAACGTGTTTATTTCTGCTGTAAACGTGTTTATTCCTGCTGTAAACCTGTTTATTTCTGCTGTAAACGTGTTTATTTCTGCTGTAAATATGTTTATTTCTGCTGTAAAGGTGTTTATTTCTGCTGTAAATATGTTTATTCCTGCTGTAAACGTGTTTATACGTGCTGTAAACATGGTTATTTCTGCTGTAAATATGTTTATTACTGCTGTAAACATGTTTATTCTTGCTGTAAACGTGTTTATTTCTGCAGTAAATATGTTTGTTCCTGCTGTAAACATGTTTATTTATGCTGTAAATATGTTTATTCCTGCTGTAAACGTGTTTATACGTGCTGTAAACATGGTTATTTCTGCTGTAAATGTGTTTATTTCTGCTGTAAACCTGTTTATTTATGCTCTAAATATGTTTATTTCTGCTGTAAACGTGTTTATTTCTGCTGTAAATATGTTTATTACTGCTGTAAACATGTTTATTCTTGCTGTAAACGTGTTTATTTCTGCTGTAAATATGTTTATTCCTGCTGTAAACGTGTTTATTCCTGCTGTAAACGTTTTTTTATTCCTGCTGTAAACCTGTTTATTTCTGCTGTAAACGTGTTTATTTCTGCTGTAAATATGTTTATTCCTGCTGTAAACGTGTTTGTTCCTGCTGTAAACGTGTTTATTTCTGCAGTAAATATGTTTGTTCCTGCTGTAAACATGGTTATTTCTGCTGTAAATATGTTTATTACTGCTGTAAACATGTTTATTCTTGCTGTAAACGTGTTTATTTCTGCAGTAAATATGTTTGTTCCTGCTGTAAACATGTTTATTTATGCTGTAAATATGTTTATTCCTGCTGTAAACGTGTTTATACGTGCTGTAAACATGGTTATTTCTGCTGTAAATATGTTTATTACTGCTGTAAACATGTTTATTCTTGCTGTAAACGTGTTTATTTCTGCAGTAAATATGTTTGTTCCTGCTGTAAACATGTTTATTTATGCTGTAAACATGTTTATTTCTGCTGTAAACATGGTTATTTCTGCTGTAAACATGTATGTTTCTGTTGCAAACATGTTTATTCCTGCTGTAAACATGTTTATTCCTGCTGTAAACCTGTTTATTTCTGCTGTAAACGTGTTTACTTCTGCTGTAAATATGTTTATTCCTGCTGTAAACATGTTTATTTCTGCTGTAAATATGTTTATTCCTGCTGTAAACATGTTTATTTCTGCTGTAAATATGTTTATTCCTGCTGTAAACGTGTTTATACGTGCTGTAAACATGGTTATTTCTGCTGTAAATATGTTTATTACTGCTGTAAACATGTTTATTCTTGCTGTAAACGTGTTTATTTCTGCAGTAAATATGTTTGTTCCTGCTGTAAACATGTTTATTTATGCTGTAAATATGTTTATTCCTGCTGTAAACGTGTTTATACGTGCTGTAAACATGGTTATTTCTGCTGTAAATGTGTTTATTTCTGCTGTAAACCTGTTTATTTCTGCTCTAAATATGTTTATTTCTGCTGTAAACGTGTTTGTTTCTGCTGTAAATATGTTTATTACTGCTGTAAACATGTTTTTTCTTGCTGTAAACGTGTTTATTTCTGCTGTAAATATGTTTGTTCCTGCTGTAAACATGTTTATTTATGCTGTAAATATGTTTATTCCTGCTGTAAACGTGTTTATACGTGCTGTAAACATGGTTATTTCTGCTGTAAATGTGTTTATTTCTGCTGTAAACCTGTTTATTTCTGCTCTAAATATGTTTATTTCTGCTGTAAACGTGTTTATTTCTGCTGTAAATATGTTTATTTCTGCTGTAAACGTGTTTATTCCTGCTGTAAACGTTTTTTATTCCTGCTGTAAACCTGTTTATTTCTGCTGTAAACGTGTTTATTTCTGCTGTAAATATGTTTATTCCTGCTGTAAACGTGTTTGTTCCTGCTGTAAATGTGTTTTTTTCTGCTGTAAATATGTTTATTCCTGCTGTAAACGTGTTTATTCCTGCTGTAAACCTGTTTATTTCTGCTGTAAACGTGTTTATTTCTGCTGGAAACGTGTTTATTTCTTCCGTAAACATGTTTATTCCTGCTGTAAACGTGTTTACTTCTGCTGTAATTATGTTTATTCCTGCTGTAAACGTGTTTATTCCTGCTGTAAACATGTTTATTTCTGCTGTAAATATGTTTCTTCTTGCTTTAAATACGTTTATTTCTGCTGTAAATATGTTTATTCTTGCTGTAAACATGTTTATTTCTGCTGTAAATATGTTTATTCCTGCTGTAAACCTGTTTATTCCTGCTGTAAACGTGTTTATTTCTGCTGTAAACGTGTTTATTCCTGCTGTAAACCTGTTTATTTCTGCTGTAAACGTGTTTATTTCTGCTGTAAACGTGTTTATTTCTGCTGTAAACGTGTTTATTTCTTCCGTAAACATGTTTATTCCTGCTGTAAACGTGTTTATTCCTGCTGTAAACCATTTTATTTCTGCTGTAAACGTGTTTATTTCTGCTGTAAACGTGTTTATTTCTTCCGTAAACATGTTTATTCCTGCTGTAAACGTGTTTATTCCTGCTGTAAACCTGTTTATTTCTGCTGTAAACGTGTTTACTTCTGCTGTAATTATGTTTATTCCTGCTGTAAACGTGTTTATTCCTGCTGTAAACGTGTTTATTTCTGCTGTAAATATGTTTATTCCTGCTGTAAACGTGTCTATACGTGCTGTAAACATGGTTATTTCTTCCGTAAACATGTTTATTCCTGCTGTAAACGTGTTTATTCCTGCTGTAAACCATTTTATTTCTGCTGTAAACGTGTTTATTTCTTCCGTAAACATGTTTATTCCTGCTGTAAACGTGTTTATTCCTGCTGTAAACCATTTTATTTCTGCTGTAAACGTGTTTATTTCTGCTGTAAACGTGTTTATTTCTTCCGTAAACATGGTTATTCCTGCTGTAAACGTGTTTATTCCTGCTGTAAACCTGTTTATTTCTGCTGTAAACGTGTTTACTTCTGCTGTAATTATGTTTATTCCTGCTGTAAACGTGTTTATTCCTGCTGTAAACGTGTTCATTTCTGCTGTAAACCTGTTTATTTCTGCTGTAAACGTGTTTATTTCTGCTGTAAATATGTTTATTTCTGCTGTAAAGGTGTTTATTCCTGCTGTAAACGAGTTTATTTCTGCTGTAAACATGTTTATTTCTTCCGTAAACATGTTTATTCCTGCTGTAAACATGTTTATTCCTGCTGTAAACCTGTTTATTCCTGCTGTAAACATGTTTATTCCTGCTGTAAACATGTTTATTTCTGCTGTAAATATGTTTATTCCTGCTATAAACCTGTTTATTCCTGCTGTAAACGTGTTTATTTCTGCTGTAAACGTGTTTATTCCTGCTGTAAACCTGTTTATTTCTGCTGTAAACGTGTTTATTTCTGCTGTAAACGTGTTTATTTCTTCCGTAAACATGTTTATTCCTGCTGTAAACGTGTTTATTCCTGCTGTAAACCTTTTTATTTCTGCTGTAAACGTGTTTACTTCTGCTGTAATTATGTTTATTCCTGCTGTAAACGTGTTTATTCCTGCTGTAAACGTGTTTATTTCTGCTGTAAATATGTTTATTCCTGCTGTAAACGTGTCTATACGTGCTGTAAACATGGTTATTTCTGCTGTAAATGTGTTTATTTCTGCTGTAAACCTGTTTATTTCTGCTGTAAACGTGTTCATTTCTGCTGTAAATGTGTTTATTTCTGCTGTAAACCTGTTTATTTCTGCTGTAAATATGTTTATTTCTGCTGTAAACGTGTTTATTCCTGCTGTAAACGTGTTTATTTCTGCTGTAAACCTGTTTATTTCTGCTGTAAACGTGTTTATTTCTGCTGTAAATATGTTTATTTCTGCTGTAAAGGTGTTTATTCCTGCTGTAAACGAGTTTATTTCTGCTGTAAACATGTTTATTTCTTCCGTAAACATGTTTATTCCTGCTGTAAACATGTTTATTCCTGCTGTAAACCTGTTTATTCCTGCTGTAAACATGTTTATTCCTGCTGTAAACATGTTTATTTCTGCTGTAAATATGTTTATTCCTGCTGTAAACGTGTTTATACGTACTGTAAACATGGTTATTTCTGCTGTAAATATGTTTATTACTGCTGTAAACATGTTTATTCTTGCTGTAAACGTGTTTATTTCTGCAGTAAATATGTTTGTTCCTGCTGTAAACATGTTTATTTATGCTGTAAATATGTTTATTCCTGCTGTAAACGTGTTTATACGTGCTGTAAACATGGTTATTTCTGCTGTAAATGTGTTTATTTCTGCTGTAAACCTGTTTATTTATGCTCTAAATATGTTTATTTCTGCTGTAAACGTGTTTATTTCTGCTGTAAATATGTTTATTACTGCTGTAAACATGTTTATTCTTGCTGTAAACGTGTTTATTTCTGCTGTAAATATGTTTATTTCTGCTGTAAACGTGTTTATTCCTGCTGTAAACGTTTTTTTATTCCTGCTGTAAACCTGTTTATTTCTGCTGTAAACGTGTTTATTTCTGCTGTAAATATGTTTATTCCTGCTGTAAACATGTTTATTCTTGCTGTAAACGTGTTTATTTCTGCAGTAAATATGTTTGTTCCTGCTGTAAACATGTTTATTTATGCTGTAAATATGTTTATTCCTGCTGTAAACGTGTTTATACGTGCTGTAAACGTGTTTTTTTCTGCTGTAAATATGTTTATTTCTGCTGTAAACCTGTTTATTACTGCTGTAAACGTGTTTATTCCTGCTGTAAACATGTTTATTTCTGCTGTAAACGTGTTTATTCCTGCTGTAAACATGTTTATTTCTGCTGTAAATATGTTTCTTCCTGCTTTAAATACGTTTATTTCTGCTGTAAATATGTTTATTCTTGCTGTAAACATGTTTATTTCTGCTGTAAATATGTTTATTCCTGCTGTAAACCGGTTTATTCCTGCTGTAAACGTGTTTATTTCTGCTGTAAATACGTTTTTTTCTGCTGTAAATACGTTTATGTCTGCTGTAAACCTGTGTATTCCTCCTGTAAACATGTTTTTTTCTGCTGTAAACGTGTTTATTTCTGCTGTAAACGCGTTTATTCCTGCTGTAAACCTGTTTATTTCTGCTGTAAACGTGTTTATTTCCGCTGTAAACGTGTTTATTTCTGCTGTAAACGTGTTTATTTCTGCTGTAAATATGTTTATTTCTGCTGTAAACGTGTTTATTCCTGCTGTAAACCTGTTTATTTCTGCTGTAAACGTGTTTATTTCTGCTGTAAATGTGTTTATTTCTGCTGTAAAGTTGTTTATTCCTGCTGTAAACGAGTTTATTTCTGCTGTAAACATGTTTATTTCTTCCGTAAACATGTTTATTTCTGCTGTAAACATGTTTATTTCTGCTGTAAACATGTATATTTCTGCTGCAAACATGTTTATTCCTGCTGTAAACATGTTTATTCCTGCTGTAAACCTGTTTATTTCTGCTGTAAACGTGTTTACTTCTGCTGTAAATATGTTTATTCCTGCTGTAAACATGTTTATTTCTGCTGTAAATATGTTTATTCCTGCTGTAAACATGTTTATTTCTGCTGTAAATATGTTTATTCCTGCTGTAAACGTGTTTATACGTGCTGTAAACATGGTTATTTCTGCTGTAAATATGTTTATTACTGCTGTAAACATATTTATTCTTGCTGTAAACGTGTTTATTTCTGCTGTAAATATGTTTATTACTGCTGTAAACATGTTTATTCTTGCTGTAAACGTGTTTATTTCTGCTGTAAATATGTTTGTTCCTGCTGTAAACATGTTTATTTATGCTGTAAATATGTTTATTCCTGCTGTAAACGTGTTTATACGTGCTGTAAACATGCTTATTTCTGCTGTAAATGTGTTTATTTCTGCTGTAAACCTGTTTATTTCTGCTCTAAACCTGTTTATTTCTGCTGTAAACGTGTTTATTTCTGCTGTAAATATGTTTATTTCTGCTGTAAAGGTGTTTATACGTGCTGTAAACATGGTTATTTCTGCTGTAAATATGTTTATTACTGCTGTAAACATGTTTATTCTTGCTGTAAACGTGTTTATTTCTGCAGTAAATATGTTTGTTCCTGCTGTAAACATGTTTATTTATGCTGTAAATATGTTTATTCCTGCTGTAAACGTGTTTATACGTGCTGTAAACATGGTTATTTATGCTCTAAATATGTTTATTTCTGCTGTAAACGTGTTTATTTCTGCTGTAAATATGTTTATTACTGCTGTAAACATGTTTATTCTTGCTGTAAACGTGTTTATTTCTGCTGTAAATATGTTTATTCCTGCTGTAAACGTGTTTATTCCTGCTGTAAACGTTTTTTTATTCCTGCTGTAAACCTGTTTATTTCTGCTGTAAACGTGTTTATTTCTGCTGTAAATATGTTTATTCCTGCTGTAAACGTGTTTGTTCCTGCTGTAAACGTGTTTATTTCTGCAGTAAATATGTTTGTTCCTGCTGTAAACATGGTTATTTCTGCTGTAAATATGTTTATTACTGCTGTAAACATGTTTATTCTTGCTGTAAACGTGTTTATTTCTGCAGTAAATATGTTTGTTCCTGCTGTAAACATGTTTATTTATGCTGTAAATATGTTTATTCCTGCTGTAAACGTGTTTATACGTGCTGTAAACATGGTTATTTCTGCTGTAAATATGTTTATTACTGCTGTAAACATGTTTATTCTTGCTGTAAACGTGTTTATTTCTGCAGTAAATATGTTTGTTCCTGCTGTAAACATGTTTATTTATGCTGTAAACATGTTTATTTCTGCTGTAAACATGGTTATTTCTGCTGTAAACATGTATGTTTCTGTTGCAAACATGTTTATTCCTGCTGTAAACATGTTTATTCCTGCTGTAAACCTGTTTATTTCTGCTGTAAACGTGTTTACTTCTGCTGTAAATATGTTTATTCCTGCTGTAAACATGTTTATTTCTGCTGTAAATATGTTTATTCCTGCTGTAAACATGTTTATTTCTGCTGTAAATATGTTTATTCCTGCTGTAAACGTGTTTATACGTGCTGTAAACATGGTTATTTCTGCTGTAAATATGTTTATTACTGCTGTAAACATGTTTATTCTTGCTGTAAACGTGTTTATTTCTGCAGTAAATATGTTTGTTCCTGCTGTAAACATGTTTATTTATGCTGTAAATATGTTTATTCCTGCTGTAAACGTGTTTATACGTGCTGTAAACATGGTTATTTCTGCTGTAAATGTGTTTATTTCTGCTGTAAACCTGTTTATTTCTGCTCTAAATATGTTTATTTCTGCTGTAAACGTGTTTGTTTCTGCTGTAAATATGTTTATTACTGCTGTAAACATGTTTTTTCTTGCTGTAAACGTGTTTATTTCTGCTGTAAATATGTTTGTTCCTGCTGTAAACATGTTTATTTATGCTGTAAATATGTTTATTCCTGCTGTAAACGTGTTTATACGTGCTGTAAACATGGTTATTTCTGCTGTAAATGTGTTTATTTCTGCTGTAAACCTGTTTATTTCTGCTCTAAATATGTTTATTTCTGCTGTAAACGTGTTTATTTCTGCTGTAAATATGTTTATTTCTGCTGTAAACGTGTTTATTCCTGCTGTAAACGTTTTTTATTCCTGCTGTAAACCTGTTTATTTCTGCTGTAAACGTGTTTATTTCTGCTGTAAATATGTTTATTCCTGCTGTAAACGTGTTTGTTCCTGCTGTAAATGTGTTTTTTTCTGCTGTAAATATGTTTATTCCTGCTGTAAACGTGTTTATTCCTGCTGTAAACCTGTTTATTTCTGCTGTAAACGTGTTTATTTCTGCTGGAAACGTGTTTATTTCTTCCGTAAACATGTTTATTCCTGCTGTAAACGTGTTTACTTCTGCTGTAATTATGTTTATTCCTGCTGTAAACGTGTTTATTCCTGCTGTAAACATGTTTATTTCTGCTGTAAATATGTTTCTTCTTGCTTTAAATACGTTTATTTCTGCTGTAAATATGTTTATTCTTGCTGTAAACATGTTTATTTCTGCTGTAAATATGTTTATTCCTGCTGTAAACCTGTTTATTCCTGCTGTAAACGTGTTTATTTCTGCTGTAAACGTGTTTATTCCTGCTGTAAACCTGTTTATTTCTGCTGTAAACGTGTTTATTTCTGCTGTAAACGTGTTTATTTCTGCTGTAAACGTGTTTATTTCTTCCGTAAACATGTTTATTCCTGCTGTAAACGTGTTTATTCCTGCTGTAAACCATTTTATTTCTGCTGTAAACGTGTTTATTTCTGCTGTAAACGTGTTTATTTCTTCCGTAAACATGTTTATTCCTGCTGTAAACGTGTTTATTCCTGCTGTAAACCTGTTTATTTCTGCTGTAAACGTGTTTACTTCTGCTGTAATTATGTTTATTCCTGCTGTAAACGTGTTTATTCCTGCTGTAAACGTGTTTATTTCTGCTGTAAATATGTTTATTCCTGCTGTAAACGTGTCTATACGTGCTGTAAACATGGTTATTTCTTCCGTAAACATGTTTATTCCTGCTGTAAACGTGTTTATTCCTGCTGTAAACCATTTTATTTCTGCTGTAAACGTGTTTATTTCTTCCGTAAACATGTTTATTCCTGCTGTAAACGTGTTTATTCCTGCTGTAAACCATTTTATTTCTGCTGTAAACGTGTTTATTTCTGCTGTAAACGTGTTTATTTCTTCCGTAAACATGGTTATTCCTGCTGTAAACGTGTTTATTCCTGCTGTAAACCTGTTTATTTCTGCTGTAAACGTGTTTACTTCTGCTGTAATTATGTTTATTCCTGCTGTAAACGTGTTTATTCCTGCTGTAAACGTGTTCATTTCTGCTGTAAACCTGTTTATTTCTGCTGTAAACGTGTTTATTTCTGCTGTAAATATGTTTATTTCTGCTGTAAAGGTGTTTATTCCTGCTGTAAACGAGTTTATTTCTGCTGTAAACATGTTTATTTCTTCCGTAAACATGTTTATTCCTGCTGTAAACATGTTTATTCCTGCTGTAAACCTGTTTATTCCTGCTGTAAACATGTTTATTCCTGCTGTAAACATGTTTATTTCTGCTGTAAATATGTTTATTCCTGCTATAAACCTGTTTATTCCTGCTGTAAACGTGTTTATTTCTGCTGTAAACGTGTTTATTCCTGCTGTAAACCTGTTTATTTCTGCTGTAAACGTGTTTATTTCTGCTGTAAACGTGTTTATTTCTTCCGTAAACATGTTTATTCCTGCTGTAAACGTGTTTATTCCTGCTGTAAACCTTTTTATTTCTGCTGTAAACGTGTTTACTTCTGCTGTAATTATGTTTATTCCTGCTGTAAACGTGTTTATTCCTGCTGTAAACGTGTTTATTTCTGCTGTAAATATGTTTATTCCTGCTGTAAACGTGTCTATACGTGCTGTAAACATGGTTATTTCTGCTGTAAATGTGTTTATTTCTGCTGTAAACCTGTTTATTTCTGCTGTAAACGTGTTCATTTCTGCTGTAAATGTGTTTATTTCTGCTGTAAACCTGTTTATTTCTGCTGTAAATATGTTTATTTCTGCTGTAAACGTGTTTATTCCTGCTGTAAACGTGTTTATTTCTGCTGTAAACCTGTTTATTTCTGCTGTAAACGTGTTTATTTCTGCTGTAAATATGTTTATTTCTGCTGTAAAGGTGTTTATTCCTGCTGTAAACGAGTTTATTTCTGCTGTAAACATGTTTATTTCTTCCGTAAACATGTTTATTCCTGCTGTAAACATGTTTATTCCTGCTGTAAACCTGTTTATTCCTGCTGTAAACATGTTTATTCCTGCTGTAAACATGTTTATTTCTGCTGTAAATATGTTTATTCCTGCTGTAAACGTGTTTATACTTACTGTAAACATGGTTATTTCTGCTGTAAATATGTTTATTACTGCTGTAAACATGTTTATTCTTGCTGTAAACGTGTTTATTTCTGCAGTAAATATGTTTGTTCCTGCTGTAAACATGTTTATTTATGCTGTAAATATGTTTATTCCTGCTGTAAACGTGTTTATACGTGCTGTAAACATGGTTATTTCTGCTGTAAATGTGTTTATTTCTGCTGTAAACCTGTTTATTTATGCTCTAAATATGTTTATTTCTGCTGTAAACGTGTTTATTTCTGCTGTAAATATGTTTATTACTGCTGTAAACATGTTTATTCTTGCTGTAAACGTGTTTATTTCTGCTGTAAATATGTTTATTTCTGCTGTAAACGTGTTTATTCCTGCTGTAAACGTTTTTTTATTCCTGCTGTAAACCTGTTTATTTCTGCTGTAAACGTGTTTATTTCTGCTGTAAATATGTTTATTCCTGCTGTAAACGTGTTTGTTCCTGCTGTAAACGTGTTTTTTTCTGCTGTAAATATGTTTATTTCTGCTGTAAACCTGTTTATTACTGCTGTAAACGTGTTTATTCCTGCTGTAAACATGTTTATTTCTGCTGTAAACGTGTTTATTCCTGCTGTAAACATGTTTATTTCTGCTGTAAATATGTTTCTTCCTGCTTTAAATACGTTTATTTCTGCTGTAAATATGTTTATTCTTGCTGTAAACATGTTTATTTCTGCTGTAAATATGTTTATTCCTGCTGTAAACCGGTTTATTCCTGCTGTAAACGTGTTTATTTCTGCTGTAAATACGTTTTTTTCTGCTGTAAATACGTTTATGTCTGCTGTAAACCTGTGTATTCCTCCTGTAAACATGTTTTTTTCTGCTGTAAACGTGTTTATTTCTGCTGTAAACGCGTTTATTCCTGCTGTAAACCTGTTTATTTCTGCTGTAAACGTGTTTATTTCCGCTGTAAACGTGTTTATTTCTGCTGTAAACGTGTTTATTTCTGCTGTAAATATGTTTATTTCTGCTGTAAACGTGTTTATTCCTGCTGTAAACCTGTTTATTTCTGCTGTAAACGTGTTTATTTCTGCTGTAAATGTGTTTATTTCTGCTGTAAAGTTGTTTATTCCTGCTGTAAACGAGTTTATTTCTGCTGTAAACATGTTTATTTCTTCCGTAAACATGTTTATTTCTGCTGTAAACATGTTTATTTCTGCTGTAAACATGTATATTTC
Organism: Telmatherina bonti; assembly: GCF_933228915.1. Taxonomy (NCBI): domain Eukaryota; kingdom Metazoa; phylum Chordata; class Actinopteri; order Atheriniformes; family Telmatherinidae; genus Telmatherina; species Telmatherina bonti. The sequence goes on along the minus strand of NC_136625.1, from coordinate 41,238,316 downwards.
TGCTGCAAACATGTTTATTCCTGCTGTAAACATGTTTATTCCTGCTGTAAACCTGTTTATTTCTGCTGTAAACGTGTTTACTTCTGCTGTAAATATGTTTATTCCTGCTGTAAACATGTTTATTTCTGCTGTAAATATGTTTATTCCTGCTGTAAACATGTTTATTTCTGCTGTAAATATGTTTATTCCTGCTGTAAACGTGTTTATACGTGCTGTAAACATGGTTATTTCTGCTGTAAATATGTTTATTACTGCTGTAAACATATTTATTCTTGCTGTAAACGTGTTTATTTCTGCTGTAAATATGTTTATTACTGCTGTAAACATGTTTATTCTTGCTGTAAACGTGTTTATTTCTGCTGTAAATATGTTTGTTCCTGCTGTAAACATGTTTATTTATGCTGTAAATATGTTTATTCCTGCTGTAAACGTGTTTATACGTGCTGTAAACATGCTTATTTCTGCTGTATATGTGTTTATTTCTGCTGTAAACCTGTTTATTTCTGCTCTAAATATGTTTATTTCTGCTCTAAACGTATTTATTTCTGCTGTAAATATGTTTATTTCTGCTGTAAACGTGTTTATTCCTGCTGTAAACGTTTTTTTATTCCTGCTGTAAACCTGTTTATTTCTGCTGTAAACGTGTTTATTTCTGCTGTAAATATGTTTATTCCTGCTGTAAACGTGTTTGTTCCTGCTGTAAACGTGTTTTTTTCTGCTGTAAATATGTTTATTTCTGCTGTAAACCTGTTTATTACTGCTGTAAACGTGTTTATTCCTGCTGTAAACATGTTTATTTCTGCTGTAAACGTGTTTATTTCTGCTGTAAACGTGTTTATTTCTGCTGTAAACGTGTTTATTTCTTCCGTAAACATGTTTATTCCTGCTGTAAACGTGTTTATTTCTGCTGTAAATATGTTTATTACTGCTGTAAACATGTTTATTCTTGCTGTAAACGTGTTTATTTCTGCTGTAAATATGTTTATTTCTGCTGTAAACGTGTTTATTCCTGCTGTAAACGTTTTTTTATTCCTGCTGTAAACCTGTTTATTTCTGCTGTAAACGTGTTTATTTCTGCTGTAAATATGTTTATTACTGCTGTAAACATGTTTATTCTTGCTGTAAACGTGTTTATTTCTGCTGTAAATATGTTTATTTCTGCTGTAAACGTGTTTATTCCTGCTGTAAACGTTTTTTTATTCCTGCTGTAAACCTGTTTATTTCTGCTGTAAACGTGTTTATTTCTGCTGTAAATATGTTTATTCCTGCTGTAAACGTGTTTGTTCCTGCTGTAAACGTGTTTTTTTCTGCTGTAAATATGTTTATTTCTGCTGTAAACCTGTTTATTACTGCTGTAAACGTGTTTATTCCTGCTGTAAACATGTTTATTTCTGCTGTAAACGTGTTTATTCCTGCTGTAAACATGTTTATTTCTGCTGTAAATATGTTTCTTCCTGCTTTAAATACGTTTATTTCTGCTGTAAATATGTTTATTCTTGCTGTAAACATGTTTATTTCTGCTGTAAATATGTTTATTCCTGCTGTAAACCGGTTTATTCCTGCTGTAAACGTGTTTATTTCTGCTGTAAATACGTTTTTTTCTGCTGTAAATACGTTTATGTCTGCTGTAAACCTGTGTATTCCTCCTGTAAACATGTTTTTTTCTGCTGTAAACGTGTTTATTTCTGCTGTAAACGCGTTTATTCCTGCTGTAAACCTGTTTATTTCTGCTGTAAACGTGTTTATTTCCGCTGTAAACGTGTTTATTTCTGCTGTAAACGTGTTTATTTCTGCTGTAAATATGTTTATTTCTGCTGTAAACGTGTTTATTCCTGCTGTAAACCTGTTTATTTCTGCTGTAAACGTGTTTATTTCTGCTGTAAATGTGTTTATTTCTGCTGTAAAGTTGTTTATTCCTGCTGTAAACGAGTTTATTTCTGCTGTAAACATGTTTATTTCTTCCGTAAACATGTTTATTTCTGCTGTAAACATGTTTATTTCTGCTGTAAACATGTATATTTCTGCTGCAAACATGTTTATTCCTGCTGTAAACATGTTTATTCCTGCTGTAAACCTGTTTATTTCTGCTGTAAACGTGTTTACTTCTGCTGTAAATATGTTTATTCCTGCTGTAAACATGTTTATTTCTGCTGTAAATATGTTTATTCCTGCTGTAAACATGTTTATTTCTGCTGTAAATATGTTTATTCCTGCTGTAAACGTGTTTATACGTGCTGTAAACATGGTTATTTCTGCTGTAAATATGTTTATTACTGCTGTAAACATATTTATTCTTGCTGTAAACGTGTTTATTTCTGCTGTAAATATGTTTATTACTGCTGTAAACATGTTTATTCTTGCTGTAAACGTGTTTATTTCTGCTGTAAATATGTTTGTTCCTGCTGTAAACATGTTTATTTATGCTGTAAATATGTTTATTCCTGCTGTAAACGTGTTTATACGTGCTGTAAACATGCTTATTTCTGCTGTAAATGTGTTTATTTCTGCTGTAAACCTGTTTATTTCTGCTCTAAATATGTTTATTTCTGCTCTAAACGTATTTATTTCTGCTGTAAATATGTTTATTTCTGCTGTAAACGTGTTTATTCCTGCTGTAAACGTTTTTTTATTCCTGCTGTAAACCTGTTTATTTCTGCTGTAAACGTGTTTATTTCTGCTGTAAATATGTTTATTCCTGCTGTAAACGTGTTTGTTCCTGCTGTAAACGTGTTTTTTTCTGCTGTAAATATGTTTATTTCTGCTGTAAACCTGTTTATTACTGCTGTAAACGTGTTTATTCCTGCTGTAAACATGTTTATTTCTGCTGTAAACGTGTTTATTTCTGCTGTAAACGTGTTTATTTCTGCTGTAAACGTGTTTATTTCTTCCGTAAACATGTTTATTCCTGCTGTAAACGTGTTTATTCCTGCTGTAAACCATTTTATTTCTGCTGTAAACGTGTTTATTTCTGCTGTAAACGTGTTTATTTCTTCCGTAAACATGTTTATTCCTGCTGTAAACGTGTTTATTCCTGCTGTAAATGTGTTTATTTCTGCTGTAAACCTGTTTATTTCTGCTCTAAATATGTTTATTTCTGCTGTAAACGTATTTATTTCTGCTGTAAATATGTTTATTTCTGCTGTAAACGTGTTTATTCCTGCTGTAAACGTTTTTTTATTCCTGCTGTAAACCTGTTTATTTCTGCTGTAAACGTGTTTATTTCTGCTGTAAATATGTTTATTCCTGCTGTAAACGTGTTTGTTCCTGCTGTAAACGTGTTTTTTTCTGCTGTAAATATGTTTATTTCTGCTGTAAACCTGTTTATTACTGCTGTAAACGTGTTTATTCCTGCTGTAAACATGTTTATTTCTGCTGTAAACGTGTTTATTTCTGCTGTAAACGTGTTTATTTCTGCTGTAAACGTGTTTATTTCTTCCGTAAACATGTTTATTCCTGCTGTAAACGTGTTTATTCCTGCTGTAAACCATTTTATTTCTGCTGTAAACGTGTTTATTTCTGCTGTAAACGTGTTTATTTCTGCTGTAATTATGTTTATTCCTGCTGTAAACGTGTTTATTCCTGCTGTAAACGTGTTTATTTCTGCTGTAAATATGTTTATTCCTGCTGTAAACGTGTCTATACGTGCTGTAAACATGGTTATTTCTGCTGTAAATGTGTTTATTTCTGCTGTAAACCTGTTTATTTCTGCTGTAAACGTGTTCATTTCTGCTGTAAATGTGTTTATTTCTGCTGTAAACCTGTTTATTTCTGCTGTAAATATGTTTATTTCTGCTGTAAACGTGTTTATTCCTGCTGTAAACGTGTTTATTTCTGCTGTAAACGTGTTTATTCCTGCTGTAAACCTGTTTATTTCTGCTGTAAACGTGTTTATTTCTGCTGTAAATATGTTTATTTCTGCTGTAAAGGTGTTTATTCCTGCTGTAAACGAGTTTATTTCTGCTGTAAACATGTTTATTTCTTCCGTAAACATGTTTATTCCTGCTGTAAACATGTTTATTCCTGCTGTAAACCTGTTTATTCCTGCTGTAAACATGTTTATTCCTGCTGTAAACATGTTTATTTCTGCTGTAAATATGTTTATTCCTGCTGTAAACCTGTTTATTCCTGCTGTAAACGTGTTTATTTCTGCTGTAAACGTGTTTATTCCTGCTGTAAACCTGTTTATTTCTGCTGTAAACGTGTTTATTTCTGCTGTAAACGTGTTTATTTCTTCCGTAAACATGTTTAATCCTGCTGTAAACGTGTTTATTCCTGCTGTAAACCATTTTATTTCTGCTGTAAACGTGTTTATTTCTGCTGTAAACGTGTTTATTTCTTCCGTAAACATGTTTATTCCTGCTGTAAACGTGTTTATTCCTGCTGTAAACCTGTTTATTTCTGCTGTAAACGTGTTTACTTCTGCTGTAATTATGTTTATTCCTGCTGTAAACGTGTTTATTCCTGCTGTAAACGTGTTTATTTCTGCTGTAAATATGTTTATTCCTGCTGTAAACGTGTCTATACGTGCTGTAAACATGGTTATTTCTGCTGTAAATGTGTTTATTTCTGCTGTAAACCTGTTTATTTCTGCTGTAAACGTGTTCATTTCTGCTGTAAATGTGTTTATTTCTTCCGTAAACATGTTTATTTCTGCTGTAAATATGTTTATTTCTGCTGTAAACGTGTTTATTCCTGCTGTAAACGTGTTTATTTCTGCTGTAAACGTGTTTATTCCTGCTGTAAACCTGTTTATTTCTGCTGTAAACCTGTTTATTTCTGCTGTAAATATGTTTATTTCGGCTGTAAAGTTGTTTATTCCTGCTGTAAACGAGTTTATTTCTGCTGTAAACATGTTTATTTCTTCCGTAAACATGTTTATTCCTGCTGTAAACATGTTTATTCCTGCTGTAAACCTGTTTATTCCTGCTGTAAACATGTTTATTCCTGCTGTAAACATGTTTATTTCTGCTGTAAATATGTTTATTCCTGCTGTAAACATGTTTATTTCTGCTGTAAATATGTTTATTCCTGCTGTAAACGTGTTTATACGTACTGTAAACATGGTTATTTCTGCTGTAAATATGTTTATTACTGCTGTAAACATGTTTATTCTTGCTGTAAACATGTTTATTTCTGCAGTAAATATGTTTGTTCCTGCTGTAAACATGTTTATTTATGCTGTAAATATGTTTATTCCTGCTGTAAACGTGTTTATACGTGCTGTAAACATGGTTATTTCTGCTGTAAATGTGTTTATTTCTGCTGTAAACCTGTTTATTTATGCTCTAAATATGTTTATTTCTGCTGTAAACGTGTTTATTTCTGCTGTAAATATGTTTATTACTGCTGTAAACATGTTTATTCTTGCTGTAAACGTGTTTATTTCTGCTGTAAATATGTTTATTTCTGCTGTAAACGTGTTTATTCCTGCTGTAAACGTTTTTTTATTCCTGCTGTAAACCTGTTTATTTCTGCTGTAAACGTGTTTATTTCTGCTGTAAATATGTTTATTCCTGCTGTAAACGTGTTTGTTCCTGCTGTAAACGTGTTTTTTTCTGCTGTAAATATGTTTATTTCTGCTGTAAACCTGTTTATTACTGCTGTAAACGTGTTTATTCCTGCTGTAAACATGTTTATTTCTGCTGTAAACGTGTTTATTCCTGCTGTAAACATGTTTATTTCTGCTGTAAATATGTTTCTTCCTGCTTTAAATACGTTTATTTCTGCTGTAAATATGTTTATTCTTGCTGTAAACATGTTTATTTCTGCTGTAAATATGTTTATTCCTGCTGTAAACCTGTTTATTCCTGCTGTAAACGTGTTTATTTCTGCTGTAAATACGTTTTTTTCTGCTGTAAATACGTTTATGTCTGCTGTAAACCTGTGTATTCCTCCTGTAAACATGTTTTTTTCTGCTGTAAACGTGTTTATTTCTGCTGTAAACGCGTTTATTCCTGCTGTAAACCTGTTTATTTCTGCTGTAAACGTGTTTATTTCCGCTGTAAACGTGTTTATTTCTGCTGTAAACGTGTTTATTTCTGCTGTAAATATGTTTATTTCTGCTGTAAACGTGTTTATTCCTGCTGTAAACCTGTTTATTTCTGCTGTAAACGTGTTTATTTCTGCTGTAAACGTGTTTATTTCCGCTGTAAACGTGTTTATTTCTGCTGTAAACGAGTTTATTTCTGCTGTAAACATGTTTATTTCTTCCGTAAACATGTTTATTTCTGCTGTAAACATGTTTATTTCTGCTGTAAACATGTATATTTCTGCTGCAAACATGTTTATTCCTGCTGTAAACATGTTTATTCCTGCTGTAAACCTGTTTATTTCTGCTGTAAACGTGTTTACTTCTGCTGTAAATATGTTTATTCCTGCTGTAAACATGTTTATTTCTGCTGTAAATATGTTTATTCCTGCTGTAAACATGTTTATTTCTGCTGTAAATATGTTTATTCCTGCTGTAAACGTGTTTATACGTGCTGTAAACATGGTTATTTCTGCTGTAAATATGTTTATTACTGCTGTAAACATATTTATTCTTGCTGTAAACGTGTTTATTTCTGCTGTAAATATGTTTATTACTGCTGTAAACATGTTTATTCTTGCTGTAAACGTGTTTATTTCTGCTGTAAATATGTTTGTTCCTGCTGTAAACATGTTTATTTATGCTGTAAATATGTTTATTCCTGCTGTAAACGTGTTTATACGTGCTGTAAACATGCTTATTTCTGCTGTAAATGTGTTTATTTCTGCTGTAAACCTGTTTATTTCTGCTGTAAATACGTTTATGTCTGCTGTAAACCTGTGTATTCCTCCTGTAAACATGTTTTTTTCTGCTGTAAACGTGTTTATTTCTGCTGTAAACGCGTTTATTCCTGCTGTAAACCTGTTTATTTCTGCTGTAAACGTGTTTATTTCCGCTGTAAACGTGTTTATTTCTGCTGTAAACGTGTTTATTTCTGCTGTAAATATGTTTATTTCTGCTGTAAACGTGTTTATTCCTGCTGTAAACCTGTATATTTCTGCTGCAAACATGTTTATTCCTGCTGTAAACATGTTTATTCCTGCTGTAAACCTGTTTATTTCTGCTGTAAACGTGTTTACTTCTGCTGTAAATATGTTTATTCCTGCTGTAAACATGTTTATTTCTGCTGTAAATATGTTTATTCCTGCTGTAAACATGTTTATTTCTGCTGTAAATATGTTTATTCCTGCTGTAAACGTGTTTATACGTGCTGTAAACATGGTTATTTCTGCTGTAAATATGTTTATTACTGCTGTAAACATATTTATTCTTGCTGTAAACGTGTTTATTTCTGCTGTAAATATGTTTATTACTGCTGTAAACATGTTTATTCTTGCTGTAAACGTGTTTATTTCTTCTGTAAATATGTTTGTTCCTGCTGTAAACATGTTTATTTATGCTGTAAATATGTTTATTCCTGCTGTAAACGTGTTTATACGTGCTGTAAACATGCTTATTTCTGCTGTAAATGTGTTTATTTCTGCTGTAAACCTGTTTATTTCTGCTCTAAATATGTTTATTTCTGCTGTAAACGTATTTATTTCTGCTGTAAATATGTTTATTTCTGCTGTAAACGTGTTTATTCCTGCTGTAAACGTTTTTTTATTCCTGCTGTAAACCTGTTTATTTCTGCTGTAAACGTGTTTATTTCTGCTGTAAATATGTTTATTCCTGCTGTAAACGTGTTTGTTCCTGCTGTAAACGTGTTTTTTTCTGCTGTAAATATGTTTATTTCTGCTGTAAACCTGTTTATTACTGCTGTAAACGTGTTTATTCCTGCTGTAAACATGTTTATTTCTGCTGTAAACGTGTTTATTTCTGCTGTAAACGTGTTTATTTCTGCTGTAAACGTGTTTATTTCTTCCGTAAACATGTTTATTCCTGCTGTAAACGTGTTTATTCCTGCTGTAAACCATTTTATTTCTGCTGTAAACGTGTTTATTTCTGCTGTAAACGTGTTTATTTCTTCCGTAAACATGTTTATTCCTGCTGTAAATGTGTTTATTCCTGCTGTAAACCTGTTTATTTCTGCTGTAAACGTGTTTACTTCTGCTGTAATTATGTTTATTCCTGCTGTAAACGTGTTTATTCCTGCTGTAAACGTGTTTATTTCTGCTGTAAATATGTTTATTCCTGCTGTAAACGTGTCTATACGTGCTGTAAACATGGTTATTTCTGCTGTAAATGTGTTTATTTCTGCTGTAAACCTGTTTATTTCTGCTGTAAACGTGTTCATTTCTGCTGTAAATGTGTTTATTTCTGCTGTAAACCTGTTTATTTCTGCTGTAAATATGTTTATTTCTGCTGTAAACGTGTTTATTCCTGCTGTAAACGTGTTTATTTCTGCTGTAAACGTGTTTATTCCTGCTGTAAACCTGTTTATTTCTGCTGTAAACGTGTTTATTTCTGCTGTAAATATGTTTATTTCTGCTGTAAAGGTGTTTATTCCTGCTGTAAACGAGTTTATTTCTGCTGTAAACATGTTTATTTCTTCCGTAAACATGTTTATTCCTGCTGTAAACATGTTTATTCCTGCTGTAAACCTGTTTATTCCTGCTGTAAACATGTTTATTCCTGCTGTAAACATGTTTATTTCTGCTGTAAATATGTTTATTCCTGCTGTAAACCTGTTTATTCCTGCTGTAAACGTGTTTATTTCTGCTGTAAACGTGTTTATTCCTGCTGTAAACCTGTTTATTTCTGCTGTAAACGTGTTTATTTCTGCTGTAAATATGTTTATTCCTGCTGTAAACGTGTTTATACGTACTGTAAACATGGTTATTTCTGCTGTAAATATGTTTATTACTGCTGTAAACATGTTTATTCTTGCTGTAAACGTGTTTATTTCTGCAGTAAATATGTTTGTTCCTGCTGTAAACATGTTTATTTATGCTGTAAATATGTTTATTCCTGCTGTAAACGTGTTTATACGTGCTGTAAACATGGTTATTTCTGCTGTAAATGTGTTTATTTCTGCTGTAAACCTGTTTATTTATGCTCTAAATATGTTTATTTCTGCTGTAAACGTGTTTATTTCTGCTGTAAATATGTTTATTACTGCTGTAAACATGTTTATTCTTGCTGTAAACGTGTTTATTTCTGCTGTAAATATGTTTATTTCTGCTGTAAACGTGTTTATTCCTGCTGTAAACGTTTTTTTATTCCTGCTGTAAACCTGTTTATTTCTGCTGTAAACGTGTTTATTTCTGCTGTAAATATGTTTATTCCTGCTGTAAACGTGTTTGTTCCTGCTGTAAACGTGTTTTTTTCTGCTGTAAATATGTTTATTTCTGCTGTAAACCTGTTTATTACTGCTGTAAACGTGTTTATTCCTGCTGTAAACATGTTTATTTCTGCTGTAAACGTGTTTATTCCTGCTGTAAACATGTTTATTTCTGCTGTAAATATGTTTCTTCCTGCTTTAAATACGTTTATTTCTGCTGTAAATATGTTTATTCTTGCTGTAAACATGTTTATTTCTGCTGTAAATATGTTTATTCCTGCTGTAAACCTGTTTATTCCTGCTGTAAACGTGTTTATTTCTGCTGTAAATACGTTTTTTTCTGCTGTAAATACGTTTATGTCTGCTGTAAACCTGTGTATTCCTCCTGTGAACATGTTTTTTTCTGCTGTAAACGTGTTTATTTCTGCTGTAAACGCGTTTATTCCTGCTGTAAACCTGTTTATTTCTGCTGTAAACGTGTTTATTTCCGCTGTAAACGTGTTTATTTCTGCTGTAAACGTGTTTATTTCTGCTGTAAATATGTTTATTTCTGCTGTAAACGTGTTTATTCCTGCTGTAAACCTGTTTATTTCTGCTGTAAACGTGTTTATTTCTGCTGTAAATGTGTTTATTTCTGCTGTAAAGTTGTTTATTCCTGCTGTAAACGAGTTTATTTCTGCTGTAAACATGTTTATTTCTTCCGTAAACATGTTTATTTCTGCTGTAAACATGTTTATTTCTGCTGTAAACATGTATATTTCTGCTGCAAACATGTTTATTCCTGCTGTAAACATGTTTATTCCTGCTGTAAACCTGTTTATTTCTGCTGTAAACGTGTTTACTTCTGCTGTAAATATGTTTATTCCTGCTGTAAACATGTTTATTTCTGCTGTAAATATGTTTATTCCTGCTGTAAACATGTTTATTTCTGCTGTAAATATGTTTATTCCTGCTGTAAACGTGTTTATACGTGCTGTAAACATGGTTATTTCTGCTGTAAATATGTTTATTACTGCTGTAAACATATTTATTCTTGCTGTAAACGTGTTTATTTCTGCTGTAAATATGTTTGTTCCTGCTGTAAACATGTTTATTTATGCTGTAAATATGTTTATTCCTGCTGTAAACGTGTTTATACGTGCTGTAAACATGCTTATTTCTGCTGTAAATGTGTTTATTTCTGCTGTAAACCTGTTTATTTCTGCTCTAAATATGTTTATTTCTGCTGTAAACGTATTTATTTCTGCTGTAAATATGTTTATTTCTGCTGTAAACGTGTTTATTCCTGCTGTAAACGTTTTTTTATTCCTGCTGTAAACCTGTTTATTTCTGCTGTAAACGTGTTTATTTCTGCTGTAAATATGTTTATTCCTGCTGTAAACGTGTTTGTTCCTGCTGTAAACGTGTTTTTTTCTGCTGTAAATATGTTTATTTCTGCTGTAAACCTGTTTATTACTGCTGTAAACGTGTTTATTCCTGCTGTAAACATGTTTATTTCTGCAGTAAACGTGTTTATTCCTGCTGTAAACATGTTTATTTTTGCTGTAAATATGTTTCTTCCTGCTTTAAATACGTTTATTTCTGCTGTAAATATGTTTATTCTTGCTGTAAACATGTTTATTTCTGCTGTAAATATGTTTATTCCTGCTGTAAACCTGTTTATTCCTGCTGTAAACGTGTTTATTTCTGCTGTAAACGTGTTTATTCCTGCTGTAAACCTGTTTATTTCTGCTGTAAACGTGTTTATTTCTGCTGTAAACGTGTTTATTTCTGCTGTAAACGTGTTTATTTCTTCCGTAAACATGTTTATTCCTGCTGTAAACGTGTTTATTCCTGCTGTAAACCATTTTATTTCTGCTGTAAACGTGTTTATTTCTGCTGTAAACGTGTTTATTTCTTCCGTAAACATGTTTATTCCTGCTGTAAACGTGTTTATTCCTGCTGTAAACCTGTTTATTTCTGCTGTAAACGTGTTTACTTCTGCTGTAATTATGTTTATTCCTGCTGTAAACGTGTTTATTCCTGCTGTAAACGTGTTTATTTCTGCTGTAAATATGTTTATTCCTGCTATAAACGTGTCTATACGTGCTGTAAACATGGTTATTTCTGCTGTAAATGTGTTTATTTCTGCTGTAAACCTGTTTATTTCTGCTGTAAACGTGTTCATTTCTGCTGTAAACGTGTTTATTTCTGCTGTAAACCTGTTTATTTCTCCTGTAAATATGTTTATTTCTGCTGTAAACGTGTTTATTCCTGCTGTAAACGTGTTTATTTCTGCTGTAAACGTGTTTATTCCTGCTGTAAACCTGTTTATTTCTGCTGTAAACGTGTTTATTTCTGCTGTAAATATGTTTATTTCTGCTGTAAAGGTGTTTATTCCTGCTGTAAACGAGTTTATTTCTGCTGTAAACATGTTTATTTCTTCCGTAAACATGTTTATTCCTGCTGTAAACATGTTTATTCCTGCTGTAAAGCTGTTTATTCCTGCTGTAAACATGTTTATTCCTGCTGTAAACATGTTTATTTCTGCTGTAAATATGTTTATTCCTGCTGTATACCTGTTTATTCCTGCTGTAAACGTGTTTATTTCTGCTGTAAACGTGTTTATTCCTGCTGTAAACCTGTTTATTTCTGCTGTAAACGTGTTTATTTCTGCTGTAAACGTGTTTATTTCTGCTGTAAACGTGTTTATTTCTTCCGTAAACATGTTTATTCCTGCTGTAAACGTGTTTATTCCTGCTGTAAACCATTTTATTTCTGCTGTAAACGTGTTTATTTCTGCTGTAAACGTGTTTATTTCTTCCGTAAACGTGTTTATTCCTGCTGTAAACCTGTTTATTCCTGCTGTAAACGTGTTTATTTCTGCTGTAAATACGTTTTTTTCTGCTGTAAATACGTTTATGTCTGCTGTAAACCTGTGTATTCCTCCTGTGAACATGTTTTTTTCTGCTGTAAACGTGTTTATTTCTGCTGTAAACGCGTTTATTCCTGCTGTAAACCTGTTTATTTCTGCTGTAAACGTGTTTATTTCCGCTGTAAACGTGTTTATTTCTGCTGTAAACGTGTTTATTTCTGCTGTAAATATGTTTATTTCTGCTGTAAACGTGTTTATTCCTGCTGTAAACCTGTTTATTTCTGCTGTAAACGTGTTTATTTCTGCTGTAAATGTGTTTATTTCTGCTGTAAAGTTGTTTATTCCTGCTGTAAACGAGTTTATTTCTGCTGTAAACATGTTTATTTCTTCCGTAAACATGTTTATTTCTGCTGTAAACATGTTTATTTCTGCTGTAAACATGTATATTTCTGCTGCAAACATGTTTATTCCTGCTGTAAACATGTTTATTCCTGCTGTAAACCTGTTTATTTCTGCTGTAAACGTGTTTACTTCTGCTGTAAATATGTTTATTCCTGCTGTAAACATGTTTATTTCTGCTGTAAATATGTTTATTCCTGCTGTAAACATGTTTATTTCTGCTGTAAATATGTTTATTCCTGCTGTAAACGTGTTTATACGTGCTGTAAACATGGTTATTTCTGCTGTAAATATGTTTATTACTGCTGTAAACATATTTATTCTTGCTGTAAACGTGTTTATTTCTGCTGTAAATATGTTTGTTCCTGCTGTAAACATGTTTATTTATGCTGTAAATATGTTTATTCCTGCTGTAAACGTGTTTATACGTGCTGTAAACATGCTTATTTCTGCTGTAAATGTGTTTATTTCTGCTGTAAACCTGTTTATTTCTGCTCTAAATATGTTTATTTCTGCTGTAAACGTATTTATTTCTGCTGTAAATATGTTTATTTCTGCTGTAAACGTGTTTATTCCTGCTGTAAACGTTTTTTTATTCCTGCTGTAAACCTGTTTATTTCTGCTGTAAACGTGTTTATTTCTGCTGTAAATATGTTTATTCCTGCTGTAAACGTGTTTGTTCCTGCTGTAAACGTGTTTTTTTCTGCTGTAAATATGTTTATTTCTGCTGTAAACCTGTTTATTACTGCTGTAAACGTGTTTATTCCTGCTGTAAACATGTTTATTTCTGCAGTAAACGTGTTTATTCCTGCTGTAAACATGTTTATTTTTGCTGTAAATATGTTTCTTCCTGCTTTAAATACGTTTATTTCTGCTGTAAATATGTTTATTCTTGCTGTAAACATGTTTATTTCTGCTGTAAATATGTTTATTCCTGCTGTAAACCTGTTTATTCCTGCTGTAAACGTGTTTATTTCTGCTGTAAACGTGTTTATTCCTGCTGTAAACCTGTTTATTTCTGCTGTAAACGTGTTTATTTCTGCTGTAAACGTGTTTATTTCTACTGTAAACGTGTTTATTTCTTCCGTAAACATGTTTATTCCTGCTGTAAACGTGTTTATTCCTGCTGTAAACCATTTTATTTCTGCTGTAAACGTGTTTATTTCTGCTGTAAACGTGTTTATTTCTTCCGTAAACATGTTTATTCCTGCTGTAAACGTGTTTATTCCTGCTGTAAACCTGTTTATTTCTGCTGTAAACGTGTTTACTTCTGCTGTAATTATGTTTATTCCTGCTGTAAACGTGTTTATTCCTGCTGTAAACGTGTTTATTTCTGCTGTAAATATGTTTATTCCTGCTATAAACGTGTCTATACGTGCTGTAAACATGGTTATTTCTGCTGTAAATGTGTTTATTTCTGCTGTAAACCTGTTTATTTCTGCTGTAAACGTGTTCATTTCTGCTGTAAATGTGTTTATTTCTGCTGTAAACCTGTTTATTTCTCCTGTAAATATGTTTATTTCTGCTGTAAACGTGTTTATTCCTGCTGTAAACGTGTTTATTTCTGCTGTAAACGTGTTTATTCCTGCTGTAAACCTGTTTATTTCTGCTGTAAACGTGTTTATTTCTGCTGTAAATATGTTTATTTCTGCTGTAAAGGTGTTTATTCCTGCTGTAAACGAGTTTATTTCTGCTGTAAACATGTTTATTTCTTCCGTAAACATGTTTATTCCTGCTGTAAACATGTTTATTCCTGCTGTAAACCTGTTTATTCCTGCTGTAAACATGTTTATTCCTGCTGTAAACATGTTTATTTCTGCTGTAAATATGTTTATTCCTGCTGTAAACCTGTTTATTCCTGCTGTAAACGTGTTTATTTCTGCTGTAAACGTGTTTATTCCTGCTGTAAACCTGTTTATTTCTGCTGTAAACGTGTTTATTTCTGCTGTAAACGTGTTTATTTCTGCTGTAAACGTGTTTATTTCTTCCGTAAACATGTTTATTCCTGCTGTAAACGTGTTTATTCCTGCTGTAAACCATTTTATTTCTGCTGTAAACGTGTTTATTTCTGCTGTAAACGTGTTTATTTCTTCCGTAAACATGTTTATTCCTGCTGTAAACGTGTTTATTCCTGCTGTAAACCTGTTTATTTCTGCTGTAAACGTGTTTACTTCTGCTGTAATTATGTTTATTATTGCTGTAAACGTGTTTATTCCTGCTGTAAACGTGTTTATTTCTGCTGTAAATATGTTTATTCCTGCTGTAAACGTGTCTATACGTGCTGTAAACATGGTTATTTCTGCTGTAAATGTGTTTATTTCTGCTGTAAACCTGTTTATTTCTGCTGTAAACGTGTTCATTTCTGCTGTAAATGTGTTTATTTCTGCTGTAAACCTGTTTATTTCTGCTGTAAATATGTTTATTTCTGCCGTAAACGTGTTTATTCCTGCTGTAAACGTGTTTATTTCTGCTGTAAACGTGTTTATTCCTGCTGTAAACCTGTTTATTTCTGCTGTAAACGTGTTTATTTCTGCTGTAAATATGTTTATTTCTGCTGTAAAGGTGTTTATTCCTGCTGTAAACGAGTTTATTTCTGCTGTAAACATGTTTATTTCTTCCGTAAACATGTTTATTCCTGCTGTAAACATGTTTATTCCTGCTGTAAACCTGTTTATTCCTGCTGTAAACATGTTTATTCCTGCTGTAAACATGTTTATTTCTGCTGTAAATATGTTTATTCCTGCTGTAAACATGTTTATTTCTGCTGTAAATATGTTTATTCCTGCTGTAAACGTGTTTATACGTACTGTAAACATGGTTATTTCTGCTGTAAATATGTTTATTACTGCTGTAAACATGTTTATTCTTGCTGTAAACGTGTTTATTTCTGCAGTAAATATGTTTGTTCCTGCTGTAAACATGTTTATTTATGCTGTAAATATGTTTATTCCTGCTGTAAACGTGTTTATACGTGCTGTAAACATGGTTATTTCTGCTGTAAATATGTTTATTCCTGCTGTAAACGTGTTTATTCCTGCTGTAAACGTGTTTATTTCTGCTGTAAATACGTTTTTTTCTGCTGTAAATACGTTTATGTCTGCTGTAAACCTGTGTATTCCTCCTGTAAACATGTTTTTTTCTGCTGTAAACGTGTTTATTTCTGCTGTAAACGCGTTTATTCCTGCTGTAAACCTGTTTATTTCTGCTGTAAACGTGTTTATTTCCGCTGTAAACGTGTTTATTTCTGCTGTAAACGTGTTTATTTCTGCTGTAAATATGTTTATTTCTGCTGTAAACGTGTTTATTCCTGCTGTAAACCTGTTTATTTCTGCTGTAAACGTGTTTATTTCTGCTGTAAATGTGTTTATTTCTGCTGTAAAGTTGTTTATTCCTGCTGTAAACGAGTTTATTTCTGCTGTAAACATGTTTATTTCTTCCGTAAACATGTTTATTTCTGCTGTAAACATGTTTATTTCTGCTGTAAACATGTATATTTCTGCTGCAAACATGTTTATTCCTGCTGTAAACATGTTTATTCCTGCTGTAAACCTGTTTATTTCTGCTGTAAACGTGTTTACTTCTGCTGTAAATATGTTTATTCCTGCTGTAAACATGTTTATTTCTGCTGTAAATATGTTTATTCCTGCTGTAAACATGTTTATTTCTGCTGTAAATATGTTTATTCCTGCTGTAAACGTGTTTATACGTGCTGTAAACATGGTTATTTCTGCTGTAAATATGCTTATTACTGCTGTAAACATATTTATTCTTGCTGTAAACGTGTTTATTTCTGCTGTAAATATGTTTATTACTGCTGTAAACATGTTTATTCTTGCTGTAAACGTGTTTATTTCTGCTGTAAATATGTTTGTTCCTGCTGTAAACATGTTTATTTATGCTGTAAATATGTTTATTCCTGCTGTAAACGTGTTTATACGTGCTGTAAACATGCTTATTTCTGCTGTAAATGTGTTTATTTCTGCTGTAAACCTGTTTATTTCTGCTCTAAATATGTTTATTTCTGCTGTAAACGTATTTATTTCTGCTGTAAATATGTTTATTTCTGCTGTAAACGTGTTTATTCCTGCTGTAAACGTTTTTTTTATTCCTGCTGTAAACCTGTTTATTTCTGCTGTAAACGTGTTTATTTCTGCTGTAAATATGTTTATTCCTGCTGTAAACGTGTTTGTTCCTGCTGTAAACGTGTTTTTTTCTGCTGTAAATATGTTTATTTCTGCTGTAAACCTGTTTATTACTGCTGTAAACGTGTTTATTCCTGCTGTAAACATGTTTATTTCTGCTGTAAACGTGTTTATTCCTGCTGTAAACATGTTTATTTCTGCTGTAAATATGTTTCTTCCTGCTTTAAATACGTTTATTTTTGCTGTAAATATGTTTATTCTTGCTGTAAACATGTTAATTTCTGCTGTAAATATGTTTATTCCTGCTGTAAACCTGTTTATTCCTGCTGTAAACGTGTTTATTTCTGCTGTAAATGTGTTTATTTCTTCCGTAAACATGTTTATTTCTGCTGTAAACATGTTTATTTCTGCTGTAAACATGTATATTTCTGCTGCAAACATGTTTATTCCTGCTGTAAACATGTTTATTCCTGCTGTAAACCTGTTTATTTCTGCTGTAAACGTGTTTACTTCTGCTGTAAATATGTTTATTCCTGCTGTAAACATGTTTATTTCTGCTGTAAATATGTTTATTCCTGCTGTAAACATGTTTATTTCTGCTGTAAATATGTTTATTCCTGCTGTAAACGTGTTTATACGTGCTGTAAACATGGTTATTTCTGCTGTAAATATGTTTATTACTGCTGTAAACATATTTATTCTTGCTGTAAACGTGTTTATTTCTGCAGTAAATATGTTTGTTCCTGCTGTAAACATGTTTATTTATGCTGTAAATATTTTTATTCCTGCTGTAAACGTGTGTATACGTGCTGTAAACATGGTTATTTCTGCTGTAAATGTGTTTATTTCTGCTGTAAATATGTTTCTTCCTGCTTTAAATACGTTTATTTCTGCTGTAAATATGTTTATTCTTGCAGTAAACATGTTTATTTCTGCTGTAAATATGTTTATTCCTGCTGTAAATATGTTTATTCCTGCTGTAAACGTGTTTATTTCTGCTGTAAATGTGTTTAATCCTGCTGTAAACCTGTTTATTTCTGCTGTAAACGTGTTTATTTCTGCTGTAAACGTGTTTATTTCTGCTGTAAACGTGTTTATTTCTTCCGTAAACATGTTTATTCCTGCTGTAAACGTGTTTATTCTTGCTGTAAACGTGTTTATTTCTGCTGTAAATATGTTTGTTCCTGCTGTAAACATGTTTATTTATGCTGTAAATATGTTTATTCCTGCTGTAAACGTGTTTATACGTGCTGTAAACATGGTTATTTCTGCTGTAAATGTGTTTATTTCTGCTGTAAACCTGTTTATTTCGGCTCTAAATATGTTTATTTCTGCTGTAAACGTGTTTATTTCTGCTGTAAATATGTTTATTTCTGCTGTAAACGTGTTTATTCCTGCTGTAAACGTTTTTTATTCCTGCTGTAAACCTGTTTATTTCTGCTGTAAACGTGTATATTTCTGCTGTAAATATGTTTATTCCTGCTGTAAACGTGTTTATTCCTGCTGTAAACGTTTTTTATTCCTGCTGTAAACCTGTTTATTTCTGCTGTAAACGTGTTTATTTCTGCTGCAAATGTGTTTATTCCTGCTGTAAACGTGTTTATTCCTGCTGTAAACATGTTTATTTCTGCTGTAAACGTGTTCATTCCTGCTGTAAACATGTTTATTTCTGCTGTAAATATGTTTCTTCCTGCTTTAAATACGTTTATTTCTGCTGTAAATATGTTTATTCTTGCTGTAAACATGTTTATTTCTGCTGTAAATATGTTTATTCCTGCTGTAAACCTGTTTATTCCTGCTGTAAACGTGTTTATTTCTGCTGTAAATACGTTTTTTTCTGCTGTAAATATGTTTATGTCTGCTGTAAACCTGTGTATTCCTCCTGTAAACATGTTTTTTTCTGCTGTAAACGTGTTTATTTCTGCTGTAAACGTGTTTATTCCTGCTGTAAACCTGTTTATTTCTGCTGTAAACGTGTTTATTTCTGCTGTAAACGTGTTTATTTCTGCTGTAAACGTGTTTATTTCTTCCGTAAACATGTTTATTCCTGCTGTAAACGTGTTTATTCCTGCTGTAAACCTGTTTATTTCTGCTGTAAACGTGTTTAT
This sequence comes from Telmatherina bonti, assembly GCF_933228915.1. NCBI lineage: Eukaryota > Metazoa > Chordata > Actinopteri > Atheriniformes > Telmatherinidae > Telmatherina > Telmatherina bonti. The sequence goes on along the minus strand of NC_136625.1, from coordinate 41,219,562 downwards.
TTCTGCTGGAAACGTGTTTATTTCTTCCGTAAACATGGTTATTCCTGCTGTAAACATGTTTATTCCTGCTATAAACCTGTTTATTTCTGCTGTAAACATGTTTACTTCTGCTGTAAATATGTTTATTCCTGCTGTAAACATGTTTATTTCTGCTGTAAACGTGTTTATTTCTGCTGTAAACGTGTTTATTTCTTCCGTAAACATGTTTATTCCTGCTGTAAACGTGTTTATTCCTGCTGTAAACCTGTTTATTTCTGCTGTAAACGTGTTTATTTCTGCTGTAAACGTGTTTATTTCTGCTGTAAACGTGTTTATTTCTTCCGTAAACATGTTTATTCCTGCTGTAAACGTGTTTACTTCTGCTGTAATTATGTTTATTCCTGCTGTAAACGTGTTTATTCCTGCTGTAAACGTGTTTATTTCTGCTGTAAACATGTTTATTTCTTCCGTAAACATGTTTATTCCTGCTGTAAACATGTTTATTCCTGCTGTAAACATGTTTATTCCTGCTGTAAACCTGTTTATTTCTGCTGTAAACATGTTTCCTTCTGCTGTAAATATGTTTATTCCTGCTGTAAACATGTTTATTCCTGCTGTAAACGTGTTTATTTCTGCTGTAAACGTGTTTATTTCTGCTGTAAATGTGTTTATTTCTGCTGTAAACCTGTTTATTTCTGCTGTAAATATGTTTATTTCTGCTGTAAACGTGTTTATTTCTGCTGTAAATGTGTTTATTTCTGCTGTAAACCTGTTTATTTCGGCTGTAAATATGTTTATTTCTGCTGTAAACGTGTTTATTTCTGCTGTAAATGTGTTTATTTCTGCTGTAAATGTTTATTTCTTCTGTAAACGTGTTTATTCCTGCTGTAAATATGTTTATTTCTGCTGTAAACGTGTTTATTTCTGCTGTAAACGTGTTTATTTCTGCTGTAAATATGTTTATTTCTGCTGTAAACGTGTTTATTTCTGCTGTAAACGTGTTTATTTCTGCTGTAAATGTGTTTATTTCTGCTGTAAACCTGTTTATTTCTGCTGTAAATATGTTTATTTCTGCTGTAAACGTGTTTATTTCTGCTGTAAACGTGTTTATTCCTGCTGTAAACGTTTTTTATTCCTGCTGTAAATATGTTTATTACTGCTGTAAACATGTTTATTCTTGCTGTAAACGTGTTTATTTCTGCTGTAAATATGTTTATTCCTGCTGTAAACGTATTTATTTCTGCTGTAAATACGTTTATTCCTGCTGTAAACGTGTTTTTTTCTGCTGTAAATATGTTTATTCCTGCTGCAAACGTGTTTATTCCTGCTGTGAATGTTTTTTATTCCTGCTGTAAACCTGTTTATTTCTGCTGTAAACGTGTTTATTTCTGCTGTAAATATGTTTAATCCTGCTGTAAACGTGTTTATTCCTGCTGTAAACCTGTTTATTTCTGCTGTAAACGTGTTTATTTCTGCTGTAAACGTGTTTATTTCTGCTGTAAATGTGTTTATTTCTGCTGTAAACCTGTTTATTTCTGCTCTAAATTTGTTTATTTCTGCTGTAAACGTGTTTATTTCTGCTGTAAACCTGTTTATTTCTGCTGTAAATATGTTTATTTCTGCTGTAAACGTGTTTATTTCTGCTGTAAATGTGTTTATTTCTGCTGTAAACCTGTTTATTTCGGCTGTAAATATGTTTATTTCTGCTGTAAACGTTTATTTCTGCTGTAAATGTGTTTATTTCTGCTGTAAATGTTTATTTCTTCTGTAAACGTGTTTATTCCTGCTGTAAATATGTTTATTTCTGCTGTAAACGTGTTTATTTCTGCTGTAAATGTGTTTATTTCTGCTGTAAACCTGTTTATTTCTGCTGTAAATATGTTTATTTCTGCTGTAAACGTGTTTATTTCTGCTGTAAACGTGTTTATTCCTGCTGTAAACGTTTTTTATTCCTGCTGTAAATATGTTTATTACTGCTGTAAACATGTTTATTCTTGCTGTAAACGTGTTTATTTCTGCTCTAAATATGTTTATTTCTGCTGTAAACGTGTTTATTTCTGCTGTAAACCTGTTTATTTCTGCTGTAAATATGTTTATTTCTGCTGTAAACGTGTTTATTTCTGCTGTAAATGTGTTTATTTCTGCTGTAAACCTGTTTATTTCGGCTGTAAATATGTTTATTTCTGCTGTAAACGTGTTTATTTCTGCTGTAAATGTGTTTATTTCTGCTGTAAATGTTTATTTCTTCTGTAAACGTGTTTATTCCTGCTGTAAATATGTTTATTTCTGCTGTAAACGTGTTTATTTCTGCTGTAAATGTGTTTATTTCTGCTGTAAACCTGTTTATTTCTGCTGTAAATATGTTTATTTCTGCTGTAAACGTGTTTATTTCTGCTGTAAACGTGTTTATTCCTGCTGTAAACGTTTTTTATTCCTGCTGTAAATATGTTTATTACTGCTGTAAACATGTTTATTCTTGCTGTAAACGTGTTTATTTCTGCTGTAAATATGTTTATTCCTGCTGTAAACGTATTTATTTCTGTTGTAAATACGTTTATTCCTGCTGTAAACGTGTTTTTTTTCTGCTGTAAATATGTTTATTCCTGCTGCAAACGTGTTTATTCCTGCTGTGAATGTTTTTTATTCCTGCTGTAAACCTGTTTATTTCTGCTGTAAACGTGTTTATTTCTGCTGTAAATATGTTTAATCCTGCTGTAAACGTGTTTATTCCTGCTGTAAACCTGTTTATTTCTGCTGTAAACGTGTTTATTTCTGCTGTAAATATGTTTATTTCTGCTGTAAACGTGTTTATTCCTGCTGTAAACGTGTTTATTTCTTCTGTAAACGTGTTTATTTCTGCTGTAAACGTATTTATTTCTGCTGTAAACGTGTTTATTTCTTCCGTAAACATGTTTATTCCTGCTGTAAACGTGTTTATTCCTGCTGTAAACCTGTTTATTTCTGCTGTAAACGTGTTTACTTCTGCTGTAATTATGTTTATTCCTGCTGTAAACGTGTTTATTCCTGCTGTAAACGTGTTTATTTCTGCTGTAAACATGTTTATTTCTTCCGTAAACATGTTTATTCCTGCTGTAAACATGTTTATTCCTGCTGTAAACATGTTTATTCCTGCTGTAAACCTGTTTATTTCTGCTGTAAACATGTTTCCTTCTGCTGTAAATATGTTTATTCCTGCTGTAAACATGTTTATTCCTGCTGTAAACGTGTTTATTTCTGCTGTAAACGTGTTTATTTCTGCTGTAAATGTGTTTATTTCTGCTGTAAACCTGTTTATTTCTGCTCTAAATATGTTTATTTCTGCTGTAAACGTGTTTATTTCTGCTGTAAACCTGTTTATTTCTGCTGTAAATATGTTTATTTCTGCTGTAAACGTGTTTATTTCTGCTGTAAATGTGTTTATTTCTGCTGTAAACCTGTTTATTTCTGCTGTAAACGTGTTTACTTCTGCTGTAATTATGTTTATTATTGCTGTAAACGTGTTTATTCCTGCTGTAAACGTGTTTATTTCTGCTGTAAATATGTTTATTCCTGCTGTAAACGTGTCTATACGTGCTGTAAACATGGTTATTTCTGCTGTAAATGTGTTTATTTCTGCTGTAAACCTGTTTATTTCTGCTGTAAACGTGTTCATTTCTGCTGTAAATGTGTTTATTTCTGCTGTAAACCTGTTTATTTCTGCTGTAAATATGTTTATTTCTGCCGTAAACGTGTTTATTCCTGCTGTAAACGTGTTTATTTCTGCTGTAAACGTGTTTATTCCTGCTGTAAACCTGTTTATTTCTGCTGTAAACGTGTTTATTTCTGCTGTAAATATGTTTATTTCTGCTGTAAAGGTGTTTATTCCTGCTGTAAACGTGTTCATTTCTGCTGTAAACATGTTTATTTCTTCCGTAAACATGTTTATTCCTGCTGTAAACATGTTTATTCCTGCTGTAAACCTGTTTATTCCTGCTGTAAACATGTTTATTCCTGCTGTAAACATGTTTATTTCTGCTGTAAATATGTTTATTCCTGCTGTAAACATGTTTATTTCTACTGTAAATATGTTTATTCCTGCTGTAAACGTGTTTATACGTACTGTAAACATGGTTATTTCTGCTGTAAATATGTTTATTACTGCTGTAAACATGTTTATTCTTGCTGTAAACGTGTTTATTTCTGCAGTAAATATGTTTGTTCCTGCTGTAAACATGTTTATTTATGCTGTAAATATGTTTATTCCTGCTGTAAACGTGTTTATACGTGCTGTAAACATGGTTATTTCTGCTGTAAATATGTTTATTCCTGCTGTAAACGTGTTTATTCCTGCTGTAAACGTGTTTATTTCTGCTGTAAATACGTTTTTTTCTGCTGTAAATACGTTTATGTCTGCTGTAAACCTGTGTATTCCTCCTGTAAACATGTTTTTTTCTGCTGTAAACGTGTTTATTTCTGCTGTAAACGCGTTTATTCCTCCTGTAAACGTGTTTATTTCTGCTGTAAATATGTTTATTTCTGCTGTAAACGTGTTTATTCCTGCTGTAAACCTGTTTATTTCTGCTGTAAACGTGTTTATTTCTGCTGTAAATGTGTTTATTTCTGCTGTAAAGTTGTTTATTCCTGCTGTAAACGAGTTTATTTCTGCTGTAAACATGTTTATTTCTTCCGTAAACATGTTTATTTCTGCTGTAAACATGTTTATTTCTGCTGTAAACATGTATATTTCTGCTGCAAACATGTTTATTCCTGCTGTAAACATGTTTATTCCTGCTGTAAACCTGTTTATTTCTGCTGTAAACGTGTTTACTTCTGCTGTAAATATGTTTATTCCTGCTGTAAACATGTTTATTTCTGCTGTAAATATGTTTATTCCTGCTGTAAACATGTTTATTTCTGCTGTAAATATGTTTATTCCTGCTGTAAACGTGTTTATACGTGCTGTAAACACGGTTATTTCTGCTGTAAATATGTTTATTACTGCTGTAAACATATTTATTCTTGCTGTAAACGTGTTTATTTCTGCTGTAAATATGTTTATTACTGCTGTAAACATGTTTATTCTTGCTGTAAACGTGTTTATTTCTGCTGTAAATATGTTTGTTCCTGCTGTAAACATGTTTATTTATGCTGTAAATATGTTTATTCCTGCTGTAAACGTGTTTATACGTGCTGTAAACATGATTATTTCTGCTGTAAATGTGTTTATTTCTGCTGTAAACCTGTTTATTTCTGCTCTAAATATGTTTATTTCTGCTGTAAACGTATTTATTTCTGCTGTAAATATGTTTATTTCTGCTGTAAACGTGTTTATTCCTGCTGTAAACGTTTTTTTTATTCCTGCTGTAAACCTGTTTATTTCTGCTGTAAACGTGTTTATTTCTGCTGTAAATATGTTTATTCCTGCTGTAAACGTGTTTGTTCCTGCTGTAAACGTGTTTTTTTCTGCTGTAAATATGTTTATTTCTGCTGTAAACCTGTTTATTACTGCTGTAAACGTGTTTATTCCTGCTGTAAACATGTTTATTTCTGCTGTAAACGTGTTTATTCCTGCTGTAAACATGTTTATTTCTGCTGTAAATATGTTTCTTCCTGCTTTAAATACGTTTATTTTTGCTGTAAATATGTTTATTCTTGCTGTAAACATGTTAATTTCTGCTGTAAATATGTTTATTCCTGCTGTAAACCTGTTTATTCCTGCTGTAAACGTGTTTATTTCTGCTGTAAATGTGTTTATTTCTGCTGTAAAGTTGTTTATTCCTGCTGTAAACGAGTTTATTTCTGCTGTAAATATGTTTATTTCTTCCGTAAACATGTTTATTTCTGCTGTAAACATGTTTATTTCTGCTGTAAACATGTATATTTCTGCTGCAAACATGTTTATTCCTGCTGTAAACATGTTTATTCCTGCTGTAAACCTGTTTATTTCTGCTGTAAACGTGTTTACTTCTGCTGTAAATATGTTTATTCCTGCTGTAAACATGTTTATGTCTGCTGTAAATATGTTTATTCCTGCTGTAAACATGTTTATTTCTGCTGTAAATATGTTTATTCCTGCTGTAAACGTGTTTATACGTGCTGTAAACATGGTTATTTCTGCTGTAAATATGTTTATTACTGCTGTAAACATATTTATTCTTGCTGTAAACGTGTTTATTTCTGCAGTAAATATGTTTGTTCCTGCTGTAAACATGTTTATTTATGCTGTAAATATTTTTATTCCTGCTGTAAACGTGTGTATACGTGCTGTAAACATGGTTATTTCTGCTGTAAATGTGTTTATTTCTGCTGTAAACATGTTTATTTCTGCTCTAAATATGTTTATTTCTGCTGTAAACGTGTTTATTCCTGCTGTAAACCTGTTTATTTCTGCTGTAAACGTGTTTACTTCTGCTGTAATTATGTTTATTCCTGCTGTAAACGTGTTTATTCCTGCTGTAAACATGTTTATTTCTGCTGTAAATATGTTTCTTCCTGCTTTAAATACGTTTATTTCTGCTGTAAATATGTTTATTCTTGCAGTAAACATGTTTATTTCTGCTGTAAATATGTTTATTCCTGCTGTAAATATGTTTATTCCTGCTGTAAACGTGTTTATTTCTGCTGTAAACGTGTTTATTCCTGCTGTAAACCTGTTTATTTCTGCTGTAAACGTGTTTATTTCTGCTGTAAACGTGTTTATTTCTGCTGTAAACGTGTTTATTTCTTCCGTAAACATGTTTATTCCTGCTGTAAACGTGTTTAAACGTGCTGTAAACATGGTTATTTCTGCTGTAAATGTGTTTATTTCTGCTGTAAACCTGTTTATTTCGGCTCTAAATATGTTTATTTCTGCTGTAAACGTGTTTATTTCTGCTGTAAATATGTTTATTTCTGCTGTAAACGTGTTTATTCCTGCTGTAAACGTTTTTTATTCCTGCTGTAAACCTGTTTATTTCTGCTGTAAACGTGTATATTTCTGCTGTAAATATGTTTATTCCTGCTGTAAACGTGTTTATTCCTGCTGTAAACGTTTTTTATTCCTGCTGTAAACCTGTTTATTTCTGCTGTAAACGTGTTTATTTCTGCTGCAAATGTGTTTATTCCTGCTGCAAACGTGTTTATTCCTGCTGTGAATGTTTTTTATTCCTGCTGTAAACCTGTTTATTTCTGCTGTAAACGTGTTTATCTCTGCTGTAAATATGTTTAATCCTGCTGTAAACGTGTTTATTCCTGCTGTAAACCTGTTTATTTCTGCTGTAAACGTGTTTATTTCTGCTGTAAACGTGTTTATTTCTGCTGTAAATGTGTTTATTTCTGCTGTAAACCTGTTTATTTCTGCTCTAAATATGTTTATTTCTGCTGTAAACGTGTTTATTTCTGCTGTAAACCTGTTTATTTCTGCTGTAAATATGTTTATTTCTGCTGTAAACGTGTTTATTTCTGCTGTAAATGTGTTTATTTCTGCTGTAAACCTGTTTATTTCGGCTGTAAATATGTTTATTTCTGCTGTAAACGTGTTTATTTCTGCTGTAAATGTGTTTATTTCTGCTGTAAATGTTTATTTCTTCTGTAAACGTGTTTATTCCTGCTGTAAATATGTTTATTTCTGCTGTAAACGTGTTTATTTCTGCTGTAAATGTGTTTATTTCTGCTGTAAACCTGTTTATTTCTGCTGTAAATATGTTTATTTCTGCTGTAAACGTGTTTATTTCTGCTGTAAACGTGTTTATTCCTGCTGTAAACGTTTTTTATTCCTGCTGTAAATATGTTTATTACTGCTGTAAACATGTTTATTCTTGCTGTAAACGTGTTTATTTCTGCTCTAAATATGTTTATTTCTGCTGTAAACGTGTTTATTTCTGCTGTAAACCTGTTTATTTCTGCTGTAAATATGTTTATTTCTGCTGTAAACGTGTTTATTTCTGCTGTAAATGTGTTTATTTCTGCTGTAAACCTGTTTATTTCGGCTGTAAATATGTTTATTTCTGCTGTAAACGTGTTTATTTCTGCTGTAAATGTGTTTATTTCTGCTGTAAATGTTTATTTCTTCTGTAAACGTGTTTATTCCTGCTGTAAATATGTTTATTTCTGCTGTAAACGTGTTTATTTCTGCTGTAAATGTGTTTATTTCTGCTGTAAACCTGTTTATTTCTGCTGTAAATATGTTTATTTCTGCTGTAAACGTGTTTATTTCTGCTGTAAACGTGTTTATTCCTGCTGTAAACGTTTTTTATTCCTGCTGTAAATATGTTTATTACTGCTGTAAACATGTTTATTCTTGCTGTAAACGTGTTTATTTCTGCTGTAAATATGTTTATTCCTGCTGTAAACGTATTTATTTCTGTTGTAAATACGTTTATTCCTGCTGTAAACGTGTTTTTTTTCTGCTGTAAATATGTTTATTCCTGCTGCAAACGTGTTTATTCCTGCTGTGAATGTTTTTTATTCCTGCTGTAAACCTGTTTATTTCTGCTGTAAACGTGTTTATTTCTGCTGTAAATATGTTTAATCCTGCTGTAAATATGTTTATTTCTGCTGTAAACGTGTTTATTCCTGCTGTAAACGTGTTTATTTCTTCTGTAAACGTGTTTATTTCTGCTGTAAACGTATTTATTTCTGCTGTAAACGTGTTTATTTCTTCCGTAAACATGTTTATTCCTGCTGTAAACGTGTTTATTCCTGCTGTAAACCTGTTTATTTCTGCTGTAAACGTGTTTACTTCTGCTGTAATTATGTTTATTCCTGCTGTAAACGTGTTTATTCCTGCTGTAAACGTGTTTTTTTCTGCTGTAAACATGTTTATTTCTTCCGTAAACATGTTTATTCCTGCTGTAAACATGTTTATTCCTGCTGTAAACATGTTTATTCCTGCTGTAAACCTGTTTATTTCTGCTGTAAACATGTTTCCTTCTGCTGTAAATATGTTTATTCCTGCTGTAAACATGTTTATTCCTGCTGTAAACGTGTTTATTTCTGCTGTAAACGTGTTTATTTCTGCTGTAAATGTGTTTATTTCTGCTGTAAACCTGTTTATTTCTGCTCTAAATATGTTTATTTCTGCTGTAAACGTGTTTATTTCTGCTGTAAACCTGTTTATTTCTGCTGTAAATATGTTTATTCTTGCTGCAAACGTGTTTATTCCTGCTGTGAATGTTTTTTATTCCTGCTGTAAACCTGTTTATTTCTGCTGTAAACGTGTTTATTTCTGCTGTAAATATGTTTATTTCTGCTGTAAAGGTGTTTATTCCTGCTGTAAACGAGTTTATTTCTGCTGTAAACATGTTTATTTCTTCCGTAAACATGTTTATTTCTGCTGTAAACATGTTTATTTCTGCTGTAAACATGTATATTTATGCTGCAAACATGTTTATTCCTGCTGTAAACATGTTTATTCCTGCTGTAAATATGTTTATTCCTGCTGTAAACATGTTTATTCCTGCTGTAAACCTGTTTATTTCTGCTGTAAACGTGTTTACTTCTGCTGTAAATATGTTTATTCCTGCTGTAAACATGTTTATTTCTGCTGTAAATATGTTTATTCCTGCTGTAAACGTGTTTATACGTGCTGTAAACATGGTTATTTCTGCTGTAAATATGTTTATTACTGCTGTAAACATGTTTATCCTTGCTGTAAACGTGTTTATTTCTGCTGTAAATATGTTTGTTCCTGCTGTAAACATGTTTATTTCTGCTGTAAATATGTTTATTCCTGCTGTAAACGTGTTTATACGTGCTGTAAACATGGTTATTTCTGCTGTAAATGTGTTCATTTTTGCTGTAAACATGTTTACTTCTGCTGTAAATATGATTATTCCTGCTGTAAACATGTTTATTTCGGCTGTAAACGTGTTTATTTCTGCTGTAAACGTGTTTATTTCTTCCGTAAACATGTTTATTCCTGCTGTAAACGTGTTTATTCCTGCTGCAAACCTGTTTATTTCTGCTGTAAACGTGTTTATTTCTGCTGTAAACGTGTTTATTTCTTCCGTAAACATGTTTGTTCCTGCTGTAAACGTGTTTATTCCTGCTGTAAACCTGTTTATTTCTGCTGTAAACGTGTTTACTTCTGCTGTAATTGTTTATTCCTGCTGTAAACGTGTTTATTCCTGATGTAAACGTGTTTATTTCTGCTGTAAACATGTTTATTTCTTCCATAAACATGTTTATTCCTGCTGTAAACGTGTTTATTCCTGCTGTAAACGTGTTTATTTCTGCTGTAAACATGTTTATTTCTGCTGTAAACGTGTTTATTTCTGCTGTAAATGTGTTTATTTCTGCTGTAAACCTGTTTATTTCTGCTGTAAATATGTTTATTTCTGCTGTAAACGTGTTTATTTCTGCTGTAAATGTGTTTATTTCTGCTGTAAATGTTTATTTCTTCTGTAAACGTGTTTATTCCTGCTGTAAATATGTTTATTTCTGCTGTAAATGTGTTTATTTCTGCTGTAAATGTGTTTATTTCTGCTGTAAACCTGTTTATTTCTGCTGTAAATATGTTTATTTCTGCTGTAAACGTGTTTATTTCTGCTGTAAACGTGTTTATTCCTGCTGTAAACGTGTTTATTTCTGCTGTAAATATGTTTATTTCTGCTGTAAACGTGTTTATTCCTGCTGTAAACGTTTTTTATTCCTGCTGTAAATATGTTTATTACTGCTGTAAACATGTTTATTCTTGCTGTAAACGTGTTTATTTCTGCTGTAAATATGTTTATTCCTGCTGTAAACGTATTTATTTCTGCTGTAAATACGTTTATTCCTGCTGTAAACGTGTTTTTTTCTGCTGTAAATATGTTTATTCCTGCTGCAAACGTGTTTATTCCTGCTGTGAATGTTTTTTATTCCTGCTGTAAACCTGTTTATTTCTGCTGTAAACGTGTTTATTTCTGCTGTAAATATGTTTAATCCTGCTGTAAACGTGTTTATTCCTGCTGTAAACCTGTTTATTTCTGCTGTAAACGTGTTTATTTCTGCTGTAAATATGTTTATTTCTGCTGTAAACGTGTTTATTCCTGCTGTAAACGTGTTTATTTCTGCTGTAAACGTGTTTATTTCTGCTGTAAACGTGTTTATTTCTGCTGTAAATATGTTTATTTCTGCTGTAAAGGTGTTTATTCCTGCTGTAAACGAGTTTATTTCTGCTGTAAACATGTTTATTTCTTCCGTAAACATGTTTATTTCTGCTGTAAACATGTTTATTTCTGCTGTAAACATGTATATTTATGCTGCAAACATGTTTATTCCTGCTGTAAACATGTTTATTCCTGCTGTAAACGTGTTTATTTCTGCTGTAAACGTGTTTACTTCTGCTGTAAATATGTTTATTCCTGCTGTAAACATGTTTATTCCTGCTGTAAACCTGTTTATTTCTGCTGTAAACGTGTTTACTTCTGCTGTAAATATGTTTATTCCTGCTGTAAACATGTTTATTTCTGCTGTAAATATGTTTATTCCTGCTGTAAACGTGTTTATACGTGCTGTAAACATGGTTATTTCTGCTGTAAATATGTTTATTACTGCTGTAAACATGTTTATCCTTGCTGTAAACGTGTTTATTTCTGCTGTAAATATGTTTGTTCCTGCTGTAAACATGTTTATTTCTGCTGTAAATATGTTTATTCCTGCTGTAAACGTGTTTATACGTGCTGTAAACATGGTTATTTCTGCTGTAAATGTGTTCATTTCTGCTGTAAACATGTTTACTTCTGCTGTAAATATGATTATTCCTGCTGTAAACATGTTTATTTCGGCTGTAAACGTGTTTATTTCTGCTGTAAACGTGTTTATTTCTTCCGTAAACATGTTTATTCCTGCTGTAAACGTGTTTATTCCTGCTGCAAACCTGTTTATTTCTGCTGTAAACGTGTTTATTTCTGCTGTAAACGTGTTTATTTCTTCCGTAAACATGTTTGTTCCTGCTGTAAACGTGTTTATTCCTGCTGTAAACCTGTTTATTTCTGCTGTAAACGTGTTTACTTCTGCTGTAATTGTTTATTCCTGCTGTAAACGTGTTTATTCCTGCTGTAAACGTGTTTATTTCTGCTGTAAACATGTTTATTTCTTCCATAAACATGTTTATTCCTGCTGTAAACGTGTTTATTCCTGCTGTAAACGTGTTTATTTCTGCTGTAAACATGTTTATTTCTTCCGTAAACATGTTTATTCCTGCTGTAAACATGTTTATTCCTGCTGTAAACCTGTTTATTTCTGCTGTAAACATGTTTATTTCTGCTGTAAACATGTTTATTTCTGCTGTAAACGTGTTTATTTCTGCTGTAAACATGTTTATTTCTGCTGTAAACGTGTTTATTTCTTCCGTAAACATGTTTATTCCTGCTGTAAACATGTTTATTCCTGCTGTAAACCTGTTTATTTCTGCTGTAAACATGTTTACTTCTGCTGTAAATATGTTTATTCCTGCTGTAAACATGTTTATTTCTGCTGTAAACGTGTTTATTTCTGCTGTAAACGTGTTTATTTCTTCCGTAAACATGTTTATTCCTGCTGTAAACGTGTTTATTCCTGCTGTAAACCTGTTTATTTCTGCTGTAAACGTGTTTACTTCTGCTGTAATTATGTTTATTCCTGCTGTAAACGTGTTTATTCCTGCTGTAAACGTGTTTATTTCTGCTGTAAACATGTTCATTTCTGCTGTAAACGTGTTTATTTCTGCTGTAAACGTGTTTATTTCTGCTGTAAACGTGTTTATTTCTGCTGTAAATGTTTATTTCTTCTGTAAACGTGTTTATTCCTGCTGTAAACCTGTTTATTTCTGCTGTAAACATGTTTCCTTCTGCTGTAAATATGTTTATTCCTGCTGTAAACATGTTTATTCCTGCTGTAAACGTGTTTATTTCTGCTGTAAACGTGTTTATTTCTGCTGTAAATGTGTTTATTTCTGCTGTAAACCTGTTTATTTCTGCTGTAAATATGTTTATTTCTGCTGTAAACGTGTTTATTTCTGCTGTAAATGTGTTTATTTCTGCTGTAAACCTGTTTATTTCTGCTGTAAATATGTTTATTTCTGCTGTAAACGTGTTTATTTCTGCTGTAAACGTGTTTATTCCTGCTGTAAACATGTTTATTTCTGCTGTAAACGTTTTTTATTCCTGCTGTAAATATGTTTATTACTGCTGTAAACATGTTTATTCTTGCTGTAAACGTGTTTATTTCTGCTGTAAATATGTTTATTCCTGCTGCAAACGTGTTTATTCCTGCTGTGAATGTTTTTTATTCCTGCTGTAAACCTGTTTATTTCTGCTGTAAACGTGTTTATTTCTGCTGTAATTATGTTTATTCCTGCTGTAAACGTGTTTATTCCTGCTGTAAATGTGTTTATTTCTGCTGTAAACATGTTTATTTCTTCCGTAAACATGTTTATTCCTGCTGTAAACATGTTTATTCCTGCTGTAAACATGTTTATTCCTGCTGTAAACCTGTTTATTTCTGCTGTAAACATGTTTCCTTCTGCTGTAAATATGTTTATTCCTGCTGTAAACATGTTTATTCCTGCTGTAAACGTGTTTATTTCTGCTGTAAACGTGTTTATTTCTGCTGTAAATGTGTTTATTTCTGCTGTAAACCTGTTTATTTCTGCTCTAAATATGTTTATTTCTGCTGTAAACGTGTTTATTTCTGCTGTAAACCTGTTTATTTCTGCTGTAAATATGTTTATTTCTGCTGTAAACGTGTTTATTTCTGCTGTAAATGTGTTTATTTCTGCTGTAAACCTGTTTATTTCTGCAGTAAATATGTTTATTTCTGCTGTAAACGTGTTTATTTCTGCTGTAAATGTGTTTATTTCTGCTGTAAATGTTTATTTCTTCTGTAAACGTGTTTATTCCTGCTGTAAATATGTTTATTTCTGCTGTAAACGTGTTTATTTCTGCTGTAAATGTGTTTATTTCTGCTGTAAACCTGATTATTTCTGCTGTAAATATGTTTATTTCTGCTGTAAACGTGTTTATTTCTGCTGTAAACGTGTTTATTCCTGCTGTAAACGTGTTTATTTCTGCTGTAAATATGTTTATTTCTGCTGTAAACGTGTTTATTCCTGCTGTAAACGTTTTTTATTCCTGCTGTAAATATGTTTATTACTGCTGTAAACATGTTTATTTCTGCTGTAAACGTGTTTATTTCTGCTGTAAATGTGTTTATTTCTGCTGTAAACCTGTTTATTTCTGCTGTAAATATGTTTATTTCTGCTGTAAACGTGTTTATTTCTGCTGTAAATGTGTTTATTTCTGCTGTAAATGTTTATTTCTTCTGTAAACGTGTTTATTCCTGCTGTAAATATGTTTATTTCTGCTGTAAACGTGTTTATTTCTGCTGTAAATGTGTTTATTTCTGCTGTAAACCTGTTTATTTCTGCTGTAAATATGTTTATTTCTGCTGTAAACGTGTTTATTTCTGCTGTAAACGTGTTTATTCCTGCTGTAAACGTGTTTATTTCTGCTGTAAATATGTTTATTTCTGCTGTAAACGTGTTTATTCCTGCTGTAAACGTTTTTTATTCCTGCTGTAAATATGTTTATTACTGCTGTAAACATGTTTATTCTTGCTGTAAACGTGTTTATTTCTGCTGTAAATATGTTTATTCCTGCTGTAAACGTATTTATTTCTGCTGTAAATACGTTTATTCCTGCTGTAAACGTGTTTTTTTCTGCTGTAAATATGTTTATTCCTGCTGCAAACGTGTTTATTCCTGCTGTGAATGTTTTTTATTCCTGCTGTAAACCTGTTTATTTCTGCTGTAAACGTGTTTATTTCTGCTGTAAATATGTTTAATCCTGCTGTAAACGTGTTTATTCCTGCTGTAAACCTGTTTATTTCTGCTGTAAACGTGTTTATTTCTGCTGTAAATATGTTTATTTCTGCTGTAAACGTGTTTATTCCTGCTGTAAACGTGTTTATTTCTGCTGTAAACGTGTTTATTTCTGCTGTAAACGTGTTTATTTCTGCTGTAAATATGTTTATTTCTGCTGTAAAGGTGTTTATTCCTGCTGTAAACGAGTTTATTTCTGCTGTAAACATGTTTATTTCTTCCGTAAACATGTTTATTTCTGCTGTAAACATGTTTATTTCTGCTGTAAACATGTATATTTATGCTGCAAACATGTTTATTCCTGCTGTAAACATGTTTATTCCTGCTGTAAACCTGTTTATTTCTGCTGTAAACGTGTTTACTTCTGCTGTAAATATGTTTATTCCTGCTGTAAACATGTTTATTCCTGCTGTAAACCTGTTTATTTCTGCTGTAAACGTGTTTACTTCTGCTGTAAATATGTTTATTCCTGCTGTAAACATGTTTATTTCTGCTGTAAATATGTTTATTCCTGCTGTAAACGTGTTTATACGTGCTGTAAACATGGTTATTTCTGCTGTAAATATGTTTATTACTGCTGTAAACATGTTTATCCTTGCTGTAAACGTGTTTATTTCTGCTGTAAATATGTTTGTTCCTGCTGTAAACATGTTTATTTCTGCTGTAAATATGTTTATTCCTGCTGTAAACGTGTTTATACGTGCTGTAAACATGGTTATTTCTGCTGTAAATGTGTTCATTTCTGCTGTAAACATGTTTACTTCTGCTGTAAATATGATTATTCCTGCTGTAAACATGTTTATTCCTGCTGTAAACGTGTTTATTTCTGCTGTAAACATGATTACTTCTGCTGTAAATATGTTTATTCCTGCTGTAAACATGTTTATTTCTGCTGTAAACGTGTTTATTTCTGCTGTAAACGTGTTTATTTCTGCTGTAAACGTGTTTATTTCTTCCGTAAACATGTTTATTCCTGCTGTAAACGTGTTTATTCCTGCTGTAAACCTGTTTATTTCTGCTGTAAACGTGTTTACTTCTGCTGTAATTATGTTTATTCCTGCTGTAAACGTGTTTATTCCTGCTGTAAACGTGTTTATTTCTGCTGTAAACATGTTCATTTCTGCTGTAAACGTGTTTATTTCTGCTGTAAACGTGTTTATTTCTGCTGTAAACGTGTTTATTTCTGCTGTAAATGTTTATTTCTTCTGTAAACGTGTTTATTCCTGCTGTAAACCTGTTTATTTCTGCTGTAAACATGTTTCCTTCTGCTGTAAATATGTTTATTCCTGCTGTAAACATGTTTATTCCTGCTGTAAACGTGTTTATTTCTGCTGTAAACGTGTTTATTTCTGCTGTAAATGTGTTTATTTCTGCTGTAAACCTGTTTATTTCTGCTGTAAATATGTTTATTTCTGCTGTAAACGTGTTTATTTCTGCTGTAAATGTGTTTATTTCTGCTGTAAACCTGTTTATTTCTGCTGTAAATATGTTTATTTCTGCTGTAAACGTGTTTATTTCTGCTGTAAACGTGTTTATTCCTGCTGTAAACATGTTTATTTCTGCTGTAAACGTTTTTTATTCCTGCTGTAAATATGTTTATTACTGCTGTAAACATGTTTATTCTTGCTGTAAACGTGTTTATTTCTGCTGTAAATATGTTTATTCCTGCTGCAAACGTGTTTATTCCTGCTGTGAATGTTTTTTATTCCTGCTGTAAACCTGTTTATTTCTGCTGTAAACGTGTTTATTTCTGCTGTAATTATGTTTATTCCTGCTGTAAACGTGTTTATTCCTGCTGTAAATGTGTTTATTTCTGCTGTAAACATGTTTATTTCTTCCGTAAACATGTTTATTCCTGCTGTAAACATGTTTATTCCTGCTGTAAACATGTTTATTCCTGCTGTAAACCTGTTTATTTCTGCTGTAAACATGTTTCCTTCTGCTGTAAATATGTTTATTCCTGCTGTAAACATGTTTATTCCTGCTGTAAACGTGTTTATTTCTGCTGTAAACGTGTTTATTTCTGCTGTAAATGTGTTTATTTCTGCTGTAAACCTGTTTATTTCTGCTCTAAATATGTTTATTTCTGCTGTAAACGTGTTTATTTCTGCTGTAAACCTGTTTATTTCTGCTGTAAATATGTTTATTTCTGCTGTAAACGTGTTTATTTCTGCTGTAAATGTGTTTATTTCTGCTGTAAACCTGTTTATTTCTGCAGTAAATATGTTTATTTCTGCTGTAAACGTGTTTATTTCTGCTGTAAATGTGTTTATTTCTGCTGTAAATGTTTATTTCTGCTGTAAACCTGTTTATTTCTGCTGTAAATATGTTTATTTCTGCTGTAAACGTGTTTATTTCTGCTGTAAATGTGTTTATTTCTGCTGTAAATGTTTATTTCTTCTGTAAACGTGTTTATTCCTGCTGTAAATATGTTTATTTCTGCTGTAAACGTGTTTATTTCTGCTGTAAATGTGTTTATTTCTGCTGTAAACCTGATTATTTCTGCTGTAAATATGTTTATTTCTGCTGTAAACGTGTTTATTTCTGCTGTAAACGTGTTTATTCCTGCTGTAAACGTGTTTATTTCTGCTGTAAATATGTTTATTTCTGCTGTAAACGTGTTTATTCCTGCTGTAAACGTTTTTTATTCCTGCTGTAAATATGTTTATTACTGCTGTAAACATGTTTATTCTTGCTGTAAACGTGTTTATTTCTGCTGTAAACGTGTTTATTTCTGCTGTAAATGTTTATTTCTTCTGTAAACGTGTTTATTCCTGCTGTAAACCTGTTTATTTCTGCTGTAAACATGTTCCCTTCTGCTGTAAATATGTTTATTCCTGCTGTAAACATGTTTATTCCTGCTGTAAACGTGTTTATTTCTGCTGTAAACGTGTTTATTTCTGCTGTAAATGTGTTTATTTCTGCTGTAAACCTGTTTATTTCTGCTGTAAATATGTTTATTTCTGCTGTAAATGTGTTTATTTCTGCTGTAACCCTGTTTATTTCTGCTGTAAATATGTTTATTTCTGCTGTAAACGTGTTTATTTCTGCTGTAAACGTGTTTATTCCTGCTGTAAACATGTTTATTTCTGCTGTAAATATGTTTATTTCTGCTGTAAACGTGTTTATTCCTGCTGTAAACGTTTTTTATTCCTGCTGTAAATATGTTTATTACTGCTGTAAACATGTTTATTCTTGCTGTAAACGTGTTTATTTCTGCTGTAAATATGTTTATTCCTGCTGCAAACGTGTTTATTCCTGCTGTGAATGTTTTTTATTCCTGCTGTAAACCTGTTTATTTCTGCTGTAAACGTGTTTATTTCTGCTGTAATTATGTTTATTCCTGCTGTAAACGTGTTTATTCCTGCTGTAAATGTGTTTATTTCTGCTGTAAACATGTTTATTTCTTCCGTAAACATGTTTATTCCTGCTGTAAACATGTTTATTCCTGCTGTAAACATGTTTATTCCTGCTGTAAACCTGTTTATTTCTGCTGTAAACATGTTTCCTTCTGCTGTAAATATGTTTATTTCTGCTGTAAATGTGTTTATTTCTGCTTTAAACCTGTTTATTTCTGCAGTAAATATGTTTATTTCTGCTGTAAACGTGTTTATTTCTGCTGTAAATGTGTTTATTTCTGCTGTAAATGTTTATTTCTTCTGTAAACGTGTTTATTCCTGCTGTAAATATGTTTATTTCTGCTGTAAACGTGTTTATTTCTGCTGTAAATGTGTTTATTTCTGCTGTAAACCTGTTTATTTCTGCTGTAAATATGTTTATTTCTGCTGTAAACGTGTTTATTTCTGCTGTAAACGTGTTTATTCCTGCTGTAAACGTGTTTATTTCTGCTGTAAATATGTTTATTTCTGCTGTAAACGTGTTTATTCCTGCTGTAAACGTTTTTTATTCCTGCTGTAAACCTGTTTATTACTGCTGTAAACATGTTTATTCTTGCTGTAAACGTGTTTATTTCTACTGTAAATATGTTTATTCCTGCTGTAAACGTATTTATTTCTGCTGTAAATATGTTTATTCCTGCTGTAAACGTGTTTTTTTCTGCTGTAAACGTGTTTATTTCTTCCGTAAACATGTTTATTTCTGCTGTAATCATGTTTATTTCTGCTGTAAACATGTATATTTATGCTGCAAACATGTTTATTCCTGCTGTAAACATGTTTTTTCCTGCTGTAAACCTGTTTATTTCTGCTGTAAACGTGTTTACTTCTGCTGTAAATATGTTTATTCCTGCTGTAAACATGTTTATTTCTGCTGTAAATATGTTTATTCCTGCTGTAAACGTGTTTATACGTGCTGTAAACATGGTTATTTCTGCTGTAAATATGTTTATTACTGCTGTAAACATGTTTATCCTTGCTGTAAACGTGTTTATTTCTGCTGTAAATATGTTTGTTCCTGCTGTAAACATGTTTATTTCTGCTGTAAATATGTTTATTCCTGCTGTAAACGTGTTTATACGTGCTGTAAACATGGTTATTTCTGCTGTAAATGTGTTTATTTCTGCTGTAAACATGTTTACTTCTGCTGTAAATATGATTATTCCTGCTGTAAACATGTTTATTTCGGCTGTAAACGTGTTTATTCCTGCTGCAAACCTGTTTATTTCTGCTGTAAACGTGTTTATTTCTGCTGTAAACATGTTTATTTCTTCCGTAAACATGTTTGTTCCTGCTGTAAACGTGTTTATTCCTGCTGTAAACCTGTTTATTTCTGCTGTAAACGTGTTTACTTCTGCTGTAATTGTTTATTCCTGCTGTAAACGTGTTTATTCCTGCTGTAAACGTGTTTATTTCTGCTGTAAACATGTTTATTTCTTCCATAAACATGTTTATTCCTGCTGTAAACGTGTTTATTCCTGCTGTAAACGTGTTTATTTCTGCTGTAAACATGTTTATTTCTTCCGTAAACATGTTTATTCCTGCTGTAAACATGTTTATTCCTGCTGTAAACCTGTTTATTTCTGCTGTAAACATGTTTATTTCTGCTGTAAACATGTTTATTTCTGCTGTAAACGAGTTTATTTCTGCTGTAAACGTGTTTATTTCTGCTGTAAACGTGTTTATTTCTTCCGTAAACATGTTTGTTCCTGCTGTAAACATGTTTATTCCTGCTGTAAACCTGTTTATTTCTGCTGTAAACATGTTTACTTCTGCTGTAAATATGTTTATTCCTGCTGTAAACATGTTTATTTCTGCTGTAAACGTGTTTATTTCTGCTGTAAACGTGTTTATTTCTGCTGTAAACATGTTTATTTCTTCCGTAAACATGTTTATTCCTGCTGCAAACGTGTTTATTCCTGCTGTGAATGTTTTTTATTCCTGCTGTAAACCTGTTTATTTCTGCTGTAAACGTGTTTATTTCTGCTGTAATTATGTTTATTCCTGCTGTAAACGTGTTTATTCCTGCTGTAAATGTGTTTATTTCTGCTGTAAACATGTTTATTTCTTCCGTAAACATGTTTATTCCTCCTGTAAACATGTTTATTCCTGCTGTAAACATGTTTATTCCTGCTGTAAACCTGTTTATTTCTGCTGTAAACATGTTTCCTTCTGCTGTAAATATGTTTATTCCTGCTGTAAACATGTTTATTCCTGCTGTAAACGTGTTTATTTCTGCTGTAAACGTGTTTATTTCTGCTGTAAATGTGTTTATTTCTGCTGTAAACCTGTTTATTTCTGCTCTAAATATGTTTATTTCTGCTGTAAACGTGTTTATTTCTGCTGTAAATATGTTTATTTCTGCTGTAAATATGTTTATTTCTGCTGTAAACGTGTTTATTTCTGCTGTAAATGTGTTTATTTCTGCTGTAAACCTGTTTATTTCTGCAGTAAATATGTTTATTTCTGCTGTAAACGTGTTTATTTCTGCTGTAAATGTGTTTATTTCTGCTGTAAATGTTTATTTCTTCTGTAAACGTGTTTATTCCTGCTGTAAATATGTTTATTTCTGCTGTAAACGTGTTTATTTCTGCTGTAAATGTGTTTATTTCTGCTGTAAACCTGTTTATTTCTGCTGTAAATATGTTTATTTCTGCTGTAAACGTGTTTATTTCTGCTGTAAACGTGTTTATTCCTGCTGTAAACGTGTTTATTTCTGCTGTAAATATGTTTATTTCTGCTGTAAACGTGTTTATTCCTGCTGTAAACGTTTTTTATTCCTGCTGTAAATATGTTTATTACTGCTGTAAACATGTTTATTCTTGCTGTAAACGTGTTTATTTCTACTGTAAATATGTTTATTCCTGCTGTAAACGTATTTATTTCTGCTGTAAATATGTTTATTCCTGCTGTAAACGTGTTTTTTTCTGCTGTAAATATGTTTATTCCTGCTGTAAACGTGTTTATTTCTGCTGTAAACGTGTTTATTTCTGCTGTAAACGTGTTTATTTCTGCTGTAAATATGTTTATTTCTGCTGTAAAGGTGTTTATTCCTGCTGTAAACGAGTTTATTTCTGCTGTAAACATGTTTATTTCTTCCGTAAACATGTTTATTTCTGCTGTAATCATGTTTATTTCTGCTGTAAACATGTATATTTATGCTGCAAACATGTTTATTCCTGCTGTAAACATGTTTTTTCCTGCTGTAAACCTGTTTATTTCTGCTGTAAACGTGTTTACTTCTGCTGTAAATATGTTTATTCCTGCTGTAAACATGTTTATTTCTGCTGTAAATATGTTTATTCCTGCTGTAAACGTGTTTATACGTGCTGTAAACATGGTTATTTCTGCTGTAAATATGTTTATTACTGCTGTAAACATGTTTATCCTTGCTGTAAACGTGTTTATTTCTGCTGTGAATATGTTTGTTCCTGCTGTAAACATGTTTATTTCTGCTGTAAATATGTTTATTCCTGCTGTAAACGTGTTTATACGTGCTGTAAACATGGTTATTTCTGCTGTAAATGTGTTTATTTCTGCTGTAAACATGTTTACTTCTGCTGTAAACGTGTTTATTTCTGCTGTAAACATGTTTATTTCTTCCGTAAACATGTTTGTTCCTGCTGTAAACGTGTTTATTCCTGCTGTAAACCTGTTTATTTCTGCTGTAAACGTGTTTACTTCTGCTGTAATTGTTTATTCCTGCTGTAAACGTGTTTATTCCTGCTGTAAACGTGTTTATTTCTGCTGTAAACATGTTTATTTCTTCCATAAACATGTTTATTCCTGCTGTAAACGTGTTTATTCCTGCTGTAAACGTGTTTATTTCTGCTGTAAACATGTTTATTTCTTCCGTAAACATGTTTATTCCTGCTGTAAACATGTTTATTCCTGCTGCAAACCTGTTTATTTCTGCTGTAAACATGTTTATTTCTGCTGTAAACATGTTTATTTCTGCTGTAAACGTGTTTATTTCTGCTGTAAACGTGTTTATTTCTTCCGTAAACATGTTTATTCCTGCTGTAAACATGTTTATTCCTGCTGTAAACCTGTTTATTTCTGCTGTAAACATGTTTACTTCTGCTGTAAATATGTTTATTCCTGCTGTAAACATGTTTATTTCTGCTGTAAACGTGTTTATTTCTGCTGTAAACGTGTTTATTTCTGCTGTAAACATGTTTATTTCTTCCGTAAACATGTTTATTCCTGCTGTAAACGTGTTTATTCCTGCTGTAAACCTGTTTATTTCTGCTGTAAACGTGTTTACTTCTGCTGTAATTATGTTTATTCCTGCTGTAAACGTGTTTATTCCTGCTGTAAACGTGTTTATTTCTGCTGTAAACATGTTTATTTCTGCTGTAAACGTGTTTATTTCTGCTGTAAACGTGTTTATTTCTGCTGTAAATGTTTATTTCTTCTGTAAACGTGTTTATTCCTGCTGTAAACCTGTTTATTTCTGCTGTAAACATGTTTCCTTCTGCTGTAAATATGTTTATTCCTGCTGTAAACATGTTTATTCCTGCTGTAAACGTGTTTATTTCTGCTGTAAACGTGTTTATTTCTGCTATAAATGTGTTTATTTCTGCTGTAAACCTGTTTATTTATGCTGTAAATATGTTTATTTCTGCTGTAAACGTGTTTATTTCTGCTGTAAACGTGTTTATTTCTGCTGTAAATATGTTTATTTCTGCTGTAAAGGTGTTTATTCCTGCTGTAAACGAGTTTATTTCTGCTGTAAACATGTTTATTTCTTCCGTAAACATGTTTATTTCTGCTGTAATCATGTTTATTTCTGCTGTAAACATGTATATTTATGCTGCAAACATGTTTATTCCTGCTGTAAACATGTTTTTTCCTGCTGTAAACCTGTTTATTTCTGCTGTAAACGTGTTTACTTCTGCTGTAAATATGTTTATTCCTGCTGTAAACATGTTTATTTCTGCTGTAAATATGTTTATTCCTGCTGTAAACGTGTTTATACGTGCTGTAAACATGGTTATTTCTGCTGTAAATATGTTTATTACTGCTGTAAACATGTTTATCCTTGCTGTAAACGTGTTTATTTCTGCTGTAAATATGTTTGTTCCTGCTGTAAACATGTTTATTTCTGCTGTAAATATGTTTATTCCTGCTGTAAACGTGTTTATACGTGCTGTAAACATGGTTATTTCTGCTGTAAATGTGTTTATTTCTGCTGTAAACATGTTTACTTCTGCTGTAAATATGATTATTCCTGCTGTAAACATGTTTATTTCGGCTGTAAACGTGTTTATTCCTGCTGCAAACCTGTTTATTTCTGCTGTAAACGTGTTTATTTCTGCTGTAAACGTGTTTATTCCTGCTGTAAACCTGTTTATTTCTGCTGTAAACGTGTTTACTTCTGCTGTAATTATGTTTATTCCTGCTGTAAACGTGTTTATTCCTGCTGTAAACGTGTTTATTTCTGCTGTAAACATGTTTATTTCTGCTGTAAACGTGTTTATTTCTGCTGTAAACGTGTTTATTTCTGCTGTAAACGTGTTTATTTCTGCTGTAAATGTTTATTTCTTCTGTAAACGTGTTTATTCCTGCTGTAAACCTGTTTATTTCTGCTGTAAACATGTTTCCTTCTGCTGTAAATATGTTTATTCCTGCTGTAAACATGTTTATTCCTGCTGTAAACGTGTTTATTTCTGCTGTAAACCTGTTTATTTCTGCTGTAAACATGTTTACTTCTGCTGTAAATATGTTTATTCCTGCTGTAAACATGTTTATTTCTGCTGTAAACGTGTTTATTTCTGCTGTAAACGTGTTTATTTCTGCTGTAAACATGTTTATTTCTTCCGTAAACATGTTTATTCCTGCTGCAAACGTGTTTATTCCTGCTGTGAATGTTTTTTATTCCTGCTGTAAACCTGTTTATTTCTGCTGTAAACGTGTTTATTTCTGCTGTAATTATGTTTATTCCTGCTGTAAACGTGTTTATTCCTGCTGTAAATGTGTTTATTTCTGCTGTAAACATGTTTATTTCTTCCGTAAACATGTTTATTCCTGCTGTAAACATGTTTATTCCTGCTGTAAACATGTTTATTCCTGCTGTAAACCTGTTTATTTCTGCTGTAAACATGTTTCCTTCTGCTGTAAATATGTTTATTCCTGCTGTAAACATGTTTATTCCTGCTGTAAACGTGTTTATTTCTGCTGTAAACGTGTTTATTTCTGCTGTAAATGTGTTTATTTCTGCTGTAAACCTGTTTATTTCTGCTCTAAATATGTTTATTTCTGCTGTAAACGTGTTTATTTCTGCTGTAAACCTGTTTATTTCTGCTGTAAATATGTTTATTTCTGCTGTAAACGTGTTTATTTCTGCTGTAAATGTGTTTATTTCTGCTGTAAACCTGTTTATTTCTGCAGTAAATATGTTTATTTCTGCTGTAAACGTGTTTATTTCTGCTGTAAATGTGTTTATTTCTGCTGTAAATGTTTATTTCTTCTGTAAACGTGTTTATTCCTGCTGTAAATATGTTTATTTCTGCTGTAAACGTGTTCATTTCTGCTGTAAATGTGTTTATTTCTGCTGTAAACCTGTTTATTTCTGCTGTAAATATGTTTATTTCTGCTGTAAACGTGTTTATTTCTGCTGTAAACGTGTTTATTCCTGCTGTAAACGTGTTTATTTCTGCTGTAAATATGTTTATTTCTGCTGTAAACGTGTTTATTCCTGCTGTAAACGTTTTTTATTCCTGCTGTAAATATGTTTATTACTGCTGTAAACATGTTTATTCTTGCTGTAAACGTGTTTATTTCTACTGTAAATATGTTTATTCCTGCTGTAAACGTATTTATTTCTGCTGTAAATATGTTTATTCCTGCTGTAAACGTGTTTTTTTCTGCTGTAAATATGTTTATTCCTGCTGTAAACGTGTTTATTTCTGCTGTAAACGTGTTTATTTCTGCTGTAAACGTGTTTATTTCTGCTGTAAATATGTTTATTTCTGCTGTAAAGGTGTTTATTCCTGCTGTAAACGAGTTTATTTCTGCTGTAAACATGTTTATTTCTTCCGTAAACATGTTTATTTCTGCTGTAATCATGTTTATTTCTGCTGTAAACATGTATATTTATCCTGCAAACAAGTTTATTCCTGCTGTAAACATGTTTTTTCCTGCTGTAAACCTGTTTATTTCTGCTGTAAACGTGTTTACTTCTGCTGTAAATATGTTTATTCCTGCTGTAAACATGTTTATTTCTGCTGTAAATATGTTTATTCCTGCTGTAAACGTGTTTATACGTGCTGTAAACATGGTTATTTCTGCTGTAAATATGTTTATTACTGCTGTAAACATGTTTATCCTTGCTGTAAACGTGTTTATTTCTGCTGTAAATATGTTTGTTCCTGCTGTAAACATGTTTATTTCTGCTGTAAATATGTTTATTCCTGCTGTAAACGTGTTTATACGTGCTGTAAACATGGTTATTTCTGCTGTAAATGTGTTTATTTCTGCTGTAAACATGTTTACTTCTGCTGTAAATATGATTATTCCTGCTGTAAACATGTTTATTTCGGCTGTAAACGTGTTTATTCCTGCTGCAAACCTGTTTATTTCTGCTGTAAACGTGTTTATTTCTGCTCTAAACATGTTTATTTCTTCCGTAAACATGTTTGTTCCTGCTGTAAACGTGTTTATTCCTGCTGTAAACCTGTTTATTTCTGCTGTAAACGTGTTTACTTCTGCTGTAATTGTTTATTCCTGCTGTAAACGTGTTTATTCCTGCTGTAAACGTGTTTATTTCTGCTGTAAACATGTTTATTTCTTCCATAAACATGTTTATTCCTGCTGTAAACGTGTTTATTCCTGCTGTAAACATGTTTATTTCTTCCGTAAACATGTTTATTCCTGCTGTAAACATGTTTATTCCTGCTGTAAACCTGTTTATTTCTGCTGTAAACATGTTTATTTCTGCTGTAAACATGTTTATTTCTGCTGTAAACGTGTTTATTTCTGCTGTAAACGTGTTTATTTCTGCTGTAAACGTGTTTATTTCTTCCGTAAACATGTTTATTCCTGCTGTAAACATGTTTATTCCTGCTGTAAACCTGTTTATTTCTGCTGTAAACATGTTTACTTCTGCTGTAAATATGTTTATTCCTGCTGTAAACATGTTTATTTCTGCTGTAAACTTGTTTATTTCTGCTGTAAACGTGTTTATTTCTGCTGTAAACATGTTTATTTCTTCCGTAAACATGTTTATTCCTGCTGTAAACGTGTTTATTCCTGCTGTAAACCTGTTTATTTCTGCTGTAAACGTGTTTACTTCTGCTGTAATTATGTTTATTCCTGCTGTAAACGTGTTTATTCCTGCTGTAAACGTGTTTATTTCTGCTGTAAACGTGTTTATTTCTGCTGTAAACATGTTTATTTCTGCTGTAAACGTGTTTATTTCTGCTGTAAACGTGTTTATTTCTGCTGTAAATGTTTATTTCTTCTGTAAACGTGTTTATTCCTGCTGTAAACCTGTTTATTTCTGCTGTAAACATGTTTCCTTCTGCTGTAAATATGTTTATTCCTGCTGTAAACATGTTTATTCCTGCTGTAAACGTGTTTATTTCTGCTGTAAACGTGTTTATTTCTGCTGTAAATGTGTTTATTTCTGCTGTAAACCTGTTTATTTCTGCTGTAAATATGTTTATTTCTGCTGTAAACGTGTTTATTTCTGCTGTAAACGTGTTTATTCCTGCTGTAAACGTGTTTATTTCTGCTGTAAATATGTTTATTTCTGCTGTAAACGTGTTTATTCCTGCTGTAAACGTTTTTTATTCCTGCTGTAAATATGTTTATTACTGCTGTAAACATGTTTATTCTTGCTGTAAACGTGTTTATTTCTGCTGTAAATATGTTTATTCCTGCTGCAAACGTGTTTATTCCTGCTGTGAATGTTTTTTATTCCTGCTGTAAACCTGTTTAATCCTGCTGTAAACGTGTTTATTCCTGCTGTAAACCTGTTTATTTCTGCTGTAAACGTGTTTACTTCTGCTGTAATTATGTTTATTCCTGCTGTAAACGTGTTTATTCCTGCTGTAAACGTGTTTATTTCTGCTGTAAATATGTTTATTTCTGCTGTAAATATGTTTATTTCTGCTGTAAACGTGTTTATTTCTGCTGTAAACGTGTTTATTTCTGCTGTAAATGTTTATTTCTTCTGTAAACGTGTTTATTCCTGCTGTAAACCTGTTTATTTCTGCTGTAAACATGTTTCCTTCTGCTGTAAATATGTTTATTCCTGCTGTAAACATGTTTATTCCTGCTGTAAACGTTTTTTATTCCTGCTGTAAATATGTTTATTACTGCTGTAAACATGTTTATTCTTGCTGTAAACGTGTTTATTTCTGTTGTAAATATGTTTATTCCTGCTGCAAACGTGTTTATTCCTGCTGTGAATGTTTTTTATTCCTGCTGTAAACCTGTTTATTTCTGCTGTAAACGTGTTTATTTCTGCTGTAAATATGTTTAATCCTGCTGTAAACGTGTTTATTCCTGCTGTAAACCTGTTTATTTCTGCTGTAAACGTGTTTATTTCTGCTGTAAATATGTTTATTTCTGCTGTAAACGTGTTTATTCCTGCTGTAAACATGTTTATTTCTGCTGTAAACGTGTTTATTTCTGCTGTAAACCTGTTTATTTCTGCTGTAAACGTGTTTATTTCTGCTGTAAATATGTTTATTTCTGCTGTAAACATGTATATTTATGCTGCAAACATGTTTATTCCTGCTGTAATTATGTTTATTCCTGCTGTAAACCTGTTTATTTCTGCTGTAAACGTGTTTATTTGTGCTGTAAATATGTTTATTTCTGCTGTAAACGTGTTTATTTCTGCTGTAAACGTGTATATTTATGCTGCAAACATGTTTATTCCTGCTGTAAACATGTTTATTCCTGCTGTAAACCTGTTTATTTCTGCTGTAAACGTGTTTACTTCTGCTGTAAATATGTTTATTCCTGCTGTAAACGTGTTTATTTCTGCTGTAAATATGTTTGTTCCTGCTGTAAACATGTTTATTTCTGCTGTAAATATGTTTATTCCTGCTGTAAACGTGTTTATACGTGCTGTAAACATGGTTATTTCTGCTGTAAATGTGTTTATTTCTGCTGTAAACATGTTTACTTCTGCTGTAAATATGATTATTCCTGCTGTAAACATGTTTATTTCGGCTGTAAACGTGTTTATTCCTGCTGCAAACCTGTTTATTTCTGCTGTAAACGTGTTTATTTCTGCTCTAAACATGTTTATTTCTTCCGTAAACATGTTTGTTCCTGCTGTAAACGTGTTTATTCCTGCTGTAAACCTGTTTATTTCTGCTGTAAACGTGTTTACTTCTGCTGTAATTGTTTATTCCTGCTGTAAACGTGTTTATTCCTGCTGTAAACGTGTTTATTTCTGCTGTAAACATGTTTATTTCTTCCATAAACATGTTTATTCCTGCTGTAAACGTGTTTATTCCTGCTGTAAACATGTTTATTTCTTCCGTAAACATGTTTATTCCTGCTGTAAACATGTTTATTCCTGCTGTAAACCTGTTTATTTCTGCTGTAAACATGTTTATTTCTGCTGTAAACATGTTTATTTCTGCTGTAAACGTGTTTATTTCTGCTGTAAACGTGTTTATTTCTGCTGTAAACGTGTTTATTTCTTCCGTAAACATGTTTATTCCTGCTGTAAACATGTTTATTCCTGCTGTAAACCTGTTTATTTCTGCTGTAAACATGTTTACTTCTGCTGTAAATATGTTTATTCCTGCTGTAAACATGTTTATTTCTGCTGTAAACTTGTTTATTTCTGCTGTAAACGTGTTTATTTCTGCTGTAAACATGTTTATTTCTTCCGTAAACATGTTTATTCCTGCTGTAAACGTGTTTATTCCTGCTGTAAACCTGTTTATTTCTGCTGTAAACGTGTTTACTTCTGCTGTAATTATGTTTATTCCTGCTGTAAACGTGTTTATTCCTGCTGTAAACGTGTTTATTTCTGCTGTAAACGTGTTTATTTCTGCTGTAAACATGTTTATTTCTGCTGTAAACGTGTTTATTTCTGCTGTAAACGTGTTTATTTCTGCTGTAAATGTTTATTTCTTCTGTAAACGTGTTTATTCCTGCTGTAAACCTGTTTATTTCTGCTGTAAACATGTTTCCTTCTGCTGTAAATATGTTTATTCCTGCTGTAAACATGTTTATTCCTGCTGTAAACGTGTTTATTTCTGCTGTAAACGTGTTTATTTCTGCTGTAAATGTGTTTATTTCTGCTGTAAACCTGTTTATTTCTGCTGTAAATATGTTTATTTCTGCTGTAAACGTGTTTATTTCTGCTGTAAACGTGTTTATTCCTGCTGTAAACGTGTTTATTTCTGCTGTAAATATGTTTATTTCTGCTGTAAACGTGTTTATTCCTGCTGTAAACGTTTTTTATTCCTGCTGTAAATATGTTTATTACTGCTGTAAACATGTTTATTCTTGCTGTAAACGTGTTTATTTCTGCTGTAAATATGTTTATTCCTGCTGCAAACGTGTTTATTCCTGCTGTGAATGTTTTTTATTCCTGCTGTAAACCTGTTTAATCCTGCTGTAAACGTGTTTATTCCTGCTGTAAACCTGTTTATTTCTGCTGTAAACGTGTTTACTTCTGCTGTAATTATGTTTATTCCTGCTGTAAACGTGTTTATTCCTGCTGTAAACGTGTTTATTTCTGCTGTAAATATGTTTATTTCTGCTGTAAATATGTTTATTTCTGCTGTAAACGTGTTTATTTCTGCTGTAAACGTGTTTATTTCTGCTGTAAATGTTTATTTCTTCTGTAAACGTGTTTATTCCTGCTGTAAACCTGTTTATTTCTGCTGTAAACATGTTTCCTTCTGCTGTAAATATGTTTATTCCTGCTGTAAACATGTTTATTCCTGCTGTAAACGTTTTTTATTCCTGCTGTAAATATGTTTATTACTGCTGTAAACATGTTTATTCTTGCTGTAAACGTGTTTATTTCTGTTGTAAATATGTTTATTCCTGCTGCAAACGTGTTTATTCCTGCTGTGAATGTTTTTTATTCCTGCTGTAAACCTGTTTATTTCTGCTGTAAACGTGTTTATTTCTGCTGTAAATATGTTTAATCCTGCTGTAAACGTGTTTATTCCTGCTGTAAACCTGTTTATTTCTGCTGTAAACGTGTTTATTTCTGCTGTAAATATGTTTATTTCTGCTGTAAACGTGTTTATTCCTGCTGTAAACGTGTTTATTTCTGCTGTAAACGTGTTTATTTCTGCTGTAAACCTGTTTATTTCTGCTGTAAACGTGTTTATTTCTGCTGTAAATATGTTTATTTCTGCTGTAAACATGTATATTTATGCTGCAAACATGTTTATTCCTGCTGTAATTATGTTTATTCCTGCTGTAAACCTGTTTATTTGTGCTGTAAACGTGTTTATTTGTGCTGTAAATATGTTTATTTCTGCTGTAAACGTGTTTATTTCTGCTGTAAACGTGTATATTTATGCTGCAAACATGTTTATTCCTGCTGTAAACATGTTTATTCCTGCTGTAAACCTGTTTATTTCTGCTGTAAACGTGTTTACTTCTGCTGTAAATATGTTTATTCCTGCTGTAAACATGTTTATTTCTGCTGTAAATATGTTTATTCCTGCTGTAAACGTGTTTATACGTGCTGTAAACATGGTTATTTCTGCTGTAAATATGTTTATTACTGCTGTAAACATGTTTATCCTTGCTGTAAACGTGTTTATTTCTGCTATAAATATGTTTGTTCCTGCTGTAAACATGTTTATTTCTGCTGTAAATATGTTTATTCCTGCTGTAAACGTGTTTATACGTGCTGTAAACATGGTTATTTCTGCTGTAAATGTGTTTATTTCTGCTGTAAACATGTTTATCCTTGCTGTAAACGTGTTTATTTCTGCTATAAATATGTTTGTTCCTGCTGTAAACATGTTTATTTCTGCTGTAAATATGTTTATTCCTGCTGTAAACGTGTTTATACGTGCTGTAAACATGGTTATTTCTGCTGTAAATGTGTTTATTTCTGCTGTAAACATGTTTACTTCTGCTGTAAATATGATTATTCCTGCTGTAAACATGTTTATTTCGGCTGTAAACGTGTTTATTTCTGCTGTAAACGTGTTTATTTCTTCCGTAAACATGTTTATTCCTGCTGTAAACGTGTTTATTCCTGCTGTAAACCTGTTTATTTCTGCTGTAAACGTGTTTATTTCTGCTGTAAACGTGTTTATTTCTTCCGTAAACATGTTTATTCCTGCTGTAAACGTGTTTATTCCTGCTGTAAACCTGTTTATTTCTGCTGTAAACGTGTTTACTTCTGCTGTAATTGTTTATTCCTGCTGTAAACGTGTTTATTCCTGCTGTAAACGTGTTTATTTCTGCTGTAAACATGTTTATTTCTTCCATAAACATGTTTATTCCTGCTGTAAACGTGTTTATTCCTGCTGTAAACGTGTTTATTTCTGCTGTAAACATGTTTATTTCTTCCGTAAACATGTTTATTCCTGCTGTAAACATGTTTATTCCTGCTGTAAACCTGTTTATTTCTGCTGTAAACATGTTTATTTCTGCTGTAAACATGTTTATTTCTGCTGTAAACGTGTTTATTTCTGCTGTAAACGTGTTTATTTCTGCTGTAAACGTGTTTATTTCTTCCGTAAACATGTTTATTCCTGCTGTAAACATGTTTATTCCTGCTGTAAACGTGTTTATTTCTGCTGTAAACATGTTTATTTCTTCCGTAAACATGTTTATTCCTGCTGTAAACATGTTTATTCCTGCTGTAAACCTGTTTATTTCTGCTGTAAACGTGTTTATTTCTGCTGTAAACGTGTTTATTTCTTCCGTAAACATGTTTATTCCTGCTGTAAACATGTTTATTCCTGCTGTAAACCTGTTTATTTCTGCTGTAAACATGTTTACTCCTGCTGTAAATATGTTTATTCCTGCTGTAAACGTGTTTATTCCTGCTGTAAACCTGTTTATTTCTGCTGTAAACGTGTTTACTTCTGCTGTAATTATGTTTATTCCTGCTGTAAACGTGTTTATTCCTGCTGTAAACGTGTTTATTTCTGCTGTAAACATGTTTATATCTGCTGTAAACGTGTTTATTTCTGCTGTAAATATGTTTATTTCTGCTGTAAACGTGTTTATTTCTGCTGTAAACATGTTTATTTCTGCTGTAAACATGTATATTTATGCTGCAAACATGTTTATTCCTGCTGTAAACATGTTTATTCCTGCTGTAAACCTGTTTATTTCTGCTGTAAACGTGTTTACTTCTGCTGTAAATATGTTTATTCCTGCTGTAAACATGTTTATTTCTGCTGTAAATATGTTTATTCCTGCTGTAAACGTGTTTATACGTGCTGTAAACATGGTTATTTCTGCTGTAAATATGTTTATTACTGCTGTAAACATGTTTATCCTTGCTGTAAACGTGTTTATTTCTGCTGTAAATATGTTTGTTCCTGCTGTAAACATGTTTATTTCTGCTGTAAATATGTTTATTCCTGCTGTAAACGTGTTTATACGTGCTGTAAACATGGTTATTTCTGCTGTAAATGTGTTTATTTCTGCTGTAAACATGTTTACTTCTGCTGTAAATATGATTATTCCTGCTGTAAACATGTTTATTTCGGCTGTAAACGTGTTTATTTCTGCTGTAAACGTGTTTATTTCTTCCGTAAACATGTTTATTCCTGCTGTAAACGTGTTTATTCCTGCTGTAAACCTGTTTATTTCTGCTGTAAACGTGTTTATTTCTGCTGTAAACGTGTTTATTTCTTCCGTAAACATGTTTATTCCTGCTGTAAACGTGTTTATTCCTGCTGTAAACCTGTTTATTTCTGCTGTAAACGTGTTTATTTCTGCTGTAAACGTGTTTATTTCTTCCGTAAACATGTTTATTCCTGCTGTAAACGTGTTTATTCCTGCTGTAAACCTGTTTATTTCTGCTGTAAACGTGTTTATTTCTGCTGTAAACATGTTTATTTCTTCCGTAAACATGTTTATTCCTGCTGTAAACGTGTTTATTCCTGCTGTAAACCTGTTTATTTCTGCTGTAAACGTGTTTACTTCTGCTGTAATTGTTTATTCCTGCTGTAAACGTGTTTATTCCTGCTGTAAACGTGTTTATTCCTGCTGTAAACGTGTTTATTCCTGCTGTAAACGTGTTTATTTCTGCTGTAAACATGTTTATTTCTTCCGTAAACATGTTTATTCCTGCTGTAAACATGTTTATTCCTGCTGTAAACCTGTTTATTTCTGCTGTAAACATGTTTATTTCTGCTGTAAACATGTTTATTTCTGCTGTAAACGTGTTTATTTCTGCTGTAAACGTGTTTATTTCTGCTGTAAACGTGTTTATTTCTTCCGTAAACATGTTTATTCCTGCTGTAAACATGTTTATTCCTGCTGTAAACCTGTTTATTTCTGCTGTAAACGTGTTTACTTCTGCTGTAAATATGTTTATTCCTGCTGTAAACATGTTTATTTCTGCTGTAAATATGTTTATTCCTGCTGTAAACGTGTTTATACGTGCTGTAAACATGGTTATTTCTGCTGTAAATATGTTTATTACTGCTGTAAACATGTTTATCCTTGCTGTAAACGTGTTTATTTCTGCTATAAATATGTTTGTTCCTGCTGTAAACATGTTTATTTCTGCTGTAAATATGTTTATTCCTGCTGTAAACGTGTTTATACGTGCTGTAAACATGGTTATTTCTGCTGTAAATGTGTTTATTTCTGCTGTAAACATGTTTATCCTTGCTGTAAACGTGTTTATTTCTGCTATAAATATGTTTGTTCCTGCTGTAAACATGTTTATTTCTGCTGTAAATATGTTTATTCCTGCTGTAAACGTGTTTATACGTGCTGTAAACATGGTTATTTCTGCTGTAAATGTGTTTATTTCTGCTGTAAACATGTTTACTTCTGCTGTAAATATGATTATTCCTGCTGTAAACATGTTTATTTCGGCTGTAAACGTGTTTATTTCTGCTGTAAACGTGTTTATTTCTTCCGTAAACATGTTTATTCCTGCTGTAAACGTGTTTATTCCTGCTGTAAACCTGTTTATTTCTGCTGTAAACGTGTTTATTTCTGCTGTAAACGTGTTTATTTCTTCCGTAAACATGTTTATTCCTGCTGTAAACGTGTTTATTCCTGCTGTAAACCTGTTTATTTCTGCTGTAAACGTGTTTACTTCTGCTGTAATTGTTTATTCCTGCTGTAAACGTGTTTATTCCTGCTGTAAACGTGTTTATTTCTGCTGTAAACATGTTTATTTCTTCCATAAACATGTTTATTCCTGCTGTAAACGTGTTTATTCCTGCTGTAAACGTGTTTATTTCTGCTGTAAACATGTTTATTTCTTCCGTAAACATGTTTATTCCTGCTGTAAACGTGTTTATTCCTGCTGTAAACGTGTTTATTTCTGCTGTAAACATGTTTATTTCTTCCATAAACATGTTTATTCCTGCTGTAAACGTGTTTATTCCTGCTGTAAACGTGTTTATTTCTGCTGTAAACATGTTTATTTCTTCCGTAAACATGTTTATTCCTGCTGTAAACATGTTTATTCCTGCTGTAAACCTGTTTATTTCTGCTGTAAACATGTTTATTTCTGCTGTAAACATGTTTATTTCTGCTGTAAACGTGTTTATTTCTGCTGTAAACGTGTTTATTTCTGCTGTAAACGTGTTTATTTCTTCCGTAAACATGTTTATTCCTGCTGTAAACATGTTTATTCCTGCTGTAAACGTGTTTATTTCTGCTGTAAACATGTTTATTTCTTCCGTAAACATGTTTATTCCTGCTGTAAACATGTTTATTCCTGCTGTAAACCTGTTTATTTCTGCTGTAAACGTGTTTATTTCTGCTGTAAACGTGTTTATTTCTTCCGTAAACATGTTTATTCCTGCTGTAAACATGTTTATTCCTGCTGTAAACCTGTTTATTTCTGCTGTAAACATGTTTACTCCTGCTGTAAATATGTTTATTCCTGCTGTAAACGTGTTTATTCCTGCTGTAAACCTGTTTATTTCTGCTGTAAACGTGTTTACTTCTGCTGTAATTATGTTTATTCCTGCTGTAAACGTGTTTATTCCTGCTGTAAACGTGTTTATTTCTGCTGTAAACATGTTTATATCTGCTGTAAACGTGTTTATTTCTGCTGTAAATATGTTTATTTCTGCTGTAAACGTGTTTATTTCTGCTGTAAACATGTTTATTTCTGCTGTAAACATGTATATTTATGCTGCAAACATGTTTATTCCTGCTGTAAACATGTTTATTCCTGCTGTAAACCTGTTTATTTCTGCTGTAAACGTGTTTACTTCTGCTGTAAATATGTTTATTCCTGCTGTAAACATGTTTATTTCTGCTGTAAATATGTTTATTCCTGCTGTAAACGTGTTTATACGTGCTGTAAACATGGTTATTTCTGCTGTAAATATGTTTATTACTGCTGTAAACATGTTTATCCTTGCTGTAAACGTGTTTATTTCTGCTGTAAATATGTTTGTTCCTGCTGTAAACATGTTTATTTCTGCTGTAAATATGTTTATTCCTGCTGTAAACGTGTTTATACGTGCTGTAAACATGGTTATTTCTGCTGTAAATGTGTTTATTTCTGCTGTAAACATGTTTACTTCTGCTGTAAATATGATTATTCCTGCTGTAAACATGTTTATTTCGGCTGTAAACGTGTTTATTTCTGCTGTAAACGTGTTTATTTCTTCCGTAAACATGTTTATTCCTGCTGTAAACGTGTTTATTCCTGCTGTAAACCTGTTTATTTCTGCTGTAAACGTGTTTATTTCTGCTGTAAACGTGTTTATTTCTTCCGTAAACATGTTTATTCCTGCTGTAAACGTGTTTATTCCTGCTGTAAACCTGTTTATTTCTGCTGTAAACGTGTTTATTTCTGCTGTAAACGTGTTTATTTCTTCCGTAAACATGTTTATTCCTGCTGTAAACGTGTTTATTCCTGCTGTAAACCTGTTTATTTCTGCTGTAAACGTGTTTATTTCTGCTGTAAACATGTTTATTTCTTCCGTAAACATGTTTATTCCTGCTGTAAACGTGTTTATTCCTGCTGTAAACCTGTTTATTTCTGCTGTAAACGTGTTTACTTCTGCTGTAATTGTTTATTCCTGCTGTAAACGTGTTTATTCCTGCTGTAAACGTGTTTATTCCTGCTGTAAACGTGTTTATTCCTGCTGTAAACGTGTTTATTTCTGCTGTAAACATGTTTATTTCTTCCGTAAACATGTTTATTCCTGCTGTAAACATGTTTATTCCTGCTGTAAACCTGTTTATTTCTGCTGTAAACATGTTTATTTCTGCTGTAAACATGTTTATTTCTGCTGTAAACGTGTTTATTTCTGCTGTAAACGTGTTTATTTCTGCTGTAAACGTGTTTATTTCTTCCGTAAACATGTTTATTCCTGCTGTAAACATGTTTATTCCTGCTGTAAACCTGTTTATTTCTGCTGTAAACGTGTTTACTTCTGCTGTAAATATGTTTATTCCTGCTGTAAACATGTTTATTTCTGCTGTAAATATGTTTATTCCTGCTGTAAACGTGTTTATACGTGCTGTAAACATGGTTATTTCTGCTGTAAATATGTTTATTACTGCTGTAAACATGTTTATCCTTGCTGTAAACGTGTTTATTTCTGCTATAAATATGTTTGTTCCTGCTGTAAACATGTTTATTTCTGCTGTAAATATGTTTATTCCTGCTGTAAACGTGTTTATACGTGCTGTAAACATGGTTATTTCTGCTGTAAATGTGTTTATTTCTGCTGTAAACATGTTTATCCTTGCTGTAAACGTGTTTATTTCTGCTATAAATATGTTTGTTCCTGCTGTAAACATGTTTATTTCTGCTGTAAATATGTTTATTCCTGCTGTAAACGTGTTTATACGTGCTGTAAACATGGTTATTTCTGCTGTAAATGTGTTTATTTCTGCTGTAAACATGTTTACTTCTGCTGTAAATATGATTATTCCTGCTGTAAACATGTTTATTTCGGCTGTAAACGTGTTTATTTCTGCTGTAAACGTGTTTATTTCTTCCGTAAACATGTTTATTCCTGCTGTAAACGTGTTTATTCCTGCTGTAAACCTGTTTATTTCTGCTGTAAACGTGTTTATTTCTGCTGTAAACGTGTTTATTTCTTCCGTAAACATGTTTATTCCTGCTGTAAACGTGTTTATTCCTGCTGTAAACCTGTTTATTTCTGCTGTAAACGTGTTTACTTCTGCTGTAATTGTTTATTCCTGCTGTAAACGTGTTTATTCCTGCTGTAAACGTGTTTATTTCTGCTGTAAACATGTTTATTTCTTCCATAAACATGTTTATTCCTGCTGTAAACGTGTTTATTCCTGCTGTAAACGTGTTTATTTCTGCTGTAAACATGTTTATTTCTTCCGTAAACATGTTTATTCCTGCTGTAAACATGTTTATTCCTGCTGTAAACCTGTTTATTTCTGCTGTAAACATGTTTATTTCTGCTGTAAACATGTTTATTTCTGCTGTAAACGTGTTTATTTCTGCTGTAAACGTGTTTATTTCTGCTGTAAACGTGTTTATTTCTTCCGTAAACATGTTTATTCCTGCTGTAAACATGTTTATTCCTGCTGTAAACCTGTTTATTTCTGCTGTAAACATGTTTATTTCTTCCGTAAACATGTTTATTCCTGCTGTAAACGTGTTTATTCCTGCTGTAAACCTGTTTATTTCTGCTGTAAACGTGTTTACTTCTGCTGTAATTGTTTATTCCTGCTGTAAACGTGTTTATTCCTGCTGTAAACGTGTTTATTTCTGCTGTAAACATGTTTATTTCTTCCATAAACATGTTTATTCCTGCTGTAAACGTGTTTATTCCTGCTGTAAACGTGTTTATTTCTGCTGTAAACATGTTTATTTCTTCCGTAAACATGTTTATTCCTGCTGTAAACATGTTTATTCCTGCTGTAAACCTGTTTATTTCTGCTGTAAACGTGTTTATTTCTGCTGTAAACGTGTTTATTTCTTCCGTAAACATGTTTATTCCTGCTGTAAACATGTTTATTCCTGCTGTAAACCTGTTTATTTCTGCTGTAAACATGTTTACTCCTGCTGTAAATATGTTTATTCCTGCTGTAAACATGTTTATTTCTGCTGTAAACGTGTTTATTTCTGCTGTAAACGTGTTTATTTCCTCCGTAAACATGTTTATTCCTGCTGTAAACGTGTTTATTCCTGCTGTAAACCTGTTTATTTCTGCTGTAAACGTGTTTATTTCTGCTGTAAACGTGTTTATTTCTTCCGTAAACATGTTTATTCCTGCTGTAAACGTGTTTATTCCTGCTGTAAACCTGTTTATTTCTGCTGTAAACGTGTTTACTTCTGCTGTAATTATGTTTATTCCTGCTGTAAACGTGTTTATTCCTGCTGTAAACGTGTTTATTTCTGCTGTAAACATGTTTATATCTGCTGTAAACGTGTTTATTTCTGCTGTAAATATGTTTATTTCTGCTGTAAACGTGTTTATTTCTGCTGTAAACATGTTTATTTCTGCTGTAAACATGTTTATCCTTGCTGTAAACGTGTTTATTTCTGCTATAAATATGTTTGTTCCTGCTGTAAACATGTTTATTTCTGCTGTAAATATGTTTATTCCTGCTGTAAACGTGTTTATACGTGCTGTAAACATGGTTATTTCTGCTGTAAATGTGTTTATTTCTGCTGTAAACATGTTTACTTCTGCTGTAAATATGATTATTCCTGCTGTAAACATGTTTATTTCGGCTGTAAACGTGTTTATTTCTGCTGTAAACGTGTTTATTTCTTCCGTAAACATGTTTATTCCTGCTGTAAACGTGTTTATTCCTGCTGTAAACCTGTTTATTTCTGCTGTAAACGTGTTTATTTCTGCTGTAAACGTGTTTATTTCTTCCGTAAACATGTTTATTCCTGCTGTAAACGTGTTTATTCCTGCTGTAAACCTGTTTATTTCTGCTGTAAACGTGTTTACTTCTGCTGTAATTGTTTATTCCTGCTGTAAACGTGTTTATTCCTGCTGTAAACGTGTTTATTTCTGCTGTAAACATGTTTATTTCTTCCATAAACATGTTTATTCCTGCTGTAAACGTGTTTATTCCTGCTGTAAACGTGTTTATTTCTGCTGTAAACATGTTTATTTCTTCCGTAAACATGTTTATTCCTGCTGTAAACATGTTTATTCCTGCTGTAAACCTGTTTATTTCTGCTGTAAACATGTTTATTTCTGCTGTAAACATGTTTATTTCTGCTGTAAACGTGTTTATTTCTGCTGTAAACGTGTTTATTTCTGCTGTAAACGTGTTTATTTCTTCCGTAAACATGTTTATTCCTGCTGTAAACATGTTTATTCCTGCTGTAAACCTGTTTATTTCTGCTGTAAACATGTTTATTTCTTCCGTAAACATGTTTATTCCTGCTGTAAACGTGTTTATTCCTGCTGTAAACCTGTTTATTTCTGCTGTAAACGTGTTTACTTCTGCTGTAATTGTTTATTCCTGCTGTAAACGTGTTTATTCCTGCTGTAAACGTGTTTATTTCTGCTGTAAACATGTTTATTTCTTCCATAAACATGTTTATTCCTGCTGTAAACGTGTTTATTCCTGCTGTAAACGTGTTTATTTCTGCTGTAAACATGTTTATTTCTTCCGTAAACATGTTTATTCCTGCTGTAAACATGTTTATTCCTGCTGTAAACCTGTTTATTTCTGCTGTAAACGTGTTTATTTCTGCTGTAAACGTGTTTATTTCTTCCGTAAACATGTTTATTCCTGCTGTAAACATGTTTATTCCTGCTGTAAACCTGTTTATTTCTGCTGTAAACATGTTTACTCCTGCTGT
This sequence comes from Telmatherina bonti, assembly GCF_933228915.1. Classification (NCBI taxonomy): domain Eukaryota; kingdom Metazoa; phylum Chordata; class Actinopteri; order Atheriniformes; family Telmatherinidae; genus Telmatherina; species Telmatherina bonti. The sequence goes on along the minus strand of NC_136625.1, from coordinate 41,179,454 downwards.
AAATATGTTTATTCCTGCTGTAAACATGTTTATTTCTGCTGTAAACGTGTTTATTTCTGCTGTAAACGTGTTTATTTCCTCCGTAAACATGTTTATTCCTGCTGTAAACGTGTTTATTCCTGCTGTAAACCTGTTTATTTCTGCTGTAAACGTGTTTATTTCTGCTGTAAACGTGTTTATTTCTTCCGTAAACATGTTTATTCCTGCTGTAAACGTGTTTATTCCTGCTGTAAACCTGTTTATTTCTGCTGTAAACGTGTTTACTTCTGCTGTAATTATGTTTATTCCTGCTGTAAACGTGTTTATTCCTGCTGTAAACGTGTTTATTTCTGCTGTAAACATGTTTATATCTGCTGTAAACGTGTTTATTTCTGCTGTAAATATGTTTATTTCTGCTGTAAACGTGTTTATTTCTGCTGTAAACATGTTTATTTCTGCTGTAAACATGTATATTTATGCTGCAAACATGTTTATTCCTGCTGTAAACATGTTTATTCCTGCTGTAAACCTGTTTATTTCTGCTGTAAACGTGTTTACTTCTGCTGTAAATATGTTTATTCCTGCTGTAAACATGTTTATTTCTGCTGTAAATATGTTTATTCCTGCTGTAAACGTGTTTATACGTGCTGTAAACATGGTTATTTCTGCTGTAAATATGTTTATTACTGCTGTAAACATGTTTATCCTTGCTGTAAACGTGTTTATTTCTGCTGTAAATATGTTTGTTCCTGCTGTAAACATGTTTATTTCTGCTGTAAATATGTTTATTCCTGCTGTAAACGTGTTTATACGTGCTGTAAACATGGTTATTTCTGCTGTAAATGTGTTTATTTCTGCTGTAAACATGTTTACTTCTGCTGTAAATATGATTATTCCTGCTGTAAACATGTTTATTTCGGCTGTAAACGTGTTTATTTCTGCTGTAAACGTGTTTATTTCTTCCGTAAACATGTTTATTCCTGCTGTAAACGTGTTTATTCCTGCTGTAAACCTGTTTATTTCTGCTGTAAACGTGTTTATTTCTGCTGTAAACGTGTTTATTTCTTCCGTAAACATGTTTATTCCTGCTGTAAACGTGTTTATTCCTGCTGTAAACCTGTTTATTTCTGCTGTAAACGTGTTTATTTCTGCTGTAAACGTGTTTATTTCTTCCGTAAACATGTTTATTCCTGCTGTAAACGTGTTTATTCCTGCTGTAAACCTGTTTATTTCTGCTGTAAACGTGTTTATTTCTGCTGTAAACATGTTTATTTCTTCCGTAAACATGTTTATTCCTGCTGTAAACGTGTTTATTCCTGCTGTAAACCTGTTTATTTCTGCTGTAAACGTGTTTACTTCTGCTGTAATTGTTTATTCCTGCTGTAAACGTGTTTATTCCTGCTGTAAACGTGTTTATTCCTGCTGTAAACGTGTTTATTCCTGCTGTAAACGTGTTTATTTCTGCTGTAAACATGTTTATTTCTTCCGTAAACATGTTTATTCCTGCTGTAAACATGTTTATTCCTGCTGTAAACCTGTTTATTTCTGCTGTAAACATGTTTATTTCTGCTGTAAACATGTTTATTTCTGCTGTAAACGTGTTTATTTCTGCTGTAAACGTGTTTATTTCTGCTGTAAACGTGTTTATTTCTTCCGTAAACATGTTTATTCCTGCTGTAAACATGTTTATTCCTGCTGTAAACCTGTTTATTTCTGCTGTAAACATGATTATTCCTGCTGTAAACATGTTTATTTCGGCTGTAAACGTGTTTATTTCTGCTGTAAACGTGTTTATTTCTTCCGTAAACATGTTTATTCCTGCTGTAAACGTGTTTATTCCTGCTGTAAACCTGTTTATTTCTGCTGTAAACGTGTTTATTTCTGCTGTAAACGTGTTTATTTCTTCCGTAAACATGTTTATTCCTGCTGTAAACGTGTTTATTCCTGCTGTAAACCTGTTTATTTCTGCTGTAAACGTGTTTATTTCTGCTGTAAACGTGTTTATTTCTTCCGTAAACATGTTTATTCCTGCTGTAAACGTGTTTATTCCTGCTGTAAACCTGTTTATTTCTGCTGTAAACGTGTTTATTTCTGCTGTAAACATGTTTATTTCTTCCGTAAACATGTTTATTCCTGCTGTAAACGTGTTTATTCCTGCTGTAAACCTGTTTATTTCTGCTGTAAACGTGTTTACTTCTGCTGTAATTGTTTATTCCTGCTGTAAACGTGTTTATTCCTGCTGTAAACGTGTTTATTCCTGCTGTAAACGTGTTTATTCCTGCTGTAAACGTGTTTATTTCTGCTGTAAACATGTTTATTTCTTCCGTAAACATGTTTATTCCTGCTGTAAACATGTTTATTCCTGCTGTAAACCTGTTTATTTCTGCTGTAAACATGTTTATTTCTGCTGTAAACATGTTTATTTCTGCTGTAAACGTGTTTATTTCTGCTGTAAACGTGTTTATTTCTGCTGTAAACGTGTTTATTTCTTCCGTAAACATGTTTATTCCTGCTGTAAACATGTTTATTCCTGCTGTAAACCTGTTTATTTCTGCTGTAAACATGTTTACTTCTGCTGTAAATATGTTTATTCCTGCTGTAAACATGTTTATTTCTGCTGTAAACATGTTTATTCCTGCTGTAAACGTGTTTATTCCTGCTGTAAATATGTTTATTTCTGCTGTAAACGTGTTTATTCCTGCTGTAAACGTGTTTATTTCTGCTGTAAATATGTTTATTTCTGCTGTAAACGTGTTTATTCCTGCTGTAAACTTTTTTTATTCCTGCTGTAAATATGTTTATTACTGCTGTAAACATGTTTATTCTTGCTGTAAACGTGTTTATTTCTGTTGTAAATATGTTTATTCCTGCTGCAAACGTGTTTATTCCTGCTGTGAATGTTTTTTATTCCTGCTGTAAACCTGTTTATTTCTGCTGTAAACGTGTTTATTTCTGCTGTAAATATGTTTAATCCTGCTGTAAACGTGTTTATTCCTGCTGTAAACCTGTTTATTTCTGCTGTAAACGTGTTTATTTCTGCTGTAAATATGTTTATTTCTGCTGTAAACGTGTTTATTCCTGCTGTAAACGTGTTTATTTCTGATGTAAACGTGTTTATTTCTGCTGTAAACCTGTTTATTTCTTCTGTAAACGTGTTTATTTCTGCTGTAAATATGTTTATTTCTGCTGTAAACATGTATATTTATGCTGCAAACATGTTTATTCCTGCTGTAATTATGTTTATTCCTGCTGTAAACCTGTTTATTTCTGCTGTAAACGTGTTTATTTCTGCTGTAAATATGTTTATTTCTGCTGTAAACGTGTTTATTTCTGCTGTAAACGTGTTTATTTCTGCTGTAAACATGTATATTTATGCTGCAAACATGTTTATTCCTGCTGTAAACATGTTTATTCCTGCTGTAAACCTGTTTATTTCTGCTGTAAACGTGTTTACTTCTGCTGTAAATATGTTTATTCCTGCTGTAAACATGTTTATTTCTGCTGTAAATATGTTTATTCCTGCTGTAAACGTGTTTATACGTGCTGTAAACATGGTTATTTCTGCTGTAAATATGTTTATTACTGCTGTAAACATGTTTATCCTTGCTGTAAACGTGTTTATTTCTGCTATAAATATGTTTGTTCCTGCTGTAAACATGTTTATTTCTGCTGTAAATATGTTTATTCCTGCTGTAAACGTGTTTATACGTGCTGTAAACATGGTTATTTCTGCTGTAAATGTGTTTATTTCTGCTGTAAACATGTTTACTTCTGCTGTAAATATGATTATTCCTGCTGTAAACATGTTTATTTCGGCTGTAAACGTGTTTATTTCTGCTGTAAACGTGTTTATTTCTTCCGTAAACATGTTTATTCCTGCTGTAAACGTGTTTATTCCTGCTGTAAACCTGTTTATTTCTGCTGTAAACGTGTTTATTTCTGCTGTAAACGTGTTTATTTCTTCCGTAAACATGTTTATTCCTGCTGTAAACGTGTTTATTCCTGCTGTAAACCTGTTTATTTCTGCTGTAAACGTGTTTACTTCTGCTGTAATTGTTTATTCCTGCTGTAAACGTGTTTATTCCTGCTGTAAACGTGTTTATTTCTGCTGTAAACATGTTTATTTCTTCCATAAACATGTTTATTCCTGCTGTAAACGTGTTTATTCCTGCTGTAAACGTGTTTATTCCTGCTGTAAACGTGTTTATTTCTGCTGTAAACATGTTTATTTCTTCCGTAAACATGTTTATTCCTGCTGTAAACATGTTTATTCCTGCTGTAAACCTGTTTATTTCTGCTGTAAACATGTTTATTTCTGCTGTAAACATGTTTATTTCTGCTGTAAACGTGTTTATTTCTGCTGTAAACGTGTTTATTTCTGCTGTAAACGTGTTTATTTCTTCCGTAAACATGTTTATTCCTGCTGTAAACATGTTTATTCCTGCTGTAAACCTGTTTATTTCTGCTGTAAACATGTTTATTTCTTCCGTAAACATGTTTATTCCTGCTGTAAACGTGTTTATTCCTGCTGTAAACCTGTTTATTTCTGCTGTAAACGTGTTTACTTCTGCTGTAATTGTTTATTCCTGCTGTAAACGTGTTTATTCCTGCTGTAAACGTGTTTATTTCTGCTGTAAACATGTTTATTTCTTCCATAAACATGTTTATTCCTGCTGTAAACGTGTTTATTCCTGCTGTAAACGTGTTTATTTCTGCTGTAAACATGTTTATTTCTTCCGTAAACATGTTTATTCCTGCTGTAAACATGTTTATTCCTGCTGTAAACCTGTTTATTTCTGCTGTAAACATGTTTATTTCTGCTGTAAACATGTTTATTTCTGCTGTAAACGTGTTTATTTCTGCTGTAAACGTGTTTATTTCTGCTGTAAACGTGTTTATTTCTTCCGTAAACATGTTTATTCCTGCTGTAAACATGTTTATTCCTGCTGTAAACCTGTTTATTTCTGCTGTAAACATGTTTACTCCTGCTGTAAATATGTTTATTCCTGCTGTAAACATGTTTATTTCTGCTGTAAACGTGTTTATTTCTGCTGTAAACGTGTTTATTTCCTCCGTAAACATGTTTATTCCTGCTGTAAACGTGTTTATTCCTGCTGTAAACCTGTTTATTTCTGCTGTAAACGTGTTTATTTCTGCTGTAAACGTGTTTATTTCTTCCGTAAACATGTTTATTCCTGCTGTAAACGTGTTTATTCCTGCTTTAAACCTGTTTATTTCTGCTGTAAACGTGTTTACTTCTGCTGTAATTATGTTTATTCCTGCTGTAAACGTGTTTATTCCTGCTGTAAACGTGTTTATTTCTGCTGTAAACATGTTTATATCTGCTGTAAACGTGTTTATTTCTGCTGTAAATATGTTTATTTCTGCTGTAAACGTGTTTATTTCTGCTGTAAACATGTTTATTTCTGCTGTAAACATGTATATTTATGCTGCAAACATGTTTATTCCTGCTGTAAACATGTTTATTCCTGCTGTAAACCTGTTTATTTCTGCTGTAAACGTGTTTACTTCTGCTGTAAATATGTTTATTCCTGCTGTAAACATGTTTATTTCTGCTGTAAATATGTTTATTCCTGCTGTAAACGTGTTTATACGTGCTGTAAACATGGTTATTTCTGCTGTAAATATGTTTATTACTGCTGTAAACATGTTTATCCTTGCTGTAAACGTGTTTATTTCTGCTGTAAATATGTTTGTTCCTGCTGTAAACATGTTTATTTCTGCTGTAAATATGTTTATTCCTGCTGTAAACGTGTTTATACGTGCTGTAAACATGGTTATTTCTGCTGTAAATGTGTTTATTTCTGCTGTAAACATGTTTACTTCTGCTGTAAATATGATTATTCCTGCTGTAAACATGTTTATTTCGGCTGTAAACGTGTTTATTTCTGCTGTAAACATGTTTATTTCTGCTGTAAACGTGTTTACTTCTGCTGTAATTGTTTATTCCTGCTGTAAACGTGTTTATTCCTGCTGTAAACGTGTTTATTCCTGCTGTAAACGTGTTTATTCCTGCTGTAAACGTGTTTATTTCTGCTGTAAACATGTTTATTTCTTCCGTAAACATGTTTATTCCTGCTGTAAACATGTTTATTCCTGCTGTAAACCTGTTTATTTCTGCTGTAAACATGTTTATTTCTGCTGTAAACATGTTTATTTCTGCTGTAAACGTGTTTATTTCTGCTGTAAACGTGTTTATTTCTGCTGTAAACGTGTTTATTTCTTCCGTAAACATGTTTATTCCTGCTGTAAACATGTTTATTCCTGCTGTAAACCTGTTTATTTCTGCTGTAAACATGTTTACTTCTGCTGTAAATATGTTTATTCCTGCTGTAAACATGTTTATTTCTGCTGTAAACATGTTTATTCCTGCTGTAAACGTGTTTATTCCTGCTGTAAATATGTTTATTTCTGCTGTAAACGTGTTTATTCCTGCTGTAAACGTGTTTATTTCTGCTGTAAATATGTTTATTTCTGCTGTAAACGTGTTTATTCCTGCTGTAAACTTTTTTTATTCCTGCTGTAAATATGTTTATTACTGCTGTAAACATGTTTATTCTTGCTGTAAACGTGTTTATTTCTGCTGTAAATATGTTTATTCCTGCTGCAAACGTGTTTATTCCTGCTGTGAATGTTTTTTATTCCTGCTGTAAACCTGTTTATTCCTGCTGTAAACCTGTTTATTTCTGCTGTAAACGTGTTTATTTCTGCTGTAAATATGTTTATTTCTTCTGTAAACGTGTTTATTCCTGCTGTAAACGTGTTTATTTCTGCTGTAAACGTGTTTATTTCTGCTGTAAACGTGTTTATTTCTGCTGTAAATATGTTTATTTCTGCTATAAAGGTGTTTATTCCTGCTGTAAACGAGTTTATTTCTGCTGTAAACATGTTTGTTTCTTCCGTAAACATGTTTATTTCTGCTGTAAACATGTTTATTTCTGCTGTAAACATGTATATTTATGCTGCAAACATGTTTATTCCTGCTGTAAACATGTTTATTCCTGCTTTAAACCTGTTTATTTCTGCTGTAAACGTGTTTACTTCTGCTGTAAATATGTTTATTCCTGCTGTAAACATGTTTATTTCTGCTGTAAATATGTTTATTCCTTCTGTAAACGTGTTTATACGTGCTGTAAACATGGTTATTTCTGCTGTAAATATGTTTATTACTGCTGTAAACATGTTTATTCTTGCTGTAAACTTGTTTATTTCTGCTGTAAATATGTTTACTCCTGCTGTAAACATGTTTATTTCTGCTGTAAATATGTTTATTCCTGCTGTAAACGTGTTTATACGTGCTGTAAACATGGTTATTTCTGCTGTAAATGTGTTTATTTCTGCTGTAAACATGTTTACTTCTGCTGTAAATATGATTATTCCTGCTGTAAACATGTTTATTTCGGCTGTAAACGTGTTTATTTCTGCTGTAAACGTGTTTATTTCTTCCGTAAACATGTTTATTCCTGCTGTAAACGTGTTTATTCCTGCTGTAAACCTGTTTATTTCTGCTGTAAACGTGTTTATTTCTGCTGTAAACGTGTTTATTTCTTCCGTAAACATGTTTATTCCTGCTGTAAACGTGTTTATTCCTGCTGTAAACCTGTTTATTTCTGCTGTAAACGTGTTTACTTCTGCTGTAACTGTTTATTCCTGCTGTAAACGTGTTTATTCCTGCTGTAAACGTGTTTATTTCTGCTGTAAACATGTTTATTTCTTCCATAAACATGTTTATTTCTGCTGTAAATATGTTTATTTCTGCTATAAAGGTGTTTATTCCTGCTGTAAACGAGTTTATTTCTGCTGTAAACATGTTTGTTTCTTCCGTAAACATGTTTATTTCTGCTGTAAACATGTTTATTTCTGCTGTAAACATGTATATTTATGCTGCAAACATGTTTATTCCTGCTGTAAACATGTTTATTCCTGCTTTAAACCTGTTTATTTCTGCTGTAAACGTGTTTACTTCTGCTGTAAATATGTTTATTCCTGCTGTAAACATGTTTATTTCTGCTGTAAATATGTTTATTCCTTCTGTAAACGTGTTTATACGTGCTGTAAACATGGTTATTTCTGCTGTTAATATGTTTATTACTGCTGTAAACATGTTTATTCTTGCTGTAAACTTGTTTATTTCTGCTGTAAATATGTTTACTCCTGCTGTAAACATGTTTATTTCTGCTGTAAATATGTTTATTCCTGCTGTAAACGTGTTTATACGTGCTGTAAACATGGTTATTTCTGCTGTAAATGTGTTTATTTCTGCTGTAAACATGTTTACTTCTGCTGTAAATATGATTATTCCTGCTGTAAACATGTTTATTTCGGCTGTAAACGTGTTTATTTCTGCTGTAAACGTGTTTATTTCTTCCGTAAACATGTTTATTCCTGCTGTAAACGTGTTTATTCCTGCTGTAAACCTGTTTATTTCTGCTGTAAACGTGTTTATTTCTGCTGTAAACGTGTTTATTTCTTCCGTAAACATGTTTATTCCTGCTGTAAACGTGTTTATTCCTGCTGTAAACCTGTTTATTTCTGCTGTAAACGTGTTTACTTCTGCTGTAATTGTTTATTCCTGCTGTAAACGTGTTTATTCCTGCTGTAAACGTGTTTATTTCTGCTGTAAACATGTTTATTTCTTCCATAAACATGTTTATTCCTGCTGTAATTATGTTTATTCCTGCTGTAAACGTGTTTATTCCTGCTGTAAACGTGTTTATTTCTGCTGTAAACATGTTTATTTCTGCTGTAAATATGTTTATTCCTGCTGTAAACATGTTTACTTCTGCTGTAAATATGTTTATTCCTGCTGTAAACATGTTTATTTCTGCTGTGAACGTGTTTATTTCTGCTGTAAACGTGTTTATTTCTGCTGTAAACGTGTTTATTTCTTCCGTAAACATGTTTATTCCTGCTGTAAACATGTTTATTCCTGCTGTAAACCTGTTTATTTCTGCTGTAAACATGTTTACTTCTGCTGTAAATATGTTTATTTCTGCTGTAAACGTGTTTATTTCTGCTGTAAACGTGTTTATTTCTTCCGTAAACATGTTTATTCCTGCTGTAAACGTGTTTATTCCTGCTGTAAACCTGTTTATTTCTGCTGTAAACGTGTTTATTTCTGCTGTAAACGTGTTTATTTCTTCCGTAAACATGTTTATTCCTGCTGTAAACGTGTTTATTCCTGCTGTAAACCTGTTTATTTCTGCTGTAAACATGTTTACTTCTGCTGTAATTATGTTTATTCCTGCTGTAAACGTGTTTATTCCTGCTGTAAACGTGTTTATTTCTGCTGTAAACATGTTTATTTCTTCCGTAAACATTTTTATTCCTGCTGTAAACATGTTTATTCCTGCTGTAAACCTGTTTATTTCTGCTGTAAACATGTTTACTTCTGCTTTAAATATGTTTATTCCTGCTGTAAACATGTTTATTACTGCTGTAAACGTGTTTATTTCTACTGTAAACGTGTTTCTTTCTGCTGTAAATGTGTTTATTTCTGCTGTAAACCTGTTTATTTCTGCTGTAAATATGTTTATTTCTGCTGTAAACGTGTTTATTCCTGCTGTAAACATGTTTATGTCTGCTGTAAACGTGTTTATTTCTGCTGCAAACATGTTTATTTCTTCCGTAAACATGTTTATTCCTGCTGTAAACATGTTTATTCCTGCTGTAAACCTGTTTATTTCTGCTGTAAACATGTTTCCTTCTGCTGTAAATATGTTTATTCCTGCTGTAAACGTGTTTATTTCTGCTGTAAACGTGTTTATTTCTGCTCTAAATATGTTTATTTCTGCTGTAAACGTGTTTATTTCTGCTGTAAACCTGTTTATTTCTGCTGTAAATATGTTTATTTCTGCTGTAAACGTGTTTATTTCTGCTGTAACTGTGTTTATTTCTGCTGTAAACCTGTTTATTTCTGCTGTAAATATGTTTATTTCTGCTGTAAACGTGTTTATTTCTGCTGTAAACGTGTTTATTCCTGCTGTAAACATGTTTATTTCTGCTGTAAATATGTTTATTTCTGCTGTAAACATGTTTATTCCTGCTGTAAACGTTTTTTATTCCTGCTGTAAATATGTTTATTACTGCTGTAAACATGTTTATTCTTGCTGTAAACGTGTTTATTTCTGCTGTAAATATGTTTATTCCTGCTGTAAACGTATTTATTTCTGCTGTAAATACGTTTATTCCTGCTGTAAACGTGTTTTTTTCTGCTGTAAATATGTTTATTCCTGCTGCAAACGTGTTTATTCCTGCTGTGAATGTTTTTTATTCCTGCTGTAAACCTGTTTATTTCTGCTGTAAACGTGTTTATTTCTGCTGTAAATATGTTTAATCCTGCTGTAAACGTGTTTATTCCTGCTGTAAACCTGTTTATTTCTGCTGTAAACGTGTTTATTTCTGCTGTAAATATGTTTATTTCTGCTGTAAATGTGTTTATTCCTGCTGTAAACGAGTTTATTTCTGCTGTAAACATGTTTATTTCTGCTGTAAATATGTTTATTCCTGCTGTAAACGTGTTTATACGTGCTGTAAACATGGTTATTTCTGCTGTAAATGTGTTTATTTCTGCTGTAAACATGTTTACTTCTGCTGTAAATATGATTATTCCTGCTGTAAACATGTTTATTTCGGCTGTAAACGTGTTTATTTCTGCTGTAAACGTGTTTATTTCTTCCGTAAACATGTTTATTCCTGCTGTAAACGTGTTTATTCCTGCTGTAAACCTGTTTATTTCTGCTGTAAACGTGTTTATTTCTGCTGTAAACGTGTTTATTTCTTCCGTAAACATGTTTATTCCTGCTGTAAACGTGTTTATTCCTGCTGTAAACCTGTTTATTTCTGCTGTAAACGTGTTTACTTCTGCTGTAATTGTTTATTCCTGCTGTAAACGTGTTTATTCCTGCTGTAAACGTGTTTATTTCTGCTGTAAACATGTTTATTTCTTCCATAAACATGTTTATTTCTGCTGTAAATATGTTTATTTCTACTATAAAGGTGTTTATTCCTGCTGTAAACGAGTTTATTTCTGCTGTAAACATGTTTGTTTCTTCCGTAAACATGTTTATTTCTGCTGTAAACATGTTTATTTCTGCTGTAAACATGTATATTTATGCTGCAAACATGTTTATTCCTGCTGTAAACATGTTTATTCCTGCTTTAAACCTGTTTATTTCTGCTGTAAACGTGTTTACTTCTGCTGTAAATATGTTTATTCCTGCTGTAAACATGTTTATTTCTGCTGTAAATATGTTTATTCCTTCTGTAAACGTGTTTATACGTGCTGTAAACATGGTTATTTCTGCTGTAAATATGTTTATTACTGCTGTAAACATGTTTATTTCGGCTGTAAACGTGTTTATTTCTGCTGTAAACGTGTTTATTTCTTCCGTAAACATGTTTATTCCTGCTGTAAACGTGTTTATTCCTGCTGTAAACCTGTTTATTTCTGCTGTAAACGTGTTTATTTCTGCTGTAAACGTGTTTATTTCTTCCGTAAACATGTTTATTCCTGCTGTAAACGTGTTTATTCCTGCTGTAAACCTGTTTATTTCTGCTGTAAACGTGTTTACTTCTGCTGTAATTGTTTATTCCTGCTGTAAACGTGTTTATTCCTGCTGTAAACGTGTTTATTTCTGCTGTAAACATGTTTATTTCTTCCATAAACATGTTTATTCCTGCTGTAATTATGTTTATTCCTGCTGTAAACGTGTTTATTCCTGCTGTAAACGTGTTTATTTCTGCTGTAAACATGTTTATTTCTGCTGTAAATATGTTTATTCCTGCTGTAAACATGTTTACTTCTGCTGTAAATATGTTTATTCCTGCTGTAAACATGTTTATTTCTGCTGTGAACGTGTTTATTTCTGCTGTAAACGTGTTTATTTCTGCTGTAAACGTGTTTATTTCTTCCGTAAACATGTTTATTCCTGCTGTAAACATGTTTATTCCTGCTGTAAACCTGTTTATTTCTGCTGTAAACATGTTTACTTCTGCTGTAAATATGTTTATTTCTGCTGTAAACGTGTTTATTTCTGCTGTAAACGTGTTTATTTCTTCCGTAAACATGTTTATTCCTGCTGTAAACGTGTTTATTCCTGCTGTAAACCTGTTTATTTCTGCTGTAAACGTGTTTATTTCTGCTGTAAACGTGTTTATTTCTTCCGTAAACATGTTTATTCCTGCTGTAAACGTGTTTATTCCTGCTGTAAACCTGTTTATTTCTGCTGTAAACATGTTTACTTCTGCTGTAATTATGTTTATTCCTGCTGTAAACGTGTTTATTCCTGCTGTAAACGTGTTTATTTCTGCTGTAAACATGTTTATTTCTTCCGTAAACATTTTTATTCCTGCTGTAAACATGTTTATTCCTGCTGTAAACCTGTTTATTTCTGCTGTAAACATGTTTACTTCTGCTTTAAATATGTTTATTCCTGCTGTAAACATGTTTATTACTGCTGTAAACGTGTTTATTTCTACTGTAAACGTGTTTCTTTCTGCTGTAAATGTGTTTATTTCTGCTGTAAACCTGTTTATTTCTGCTGTAAATATGTTTATTTCTGCTGTAAACGTGTTTATTCCTGCTGTAAACATGTTTATTTCTGCTGTAAACGTGTTTATTTCTGCTGCAAACATGTTTATTTCTTCCGTAAACATGTTTATTCCTGCTGTAAACATGTTTATTCCTGCTGTAAACCTGTTTATTTCTGCTGTAAACATGTTTCCTTCTGCTGTAAATATGTTTATTCCTGCTGTAAACGTGTTTATTTCTGCTGTAAACGTGTTTATTTCTGCTCTAAATATGTTTATTTCTGCTGTAAACGTGTTTATTTCTGCTGTAAACCTGTTTATTTCTGCTGTAAATATGTTTATTTCTGCTGTAAACGTGTTTATTTCTGCTGTAACTGTGTTTATTTCTGCTGTAAACCTGTTTATTTCTGCTGTAAATATGTTTATTTCTGCTGTAAACGTGTTTATTTCTGCTGTAAACGTGTTTATTCCTGCTGTAAACATGTTTATTTCTGCTGTAAATATGTTTATTTCTGCTGTAAACATGTTTATTCCTGCTGTAAACGTTTTTTATTCCTGCTGTAAATATGTTTATTACTGCTGTAAACATGTTTATTCTTGCTGTAAACGTGTTTATTTCTGCTGTAAATATGTTTATTCCTGCTGTAAACGTATTTATTTCTGCTGTAAATACATTTATTCCTGCTGTAAACGTGTTTTTTTCTGCTGTAAATATGTTTATTCCTGCTGCAAACGTGTTTATTCCTGCTGTGAATGTTTTTTATTCCTGCTGTAAACCTGTTTATTTCTGCTGTAAACGTGTTTATTTCTGCTGTAAATATGTTTAATCCTGCTGTAAACGTGTTTATTCCTGCTGTAAACCTGTTTATTTCTGCTGTAAACGTGTTTATTTCTGCTGTAAATATGTTTATTTCTGCTGTAAATGTGTTTATTCCTGCTGTAAACGAGTTTATTTCTGCTGTAAACATGTTTATTTCTTCCGTAAACATGTTTATTTCTGCTGTAAACATGTTTATTTCTGCTGTAAACATGTATATTTATGCTGCAAACATGTTTATTCCTGCTGTAAACATGTTTATTCCTGCTGTAAACGTGTTTACTTCTGCTGTAAATATGTTTATTCCTGCTGTAAACATGTTTATTTCTGCTGTAAATATGTTTATTCCTGCTGTAAACGTGTTTATACGTGCTGTAAACATGGTTATTTCTGCTGTAAATATGTTTATTACTGCTGTAAACATGTTTATTCTTGCTGTAAACGTGTTTATTTCTGCTGTAAATATGTTTATTCCTGCTGTAAACATGTTTATTTCTGCTGTAAATATGTTTATTCCTGCTGTAAACGTGTTTATACGTGCTGTAAACATGGTTATTTCTGCTGTAAATGTGTTTATTTCTGCTGTAAACATGTTTATTTCTGCTGTAAAGGTGTTTATTCCTGCTGTAAACGAGTTTATTTCTGCTGTAAATATGATTATTCCTGCTGTAAACATGTTTATTTCGGCTGTAAACGTGTTTATTTCTGCTGTAAACGTGTTTATTTCTTCCGTAAACATGTTTATTCCTGCTGTAAACGTGTTTATTCCTGCTGTAAACCTGTTTATTTCTGCTGTAAACGTGTTTATTTCTGCTGTAAACGTGTTTATTTCTTCCGTAAACATGTTTATTCCTGCTGTAAACGTGTTTATTCCTGCTGTAAACGTGTTTATTTCTGCTGTAAACATGTTTATTTCTTCCATAAACATGTTTATTCCTGCTGTAATTATGTTTATTCCTGCTGTAAACGTGTTTATTCCTGCTGTAAACATGTTTATTCCTGCTGTAAACATGTTTATTCCTGCTGTAAACCTGTTTATTTCTGCTGTAAACATGTTTATTTCTTCCGTAAACATGTTTATTCCTGCTGTAAACGTGTTTATTCCTGCTGTAAACCTGTTTATTTCTGCTGTAAACGTGTTTATTTCTGCTGTAAACGTGTTTATTTCTTCCGTAAACATGTTTATTCCTGCTGTAAACGTGTTTATTCCTGCTGTAAACCTGTTTATTTCTGCTGTAAACGTGTTTACTTCTGCTGTAATTATGTTTATTCCTGCTGTAAACGTGTTTATTCCTGCTGTAAACCTGTTTATTTCTGCTGTAAACATGTTTATTTCTTCCGTAAACATTTTTATTCCTGCTGTAAACATGTTTATTCCTGCTGTAAACCTGTTTATTTCTGCTGTAAACATGTTTACTTCTGCTTTAAATATGTTTATTCCTGCTGTAAACATGTTTAATACTGCTGTAAACGTGTTTATTTCTACTGTAAACGTGTTTATTTCTGCTGTAAATGTGTTTATTTCTGCTGTAAACCTGTTTATTTCTGCTGTAAACGTGTTTATTTCTGCTGTAAACGTGTTTATTTCTGCTGTAAACGTGTTTATTTCTGCTGTAAATGTTTATTTCTTCTGTAAACGTGTTTATTCCTGCTGTAAACATGTTTATTTCTGCTGTAAACGTGTTTATTTCTGCTGCAAACATGTTTATTTCTTCCGTAAACATGTTTATTCCTGCTGTAAACGTGTTTATTTCTGCTGTAAATGTGTTTATTTCTGCTGTAAACGTGTTTATTTCTGCTCTAAATATGTTTATTTCTGCTGTAAACGTGTTTATTTCTGCTGTAAACCTGTTTATTTCTGCTGTAAATATGTTTATTTCTGCTGTAAACGTGTTTATTTCTGCTGTAAATGTGTTTATTTCTGCTGTAAACCTGTTTATTTCTGCTGTAAATATGTTTATTTCTGCTGTAAACGTGTTTATTTCTGCTGTAAACGTGTTTATTTCTGCTGTAAACGTGTTTATTTCTTCCGTAAACATGTTTATTCCTGCTGTAAACGTGTTTATTCCTGCTGTAAACCTGTTTATTTCAGCTGTAAACGTGTTTACTTCTGCTGTAATTGTTTATTCCTGCTGTAAACGTGTTTATTCCTGCTGTAAACGTGTTTATTTCTGCTGTAAACATGTTTATTTCTTCCATAAACATGTTTATTCCTGCTGTAATTATGTTTATTCCTGCTGTAAACGTGTTTATTCCTGCTGTAAACATGTTTATTCCTGCTGTAAACATGTTTATTCCTGCTGTAAACCTGTTTATTTCTGCTGTAAACATGTTTATTTCTTCCGTAAACATGTTTATTCCTGCTGTAAACGTGTTTATTCCTGCTGTAAACGTGTTTATTTCTGCTGCAAACATGTTTATTTCTTCCGTAAACATGTTTATTCCTGCTGTAAACATGTTTATTCCTGCTGTAAACCTGTTTATTTCTGCTGTAAACATGTTTCCTTCTGCTGTAAATATGTTTATTCCTGCTGTAAACGTGTTTATTTCTGCTGTAAACGTGTTTATTTCTGCTGTAAATGTGTTTATTTCTGCTGTAAACGTGTTTATTTCTGCTCTAAATATGTTTATTTCTGCTGTAAACGTGTTTATTTCTGCTGTAAACCTGTTTATTTCTGCTGTAAATATGTTTATTTCTGCTGTAAACGTGTTTATTTCTGCTGTAAATGTGTTTATTTCTGCTGTAAACCTGTTTATTTCTGCTGTAAATATGTTTATTTCTGCTGTAAACGTGTTTATTTCTGCTGTAAACGTGTTTATTTCTGCTGTAAACGTGTTTATGTCTTCCGTAAACATGTTTATTCCTGCTGTAAACGTGTTTATTCCTGCTGTAAACCTGTTTATTTCAGCTGTAAACGTGTTTACTTCTGCTGTAATTGTTTATTCCTGCTGTAAACGTGTTTATTCCTGCTGTAAACGTGTTTATTTCTGCTGTAAACATGTTTATTTCTTCCATAAACATGTTTATTCCTGCTGTAATTATGTTTATTCCTGCTGTAAACGTGTTTATTCCTGCTGTAAACATGTTTATTCCTGCTGTAAACATGTTTATTCCTGCTGTAAACCTGTTTATTTCTGCTGTAAACATGTTTATTTCTTCCGTAAACATGTTTATTCCTGCTGTAAACGTGTTTATTCCTGCTGTAAACCTGTTTATTTCTGCTGTAAACGTGTTTATTTCTGCTGTAAACGTGTTTATTTCTTCCGTAAACATGTTTATTCCTGCTGTAAACGTGTTTATTCCTGCTGTAAACCTGTTTATTTCTGCTGTAAACGTGTTTACTTCTGCTGTAATTATGTTTATTCCTGCTGTAAACGTGTTTATTCCTGCTGTAAACGTGTTTATTTCTGCTGTAAACATGTTTATTTCTTCCGTAAACATTTTTATTCCTGCTGTAAACATGTTTATTCCTGCTGTAAACCTGTTTATTTCTGCTGTAAACATGTTTACTTCTGCTTTAAATATGTTTATTCCTGCTGTAAACATGTTTATTACTGCTGTAAACGTGTTTATTTCTACTGTAAACGTGTTTATTTCTGCTGTAAATGTGTTTATTTCTGCTGTAAACCTGTTTATTTCTGCTGTAAACGTGTTTATTTCTGCTGTAAACGTGTTTATTTCTGCTGTAAACGTGTTTATTTCTGCTGTAAATGTTTATTTCTTCTGTAAACGTGTTTATTCCTGCTGTAAACATGTTTATTTCTGCTGTAAACGTGTTTATTTCTGCTGCAAACATGTTTATTTCTTCCGTAAACATGTTTATTCCTGCTGTAAACATGTTTATTCCTGCTGTAAACCTGTTTATTTCTGCTGTAAACATGTTTCCTTCTGCTGTAAATATGTTTATTCCTGCTGTAAACGTGTTTATTTCTGCTGTAAACGTGTTTATTTCTGCTGTAAATGTGTTTATTTCTGCTGTAAACGTGTTTATTTCTGCTCTAAATATGTTTATTTCTGCTGTAAACGTGTTTATTTCTGCTGTAAACCTGTTTATTTCTGCTGTAAATATGTTTATTTCTGCTGTAAACGTGTTTATTTCTGCTGTAAATGTGTTTATTTCTGCTGTAAACCTGTTTATTTCTGCTGTAAACGTGTTTATTCCTGCTGTAAACATGTTTATTTCTGCTGTAAATATGTTTATTTCTGCTGTAAATATGTTTATTCCTGCTGTAAACGTATTTATTTCTGCTGTAAATACGTTTATTCCTGCTGTAAACGTGTTTTTTTCTGCTGTAAATATGTTTATTCCTGCTGCAAACGTGTTTATTCCTGCTGTGAATGTTTTTTATTCCATCTGTAAACCTGTTTATTTCTGCTGTAAACGTGTTTATTTCTGCTGTAAATATGTTTAATCCTGCTGTAAACGTGTTTATTCCTGCTGTAAACCTGTTTATTTCTGCTGCAAACGTGTTTATTTCTGCTGTAAATACGTTTATTTCTGCTGTAAACGTGTTTATTCCTGCTGTAAACGTGTTTATTTCTGCTGTAAACGTGTTTATTCCTGCTGTAAACCTGTTTATTTCTGCTGTAAACGTGTTTACTTCTGCTGTAAATATGTTTATTCCTGCTGTAAACATGGTTATTTCTGCTGTAAACGTGTTTATTCCTGCTGTAAACGTGTTTATACGTGCTGTAAACATGGTTATTTCTGCTGTAAATGTGTTTATTTCTGCTGTAAACCTGTTTATTTCTGCTCTAAATATGTTTATTTCTGCTGTAAATGTGTTTATTTCTGCTGTAAACCTGTTTATTTCTGCTCTAAATATGTTTATTTCTGCTGTAAACGTGTTTATTTCTGCTGTAAACCTGTTTATTTCTGCTGTAAATATGTTTATTTCTGCTGTAAATGTGTTTATTTCTGCTGTAAACGTGTTTATTTCTGCTGTAAATATGTTTATTTCTGCTGTAAACGTGTTTATTCCTGCTGTAAACGTGTTTATTTCTGCTGTAAACGTGTTTATTCCTGCTGTAAACCTGTTTATTTCTGCTGTAAACGTGTTTATTTCTGCTGTAAATATGTTTATTTCTGCTGTAAAGGTGTTTATTCCTGCTGTAAACGAGTTTATTTCTGCTGTAAACATGTTTATTTCTTCCGTAAAGATGTTTATTTCTGCTGTAAACATGTTTATTTCTGCTGTAAACATGTATATTTCCGCTGCAAACATGTTTATTCCTGCTGTAAACATGTTTATTCCTGCTGTAAACCTGTTTATTTCTGCTGTAAACGTGTTTACTTCTGCTGTAAATATGTTTATTCCTGCTGTAAACATGTTTATTTCTGCTGTAAATATGTTTATTCCTGCTGTAAACGTGTTTATACGTGCTGTAAACATGGTTATTTCTGCTGTAAATATGTTTATTTCTGCTGTAAACGTGTTTATTCCTGCTGTAAACCTGTTTATTTCTGCTGTAAACGTGTTTATTTCTGCTGTAAATGTGTTTATTTCTGCTGTAAACCTGTTTATTTCTGCTCTAAATATGTTTATTTCTGCTGTAAACGTGTTTATTTCTGCTGTAAACCTGTTTATTTCTGCTGTAAATATGTTTATTTCTGCTGTAAATGTGTTTATTTCTGCTGTAAACGTGTTTATTTCTGCTGTAAATATGTTTATTTCTGCTGTAAACGTGTTTATTCCTGCTGTAAACGTGTTTATTTCTGCTGTAAACGTGTTTATTCCTGCTGTAAACCTGTTTATTTCTGCTGTAAACGTGTTTATTTCTGCTGTAAATATGTTTATTTCTGCTGTAAAGGTGTTTATTCCTGCAGTAAACGAGTTTATTTCTGCTGTAAACATGTTTATTTCTGCTGTAAATATGTTTATTCCTGCTGTAAACGTGTTTATACGTGCTGTAAACATGGTTATTTCTGCTGTAAATGTGTTTATTTCTGCTGTAAACCTGTTTATTTCTGCTCTAAATATGTTTATTTCTGCTGTAAATGTGTTTATTTCTGCTGTAAACGTGTTTATTTCTGCTGTAAATATGTTTATTTCTGCTGTAAACGTGTTTATTCCTGCTGTAAACGTGTTTATTTCTGCTGTAAACGTGTTTATTCCTGCTGTAAACCTGTTTATTTCTGCTGTAAACGTGTTTATTTCTGCTGTAAATATGTTTATTTCTGCTGTAAAGGTGTTTATTCCTGCTGTAAACGAGTTTATTTCTGCTGTAAACATGTTTATTTCTTCCGTAAAGATGTTTATTTCTGCTGTAAACATGTTTATTTCTGCTGTAAACATGTATATTTCCGCTGCAAACATGTTTATTCCTGCTGTAAACATGTTTATTCCTGCTGTAAACCTGTTTATTTCTGCTGTAAACGTGTTTACTTCTGCTGTAAATATGTTTATTCCTGCTGTAAACATGTTTATTTCTGCTGTAAATATGTTTATTCCTGCTGTAAACGTGTTTATACGTGCTGTAAACATGGTTATTTCTGCTGTAAATATGTTTATTTCTGCTGTAAACGTGTTTATTCCTGCTGTAAACCTGTTTATTTCTGCTGTAAACGTGTTTATTTCTGCTGTAAATGTGTTTATTTCTGCTGTAAACCTGTTTATTTCTGCTCTAAATATGTTTATTTCTGCTGTAAACGTGTTTATTTCTGCTGTAAACCTGTTTATTTCTGCTGTAAATATGTTTATTTCTGCTGTAAATGTGTTTATTTCTGCTGTAAACGTGTTTATTTCTGCTGTAAATATGTTTATTTCTGCTGTAAACGTGTTTATTCCTGCTGTAAACGTGTTTATTTCTGCTGTAAACGTGTTTATTCCTGCTGTAAACCTGTTTATTTCTGCTGTAAACGTGTTTATTTCTGCTGTAAATATGTTTATTTCTGCTGTAAAGGTGTTTATTCCTGCTGTAAACGAGTTTATTTCTGCTGTAAACATGTTTATTTCTGCTGTAAATATGTTTATTCCTGCTGTAAACGTGTTTATACGTGCTGTAAACATGGTTATTTCTGCTGTAAATGTGTTTATTTCTGCTGTAAACCTGTTTATTTCTGCTCTAAATATGTTTATTTCTGCTGTAAATGTGTTTATTTCTGCTGTAAACCTGTTTATTTCTGCTCTAAATATGTTTATTTCTGCTGTAAACGTGTTTATTTCTGCTGTAAACCTCTTTATTTCTGCTGTAAATATGTTTATTTCTGCTGTAAATGTGTTTATTTCTGCTGTAAACGTGTTTATTTCTGCTGTAAATATGTTTATTTCTGCTGTAAACGTGTTTATTCCTGCTGTAAACGTGTTTATTTCTGCTGTAAATATGTTTATTTCTGCTGTAAACGTGTTTATTCCTGCTGTAAACGTGTTTATTTCTGCTGTAAACAGGTTTATTCCTGCTGTAAACCTGTTTATTTCTGCTGTAAACGTGTTTATTTCTGCTGTAAATATGTTTATTTCTGCTGTAAAGGTGTTTATTCCTGCTGTAAACGAGTTTATTTCTGCTGTAAACATGTTTATTTCTTCCGTAAAGATGTTTATTTCTGCTGTAAACATGTTTATTTCTGCTGTAAACATGTATATTTCCGCTGCAAACATGTTCATTCCTGCTGTAAACATGTTTATTCCTGCTGTAAACCTGTTTATTTCTGCTGTAAACGTGTTTACTTCTGCTGTAAATATGTTTATTCCTGCTGTAAACATGTTTATTTCTGCTGTAAATATGTTTATTCCTGCTGTAAACGTGTTTATACGTGCTGTAAACATGGTTATTTCTGCTGTAAATATGTTTATTTCTGCTGTAAACGTGTTTATTTCTGCTGTAAATTTGTTTATTTCTGCTGTAAACGTGTTTATTTCTGCTGTAAACGTGTTTATTCCTGCTGTAAACGTGTTCATTTCTGCTGTAAATATGTTTATTTCTGCTGTAAACGTGTTTATTCCTGCTGTAAACGTTTTTTATTGCTGCTGTAAACCTGTTTATTTCTGCTGTAAACGTGTTTATTTCTGCTGTGAATATGTTTATTCCTGCTGTAAACGTGTTTGTTCCTGCTGTAAACGTGTTTTTTTCTGCTGTAAATATGTTTATTCCTGCTGTAAACGTGTTTATTTCTGCTGTAAACCTGTTTATTTCTGCTGTAAACGTGTTTATTCCTGCTGTAAACATGTTTATTTCTGCTGTAAACGTGTTTATTCCTGCTGTAAACATGTTTATTTCTGCTGTAAATATGTTTATTTCTGCTTTAAATACGTTTATTTCTGCTGTAAATATGTTTATTCTTGCTGTAAACATGTTTATTTCTGCTGCAAATATGTTTATTTCTTCTGTAAATATGTTTATTCCTGCTGTAAACATGTTTATTTCTGCTGTAAACGTGTTTATTTCTGCTGTAAACATGTTTATTTCTTCCGTAAACATGTTTATTTCTGCTGTAAACATGTTTATTCCTGCTGTAAACCTGTTTATTTCTGCTGTAAACATGTTTCCTTCTGCTGTAAATATGTTTATTCCTGCTGTAAACGTGTTTATTTCTGCTGTAAACGTGTTTATTTCTGCTGTAAATGTGTTTATTTCTGCTGTAAACGTGTTTATTTCTGCTCTAAATATGTTTATTTCTGCTGTAAACGTGTTTATTTCTGCTGTAAACGTGTTTATTTCTGCTGTAAACGTGTTTATTCCTGCTGTAAACCTGTTTATTTCTGCTGTAAACGTGTTTATTTCTGCTGTAAATATGTTTATTTCTGCTGTAAATGTGTTTATTTCTGCTGTAAACGAGTTTATTTCTGCTGTAAACATGTTTATTTCTTCCGTAAAGATGTTTATTTCTGCTGTAAACATGTTTATTTCTGCTGTAAACATGTATATTTCCGCTGCAAACATGTTTATTCCTGCTGTAAACATGTTTATTCCTGCTGTAAACCTGTTTATTTCTGCTGTAAACGTGTTTACTTCTGCTGTAAATATGTTTATTCCTGCTGTAAACAT
This sequence comes from Telmatherina bonti, assembly GCF_933228915.1. Taxonomy (NCBI): domain Eukaryota; kingdom Metazoa; phylum Chordata; class Actinopteri; order Atheriniformes; family Telmatherinidae; genus Telmatherina; species Telmatherina bonti. The sequence goes on along the minus strand of NC_136625.1, from coordinate 41,157,120 downwards.
GTTTATTTCTGCTGTAAATATGTTTATTCCTGCTGTAAACGTGTTTATACGTGCTGTAAACATGGTTATTTCTGCTGTAAATATGTTTATTACTGCTGTAAACATGTTTATTCTTGCTGTAAACATGTTTATTTCTGCTGTAAATATGTTTATTCTTGCTGTAAACGTGTTTATTTCTGCTGTAAATATGTTTATTTCTGCTGTAAACGTGTTTATTCCTGCTGTAAACCTGTTTATTTCTGCTGTAAACGTGTTTATTCCTGCTGTAAACCTGTTTATTTCTGCTGTAAACGTGTTTATTTCTGCTGTAAATGTGTTTATTTCTGCTGTAAACCTGTTTATTTCTGCTCTAAATATGTTTATTTCTGCTGTAAACGTGTTTATTTCTGCTGTAAACCTGTTTATTTCTGCTGTAAATATGTTTATTTCTGCTGTAAATGTGTTTATTTCTGCTGTAAACGTGTTTATTTCTGCTGTAAATATGTTTATTTCTGCTGTAAACGTGTTTATTCCTGCTGTAAACGTGTTTATTTCTGCTGTAAACGTGTTTATTCCTGCTGTAAACCTGTTTATTTCTGCTGTAAACGTGTTTATTTCTGCTGTAAATATGTTTATTTCTGCTGTAAAGGTGTTTATTCCTGCTGTAAACGAGTTTATTTCTGCTGTAAACATGTTTATTTCTTCCGTAAAGATGTTTATTTCTGCTGTAAACATGTTTATTTCTGCTGTAAACATGTATATTTCCGCTGCAAACATGTTTATTCCTGCTGTAAACATGTTTATTCCTGCTGTAAACCTGTTTATTTCTGCTGTAAACGTGTTTACTTCTGCTGTAAATATGTTTATTCCTGCTGTAAACATGTTTATTTCTGCTGTAAATATGTTTATTCCTGCTGTAAACGTGTTTATACGTGCTGTAAACATGGTTATTTCTGCTGTAAATATGTTTATTACTGCTGTAAACATGTTTATTCTTGCTGTAAACATGGTTATTTCTGCTGTAAATATGTTTATTCTTGCTGTAAACGTGTTTATTTCTGCTGTAAATATGTTTATTTCTGCTGTAAACGTGTTTATTCCTGCTGTAAACGTGTTTATTTCTGCTGTAAACGTGTTTATACGTGCTGTAAACATGGTTATTTCTGCTGTAAATATGTTTATTACTGCTGTAAACATGTTTATTCTTGCTGTAAACATGGTTATTTCTGCTGTAAATATGTTTATTCTTGCTGTAAACGTGTTTATTTCTGCTGTAAATATGTTTATTTCTGCTGTAAACGTGTTTATTCCTGCTGTAAACGTGTTTATTTCTGCTGTAAACGTGTTTATACGTGCTGTAAACCTGTTTATTTCTGCTGTAAACGTGTTTATTTCTGCTGTAAATATGTTTATTTCTGCTGTAAAGGTGTTTATTCCTGCTGTAAACGAGTTTATTTCTGCTGTAAACATGTTTATTTCTTCCGTAAAGATGTTTATTTCTGCTGTAAACCTGTTTATTTCTGCTGTAAACATGTATATTTCCGCTGCAAACATGTTCATTCCTGCTGTAAACATGTTTATTCCTGCTGTAAACCTGTTTATTTCTGCTGTAAACGTGTTTACTTCTGCTGTAAATATGTTTATTCCTGCTGTAAACATGTTTATTTCTGCTGTAAATATGTTTATTCCTGCTGTAAACGTGTTTATACGTGCTGTAAACATGGTTATTTCTGCTGTAAATATGTTTATTACTGCTGTAAACATGTTTATTCTTGCTGTAAACATGTTTATTTCTGCTGTAAATATGTTTATTCTTGCTGTAAACGTGTTTATTCCTGCTGTAAACGTGTTTATACGTGCTGTAAACATGGTTATTTCTGCTGTAAATGTGTTTATTTCTGCTGTAAACCTGTTTATTTCTGCTCTAAATATGTTTATTTCTGCTGTAAACGTGTTTATTTCTGCTGTAAATATGTTTATTCCTGCTGTAAACATGTTTATTTCTGCTGTAAATATGTTTATTCCTGCTGTAAACATGTTTATACGTGCTGTAAACATGGTTATTTCTGCTGTAAATGTGTTTATTTCTGCTGTAAACATGTTTATTTCTGCTCTAAATATGTTTATTTCTGCTGTAAACGTGTTTATTTCCGCTGTAAACGTTTTTTATTCCTGCTGTAAACCTGTTTATTTCTGCTGTAAACGTGTTTATTTCTGCTGTGAATATGTTTATTCCTGCTGTAAACGTGTTTGTTCCTGCTGTAAACGTGTTTTTTCTGCTGTAAATATGTTTATTCCTGCTGTAAACGTGTTTATTTCTGCTGTAAACCTGTTTATTTCTGCTGTAAACGTGTTTATTCCTGCTGTAAACATGTTTATTTCTGCTGTAAACGTGTTTATTCCTGCTGTAAACATGTTTATTTCTGCTGTAAATATGTTTATTTCTGCTTTAAATACGTTTATTTCTGCTGTAAATATGTTTATTCTTGCTGTAAACATGTTTATTTCTGCTGCAAATGTGTTTATTTCTTCTGTAAATATGTTTATTCCTGCTGTAAACATTTTTATTTCTGCTGTAAACGTGTTTATTTCTGCTGTAAACATGTTTATTTCTTCCGTAAACATGTTTATTTCTGCTGTAAACATGTTTATTCCTGCTGTAAACCTGTTTATTTCTGCTGTAAACATGTTTCCTTCTGCTGTAAATATGTTTATTCCTGCTGTAAACGTGTTTATTTCTGCTGTAAACGTGTTTATTTCTGCTGTAAAGGTGTTTATTTCTGCTGTAAACGTGTTTATTTCTGCTCTAAATATGTTTATTTCTGCTGTAAACGTGTTTATTTCTGCTGTAAACGTGTTTATTTCTGCTGTAAATATGTTTATTTCTGCTGTAAACGTGTTTATTTCTGCTGTAAACTTGTTTATTTCTGCTGTAAATATGTTTATTTCTGCTGTAAATGTGTTTATTTCTGCTGTAAACGTGTTTATTTCTGCTGTAAATATGTTTATTTCTGCTGTAAACGTGTTTATTCCTGCTGTAAACGTGTTTATTTCTGCTGTAAACGTGTTTATTCCTGCTGTAAACCTGTTTATTTCTGCTGTAAACGTGTTTATTTCTGCTGTAAATATGTTTATTTCTGCTGTAAAGGTGTTTATTCCTGCTGTAAACGAGTTTATTTCTGCTGTAAACATGTTTATTTCTTCCGTAAAGATGTTTATTTCTGCTGTAAACATGTTTATTTCTGCTGTAAACATGTATATTTCCGCTGCAAACATGTTTATTCCTGCTGTAAACATGTTTATTCCTGCTGTAAACCTGTTTATTTCTGCTGTAAACGTGTTTACTTCTGCTGTAAATATGTTTATTCCTGCTGTAAACATGTTTATTTCTGCTGTAAATATGTTTATTCCTGCTGTAAACGTGTTTATACGTGCTGTAAACATGGTTATTTCTGCTGTAAATATGTTTATTACTGCTGTAAACATGTTTATTCTTGCTGTAAACATGTTTATTTCTGCTGTAAATATGTTTATTCTTGCTGTAAACGTGTTTATTTCTGCTGTAAATATGTTTATTTCTGCTGTAAACGTGTTTATTCCTGCTGTAAACGTGTTTATTTCTGCTGTAAACGTGTTTATTCCTGCTGTAAACCTGTTTATTTCTGCTGTAAACGTGTTTATTTCTGCTGTAAATGTGTTTATTTCTGCTGTAAACCTGTTTATTTCTGCTCTAAATATGTTTATTTCTGCTGTAAACGTGTTTATTTCTGCTGTAAACCTGTTTATTTCTGCTGTAAACGTGTTTATTTCTGCTGTAAATATGTTTATTTCTGCTGTAAACGTGTTTATTCCTGCTGTAAACGTGTTTATTTCTGCTGTAAACGTGTTTATTCCTGCTGTAAACCTGTTTATTTCTGCTGTAAACGTGTTTATTTCTGCTGTAAACGTGTTTATTCCTGCTGTAAACGTGTTTATTTCTGCTGTAAACGTGTTTATTCCTGCTGTAAACCTGTTTATTTCTGCTGTAAACGTGTTTATTTCTGCTGTAAATATGTTTATTTCTGCTGTAAAGGTGTTTATTCCTGCTGTAAACGAGTTTATTTCTGCTGTAAACATGTTTATTTCTGCTGTAAATATGTTTATTCCTGCTGTAAACGTGTTTATACGTGCTGTAAACATGGTTATTTCTGCTGTAAATGTGTTTATTTCTGCTGTAAACCTGTTTATTTCTGCTCTAAATATGTTTATTTCTGCTGTAAATGTGTTTATTTCTGCTGTAAACCTGTTTATTTCTGCTCTAAATATGTTTATTTCTGCTGTAAACGTGTTTATTTCTGCTGTAAACCTCTTTATTTCTGCTGTAAATATGTTTATTTCTGCTGTAAATGTGTTTATTTCTGCTGTAAACGTGTTTATTTCTGCTGTAAATATGTTTATTTCTGCTGTAAACGTGTTTATTCCTGCTGTAAACGTGTTTATTTCTGCTGTAAACGTGTTTATTCCTGCTGTAAACCTGTTTATTTCTGCTGTAAACGTGTTTATTTCTGCTGTAAATATGTTTATTTCTGCTGTAAAGGTGTTTATTCCTGCTGTAAACGAGTTTATTTCTGCTGTAAACATGTTTATTTCTTCCGTAAAGATGTTTATTTCTGCTGTAAACATGTTTATTTCTGCTGTAAACATGTATATTTCCGCTGCAAACATGTTTATTCCTGCTGTAAACATGTTTATTCCTGCTGTAAACCTGTTTATTTCTGCTGTAAACGTGTTTACTTCTGCTGTAAATATGTTTATTCCTGCTGTAAACATGTTTATTTCTGCTGTAAATATGTTTATTCCTGCTGTAAACGTGTTTATACGTGCTGTAAACATGGTTATTTCTGCTGTAAATATGTTTATTACTGCTGTAAACATGTTTATTCTTGCTGTAAACATGTTTATTTCTGCTGTAAATATGTTTATTCTTGCTGTAAACGTGTTTATTTCTGCTGTAAATATGTTTATTTCTGCTGTAAACGTGTTTATTCCTGCTGTAAACCTGTTTATTTCTGCTGTAAACGTGTTTATTCCTGCTGTAAACCTGTTTATTTCTGCTGTAAACGTGTTTATTTCTGCTGTAAATGTGTTTATTTCTGCTGTAAACCTGTTTATTTCTGCTCTAAATATGTTTATTTCTGCTGTAAACGTGTTTATTTCTGCTGTAAACCTGTTTATTTCTGCTGTAAATATGTTTATTTCTGCTGTAAATGTGTTTATTTCTGCTGTAAACGTGTTTATTTCTGCTGTAAATATGTTTATTTCTGCTGTAAACGTGTTTATTCCTGCTGTAAACGTGTTTATTTCTGCTGTAAACGTGTTTATTCCTGCTGTAAACCTGTTTATTTCTGCTGTAAATATGTTTATTTCTGCTGTAAAGGTGTTTATTCCTGCTGTAAACGAGTTTATTTCTGCTGTAAACATGTTTATTTCTTCCGTAAAGATGTTTATTTCTGCTGTAAACATGTTTATTTCTGCTGTAAACATGTATATTTCCGCTGCAAACATGTTTATTCCTTCTGTAAACATGTTTATTCCTGCTGTAAACCTGTTTATTTCTGCTGTAAACATGTTTATTTCTGCTGTAAATATGTTTATTCCTGCTGTAAACGTGTTTATACGTGCTGTAAACATGGTTATTTCTGCTGTAAATGTGTTTATTTCTGCTGTAAACCTGTTTATTTCTGCTCTAAATATGTTTATTTCTGCTGTAAATGTGTTTATTTCTGCTGTAAACCTGTTTATTTCTGCTCTAAATATGTTTATTTCTGCTGTAAACGTGTTTATTTCTGCTGTAAACCTCTTTATTTCTGCTGTAAATATGTTTATTTCTGCTGTAAATGTGTTTATTTCTGCTGTAAACGTGTTTATTTCTGCTGTAAATATGTTTATTTCTGCTGTAAACGTGTTTATTCCTGCTGTAAACGTGTTTATTTCTGCTGTAAACGTGTTTATTCCTGCTGTAAACCTGTTTATTTCTGCTGTAAACGTGTTTATTTCTGCTGTAAATATGTTTATTTCTGCTGTAAAGGTGTTTATTCCTGCTGTAAACGAGTTTATTTCTGCTGTAAACATGTTTATTTCTTCCGTAAAGATGTTTATTTCTGCTGTAAACATGTTTATTTCTGCTGTAAACATGTATATTTCCGCTGCAAACATGTTTATTCCTGCTGTAAACATGTTTATTCCTGCTGTAAACCTGTTTATTTCTGCTGTAAACGTGTTTACTTCTGCTGTAAATATGTTTATTCCTGCTGTAAACATGTTTATTTCTGCTGTAAATATGTTTATTCCTGCTGTAAACGTGTTTATACGTGCTGTAAACATGGTTATTTCTGCTGTAAATATGTTTATTACTGCTGTAAACATGTTTATTCTTGCTGTAAACATGTTTATTTCTGCTGTAAATATGTTTATTCTTGCTGTAAACGTGTTTATTTCTGCTGTAAATATGTTTATTTCTGCTGTAAACGTGTTTATTCCTGCTGTAAACCTGTTTATTTCTGCTGTAAACGTGTTTATTCCTGCTGTAAACCTGTTTATTTCTGCTGTAAACGTGTTTATTTCTGCTGTAAATGTGTTTATTTCTGCTGTAAACCTGTTTATTTCTGCTCTAAATATGTTTATTTCTGCTGTAAACGTGTTTATTTCTGCTGTAAACCTGTTTATTTCTGCTGTAAATATGTTTATTTCTGCTGTAAATGTGTTTATTTCTGCTGTAAACGTGTTTATTTCTGCTGTAAATATGTTTATTTCTGCTGTAAACGTGTTTATTCCTGCTGTAAACGTGTTTATTTCTGCTGTAAACGTGTTTATTCCTGCTGTAAACCTGTTTATTTCTGCTGTAAATATGTTTATTTCTGCTGTAAAGGTGTTTATTCCTGCTGTAAACGAGTTTATTTCTGCTGTAAACATGTTTATTTCTTCCGTAAAGATGTTTATTTCTGCTGTAAACATGTTTATTTCTGCTGTAAACATGTATATTTCCGCTGCAAACATGTTTATTCCTTCTGTAAACATGTTTATTCCTGCTGTAAACCTGTTTATTTCTGCTGTAAACGTGTTTACTTCTGCTGTAAATATGTTTATTCCTGCTGTAAACATGTTTATTTCTGCTGTAAATATGTTTATTCCTGCTGTAAACGTGTTTATACGTGCTGTAAACATGGTTATTTCTGCTGTAAATATGTTTATTACTGCTGTAAACATGTTTATTCTTGCTGTAAACATGTTTATTTCTGCTGTAAATATGTTTATTCTTGCTGTAAACGTGTTTATTTCTGCTGTAAATATGTTTATTTCTGCTGTAAACGTGTTTATTCCTGCTGTAAACGTGTTTATTTCTGCTGTAAACGTGTTTATTCCTGCTGTAAACCTGTTTATTTCTGCTGTAAACGTGTTTATTTCTGCTGTAAATATGTTTATTTCTGCTGTAAAGGTGTTTATTCCTGCTGTAAACGTGTTTATTTCTGCTGTAAACCTGTTTATTTCTGCTGTAAACGTGTTTATTCCTGCTGTAAACATGTTTATTTCTGCTGTAAACGTGTTTATTCCTGCTGTAAACATGTTTATTTCTGCTGTAAATATGTTTATTTCTGCTTTAAATACGTTTATTTCTGCTGTAAATATGTTTATTCTTGCTGTAAACATGTTTATTTCTGCTGCAAATATGTTTATTTCTTCTGTAAATATGTTTATTCCTGCTGTAAACATGTTTATTTCTGCTGTAAACGTGTTTATTTCTGCTGTAAACATGTTTATTTCTTCCGTAAACATGTTTATTTCTGCTGTAAACATGTTTATTCCTGCTGTAAACCTGTTTATTTCTGCTGTAAACATGTTTCCCTCTGCTGTAAATATGTTTATTCCTGCTGTAAACGTGTTTATTTCTGCTGTAAACGTGTTTATTTCTGCTGTAAATGTGTTTATTTCTGCTGTAAACGTGTTTATTTCTGCTCTAAATGTGTTTATTTCTGCTGTAAACGTGTTTATTTCTGCTGTAAACGTGTTTATTTCTGCTGTAAATATGTTTATTTCTGCTGTAAACGTGTTTATTTCTGCTGTAAACCTGTTTATTTCTGCTGTAAATATGTTTATTTCTGCTGTAAATGTGTTTATTTCTGCTGTAAACGTGTTTATTTCTGCTGTAAATATGTTTATTTCTGCTGTAAACGTGTTTATTCCTGCTGTAAACGTGTTTATTTCTGCTGTAAACGTGTTTATTCCTGCTGTAAACCTGTTTATTTCTGCTGTAAACGTGTTTATTTCTGCTGTAAATATGTTTATTTCTGCTGTAAAGGTGTTTATTCCTGCTGTAAACGAGTTTATTTCTGCTGTAAACATGTTTATTTCTTCCGTAAAGATGTTTATTTCTGCTGTAAACATGTTTATTTCTGCTGTAAACATGTATATTTCCGCTGCAAACATGTTTATTCCTGCTGTAAACATGTTTATTCCTGCTGTAAACCTGTTTATTTCTGCTGTAAACGTGTTTACTTCTGCTGTAAACCTGTTTATTTCTGATGTAAACATGTTTATTTCTGCTGTAAATATGTTTATTCTTGCTGTAAACGTGTTTATTTCTGCTGTAAATATGTTTATTTCTGCTGTAAACGTGTTTATTCCTGCTGTAAACGTGTTTATTTCTGCTGTAAACGTGTTTATTCCTGCTGTAAACCTGTTTATTTCTGCTGTAAACGTGTTTATTTCTGCTGTAAATGTGTTTATTTCTGCTGTAAACCTGTTTATTTCTGCTCTAAATATGTTTATTTCTGCTGTAAACCTGTTTATTTCTGCTGTAAACCTGTTTATTTCTGCTGTAAACGTGTTTATTTCTGCTGTAAATATGTTTATTTCTGCTGTAAACGTGTTTATTCCTGCTGTAAACGTGTTTATTTCTGCTGTAAACGTGTTTATTCCTGCTGTAAACCTGTTTATTTCTGCTGTAAACGTGTTTATTTCTGCTGTAAACGTGTTTATTTCTGCTGTAAATATGTTTATTTCTGCTGTAAACGTGTTTATTCCTGCTGTAAACGTGTTTATTTCTGCTGTAAACGTGTTTATTCCTGCTGTAAACCTGTTTATTTCTGCTGTAAACGTGTTTATTTCTGCTGTAAATATGTTTATTTCTGCTGTAAAGGTGTTTATTCCTGCTGTAAACGAGTTTATTTCTGCTGTAAACATGTTTATTTCTGCTGTAAATATGTTTATTCCTGCTGTAAACGTGTTTATACGTGCTGTAAACATGGTTATTTCTGCTGTAAATGTGTTTATTTCTGCTGTAAACGTGTTTATTCCTGCTGTAAACGTGTTCATTTCTGCTGTAAATATGTTTATTTCTGCTGTAAACCTGTTTATTTCTGCTGTAAATTTGTTTATTTCTGCTGTAAACGTGTTTATTTCTGCTGTAAACGTGTTTATTCCTGCTGTAAACGTGTTCATTTCTGCTGTAAATATGTTTATTTCTGCTGTAAACGTGTTTATTCCTGCTGTAAACGTTTTTTATTCCTGCTGTAAACCTGTTTATTTCTGCTGTAAACGTGTTTATTTCTCCTGTGAATATGTTTATTCCTGCTGTAAACGTGTTTGTTCCTGCTGTAAACGTGTTTTTTTCTGCTGTAAATATGTTTATTCCTGCTGTAAACGTGTTTATTTCTGCTGTAAACATGTTTATTTCTGCTGTAAATATGTTTATTTCTGCTTTAAATACGTTTATTTCTGCTGTAAATATGTTTATTCTTGCTGTAAACATGTTTATTTCTGCTGCAAATATGTTTATTTCTTCTGTAAATATGTTTATTCCTGCTGTAAACATGTTTATTTCTGCTGTAAACGTGTTTATTTCTGCTGTAAACATGTTTATTTCTTCCGTAAACATGTTTATTTCTGCTGTAAACATGTTTATTCCTGCTGTAAACCTGTTTATTTCTGCTGTAAACATGTTTCCCTCTGCTGTAAATATGTTTATTCCTGCTGTAAACGTGTTTATTTCTGCTGTAAACGTGTTTATTTCTGCTGTAAATGTGTTTATTTCTGCTGTAAACGTGTTTATTTCTGCTCTAAATATGTTTATTTCTGCTGTAAACGTGTTTATTTCTGCTGTAAACGTGTTTATTTCTGCTGTAAATATGTTTATTTCTGCTGTAAACGTGTTTATTTCTGCTGTAAACCTGTTTATTTCTGCTGTAAATATGTTTATTTCTGCTGTAAATGTGTTTATTTCTGCTGTAAACGTGTTTATTTCTGCTGTAAATATGTTTATTTCTGCTGTAAACGTGTTTATTCCTGCTGTAAACCTGTTTATTTCTGCTGTAAACGTGTTTATTCCTGCTGTAAACCTGTTTATTTCTGCTGTAAACGTGTTTATTTCTGCTGTAAATATGTTTATTTCTGCTGTAAAGGTGTTTATTCCTGCTGTAAACGAGTTTATTTCTGCTGTAAACATGTTTATTTCTTCCGTAAAGATGTTTATTTCTGCTGTAAACATGTTTATTTCTGCTGTAAACATGTATATTTCCGCTGCAAACATGTTTATTCCTGCTGTAAACATGTTTATTCCTGCTGTAAACCTGTTTATTTCTGCTGTAAACGTGTTTACTTCTGCTGTAAACCTGTTTATTTCTGATGTAAACATGTTTATTTCTGCTGTAAATATGTTTATTCTTGCTGTAAACGTGTTTATTCCTGCTGTAAACGTGTTTATTTCTGCTGTAAACGTGTTTATTCCTGCTGTAAACCTGTTTATTTCTGCTGTAAACGTGTTTATTTCTGCTGTAAATGTGTTTATTTCTGCTGTAAACCTGTTTATTTCTGCTCTAAATATGTTTATTTCTGCTGTAAACGTGTTTATTTCTGCTGTAAACCTGTTTATTTCTGCTGTAAACGTGTTTATTTCTGCTGTAAATATGTTTATTTCTGCTGTAAACGTGTTTATTCCTGCTGTAAACGTGTTTATTTCTGCTGTAAACGTGTTTATTCCTGCTGTAAACCTGTTTATTTCTGCTGTAAACGTGTTTATTTCTGCTGTAAACGTGTTTATTTCTGCTGTAAATATGTTTATTTCTGCTGTAAACGTGTTTATTCCTGCTGTAAACGTGTTTATTTCTGCTGTAAACGTGTTTATTCCTGCTGTAAACCTGTTTATTTCTGCTGTAAACGTGTTTATTTCTGCTGTAAATATGTTTATTTCTGCTGTAAAGGTGTTTATTCCTGCTGTAAACGAGTTTATTTCTGCTGTAAACATGTTTATTTCTGCTGTAAATATGTTTATTCCTGCTGTAAACGTGTTTATACGTGCTGTAAACATGGTTATTTCTGCTGTAAATGTGTTTATTTCTGCTGTAAACCTGTTTATTTCTGCTCTAAATATGTTTATTTCTGCTGTAAATGTGTTTATTTCTGCTGTAAACCTGTTTATTTCTGCTCTAAATATGTTTATTTCTGCTGTAAACGTGTTTATTTCTGCTGTAAACCTCTTTATTTCTGCTGTAAATATGTTTATTTCTGCTGTAAATGTGTTTATTTCTGCTGTAAACGTGTTTATTTCTGCTGTAAATATGTTTATTTCTGCTGTAAACGTGTTTATTCCTGCTGTAAACGTGTTTATTTCTGCTGTAAACGTGTTTATTCCTGCTGTAAACCTGTTTATTTCTGCTGTAAACGTGTTTATTTCTGCTGTAAATATGTTTATTTCTGCTGTAAAGGTGTTTATTCCTGCTGTAAACGAGTTTATTTCTGCTGTAAACATGTTTATTTCTTCCGTAAAGATGTTTATTTCTGCTGTAAACATGTTTATTTCTGCTGTAAACATGTATATTTCCGCTGCAAACATGTTTATTCCTGCTGTAAACATGTTTATTCCTGCTGTAAACCTGTTTATTTCTGCTGTAAACGTGTTTACTTCTGCTGTAAATATGTTTATTCCTGCTGTAAACATGTTTATTTCTGCTGTAAATATGTTTATTCCTGCTGTAAACGTGTTTATACGTGCTGTAAACATGGTTATTTCTGCTGTAAATATGTTTATTACTGCTGTAAACATGTTTATTCTTGCTGTAAACATGTTTATTTCTGCTGTAAATATGTTTATTCTTGCTGTAAACGTGTTTATTTCTGCTGTAAATATGTTTATTTCTGCTGTAAACGTGTTTATTCCTGCTGTAAACGTGTTTATTTCTGCTGTAAACGTGTTTATTCCTGCTGTAAACCTGTTTATTTCTGCTGTAAACGTGTTTATTTCTGCTGTAAATGTGTTTATTTCTGCTGTAAACCTGTTTATTTCTGCTCTAAATATGTTTATTTCTGCTGTAAACGTGTTTATTTCTGCTGTAAACCTGTTTATTTCTGCTGTAAACGTGTTTATTTCTGCTGTAAATATGTTTATTTCTGCTGTAAACGTGTTTATTCCTGCTGTAAACGTGTTTATTTCTGCTGTAAACGTGTTTATTCCTGCTGTAAACCTGTTTATTTCTGCTGTAAACGTGTTTATTTCTGCTGTAAACGTGTTTATTTCTGCTGTAAATATGTTTATTTCTGCTGTAAACGTGTTTATTCCTGCTGTAAACGTGTTTATTTCTGCTGTAAACGTGTTTATTCCTGCTGTAAACCTGTTTATTTCTGCTGTAAACGTGTTTATTTCTGCTGTAAATATGTTTATTTCTGCTGTAAAGGTGTTTATTCCTGCTGTAAACGAGTTTATTTCTGCTGTAAACATGTTTATTTCTGCTGTAAATATGTTTATTCCTGCTGTAAACGTGTTTATACGTGCTGTAAACATGGTTATTTCTGCTGTAAATGTGTTTATTTCTGCTGTAAACCTGTTTATTTCTGCTCTAAATATGTTTATTTCTGCTGTAAATGTGTTTATTTCTGCTGTAAACCTGTTTATTTCTGCTCTAAATATGTTTATTTCTGCTGTAAACGTGTTTATTTCTGCTGTAAACCTCTTTATTTCTGCTGTAAATATGTTTATTTCTGCTGTAAATGTGTTTATTTCTGCTGTAAACGTGTTTATTTCTGCTGTAAATATGTTTATTTCTGCTGTAAACGTGTTTATTCCTGCTGTAAACGTGTTTATTTCTGCTGTAAACGTGTTTATTCCTGCTGTAAACCTGTTTATTTCTGCTGTAAACGTGTTTATTTCTGCTGTAAATATGTTTATTTCTGCTGTAAAGGTGTTTATTCCTGCTGTAAACGAGTTTATTTCTGCTGTAAACATGTTTATTTCTTCCGTAAAGATGTTTATTTCTGCTGTAAACATGTTTATTTCTGCTGTAAACATGTATATTTCCGCTGCAAACATGTTTATTCCTGCTGTAAACATGTTTATTCCTGCTGTAAACCTGTTTATTTCTGCTGTAAACGTGTTTACTTCTGCTGTAAATATGTTTATTCCTGCTGTAAACATGTTTATTTCTGCTGTAAATATGTTTATTCCTGCTGTAAACGTGTTTATACGTGCTGTAAACATGGTTATTTCTGCTGTAAATATGTTTATTACTGCTGTAAACATGTTTATTCTTGCTGTAAACATGTTTATTTCTGCTGTAAATATGTTTATTCTTGCTGTAAACGTGTTTATTTCTGCTGTAAATATGTTTATTTCTGCTGTAAACGTGTTTATTCCTGCTGTAAACCTGTTTATTTCTGCTGTAAACGTGTTTATTCCTGCTGTAAACCTGTTTATTTCTGCTGTAAACGTGTTTATTTCTGCTGTAAATGTGTTTATTTCTGCTGTAAACCTGTTTATTTCTGCTCTAAATATGTTTATGTCTGCTGTAAACGTGTTTATTTCTGCTGTAAACCTGTTTATTTCTGCTGTAAATATGTTTATTTCTGCTGTAAATGTGTTTATTTCTGCTGTAAACGTGTTTATTTCTGCTGTAAATATGTTTATTTCTGCTGTAAACGTGTTTATTCCTGCTGTAAACGTGTTTATTTCTGCTGTAAACGTGTTTATTCCTGCTGTAAACCTGTTTATTTCTGCTGTAAACGTGTTTATTTCTGCTGTAAATATGTTTATTTCTGCTGTAAAGGTGTTTATTCCTGCTGTAAACGAGTTTATTTCTGCTGTAAACATGTTTATTTCTTCCGTAAAGATGTTTATTTCTGCTGTAAACATGTTTATTTCTGCTGTAAACATGTATATTTCCGCTGCAAACATGTTTATTCCTGCTGTAAACATGTTTATTCCTGCTGTAAACCTGTTTATTTCTGCTGTAAACGTGTTTACTTCTGCTGTAAATGTTTATTCCTGCTGTAAACATGTTTATTTCTGCTGTAAATATGTTTATTCCTGCTGTAAACGTGTTTATACGTGCTGTAAACATGGTTATTTCTGCTGTAAATATGTTTATTACTGCTGTAAACATGTTTATTCTTGCTGTAAACATGTTTATTTCTGCTGTAAATATGTTTATTCTTGCTGTAAACGTGTTTATTTCTGCTGTAAACGTGTTTATACGTGCTGTAAACATGTTTATTCTTGCTGTAAACATGTTTATTTCTGCTGTAAACGTGTTTATTCCTGCTGTAAACGTGTTTATTTCTGCTGTAAACGTGTTTATTCCTGCTGTAAACCTGTTTATTTCTGCTGTAAACGTGTTTATTTCTGCTGTAAATATGTTTATTTCTGCTGTAAAGGTGTTTATTCCTGCTGTAAACGAGTTTATTTCTGCTGTAAACATGTTTATTTCTTCCGTAAAGATGTTTATTTCTGCTGTAAACATGTTTATTTCTGCTGTAAACATGTATATTTCCGCTGCAAACATGTTCATTCCTGCTGTAAACATGTTTATTCCTGCTGTAAACCTGTTTATTTCTGCTGTAAACGTGTTTACTTCTGCTGTAAATATGTTTATTCCTGCTGTAAACATGTTTATTTCTGCTGTAAATATGTTTATTCCTGCTGTAAACGTGTTTATACGTGCTGTAAACATGGTTATTTCTGCTGTAAATATGTTTATTACTGCTGTAAACATGTTTATTCTTGCTGTAAACATGTTTATTTCTGCTGTAAATATGTTTATTCTTGCTGTAAACGTGTTTATTCCTGCTGTAAACGTGTTTATACGTGCTGTAAACATGGTTATTTCTGCTGTAAATGTGTTTATTTCTGCTGTAAACCTGTTTATTTCTGCTCTAAATATGTTTATTTCTGCTGTAAACGTGTTTATTTCTGCTGTAAATATGTTTATTCCTGCTGTAAATATGTTTATTTCTGCTGTAAATATGTTTATTCCTGCTGTAAACATGTTTATACGTGCTGTAAACATGGTTATTTCTGCTGTAAATGTGTTTATTTCTGCTGTAAACCTGTTTATTTCTGCTCTAAATATGTTTATTTCTGCTGTAAACGTGTTTATTTCTGCTGTAAACCTGTTTATTTCTGCTGTAAATACGTTTATGTCTGCTGTAAACGTGTTTATTTCTGCTGTAAACATGTTTATTTCTTCCGTAAACATGTTTATTCCTGCTGTAAACATGTTTATTCCTGCTGTAAACGTGTTTATTTCTGCTGTAAACGTGTTTATTTCTGCTGTAAATATGTTTATTCCTGCTGTAAACGTGTTTGTTCCTGCTGTAAACGTGTTTTTTTTCTGCTGTAAATATGTTTATTCCTGCTGTAAACGTGTTTATTTCTGCTGTAAACCTGTTTATTTCTGCTGTAAACGTGTTTATTCCTGCTGTAAACATGTTTATTTCTGCTGTAAACATGTTTATTCCTGCTGTAAACATGTTTATTTCTGCTGTAAATATGTTTATTCCTGCTTTAAATACGTTTATTTCTGCTGTAAATATGTTTTTTTCTGCTGTAAATACGTTTATGTCTGCTGTAAACGTGTTTATTCCTGCTGTAAACATGTTTATTTCTGCTGTAAATATGTTTATTCCTGCTTTAAATACGTTTATTTCTGCTGTAAACGTGTTTATTTCTGCTGTAAATACGTTTTTTTCTGCTGTAAATACGTTTATGTCTGCTGTAAACCTGTGTATTCCTCCTGTAAACATGTTTTTATCTGCTGTAAACGTGTTTATTTCTGCTGTAAACGTGTTTATTCCTGCTGTAAACGTGTTTATTTCTGCTGTAAACGTATTTATTTCTGCTGTAAACGTGTTTATTCCTGCTGTAAACCTGTTTATTTCTGCTGTAAACGTGTTTATTTCTGGTGTAAATATGTTTATTTCTGCTGTAAACATGTTTATTTCTGCTGTAAACATGTATATTTCTGCTGCAAACATGTTTATTCCTGCTGTAAACCTGTTTATTTCTGCTGTAAACGTGTTTACTTCTGCTGTAAATATGTTTATTCCTGCTGTAAACATGTTTATTTCTGCTGTAAATATGTTTATTCCTGCTTTAAATACGTTTATTTCTGCTGTAAATATGTTTATTCTTGCTGTAAACATGTTTATTTCTGCTGCAAATATGTTTATTCCTGCTGTAAACCTGTTTATTCCTGCTGTAAACGTGTTTATTTCTGCTGTAAATACGTTTTTTTCTGCTGTAAATACGTTTATGTCTGCTGTAAACCTGTTTATTTCTGCTGTAAACGTGTTTATTTCTGCTGTATACGTGTTTATTTCTGCTGTAAATGTGTTTATTACTGCTGTAAACATGTTTATTCTTGCTGTAAACATGTTTATTTCTGCTGTAAATATGTTTATTCTTGCTGTAAACGTGTTTATTTCTGCTGTAAATATGTTTATTTCTGCTGTAAACGTGTTTATTCCTGCTGTAAACCTGTTTATTTCTGCTGTAAACGTGTTTATTCCTGCTGTAAACCTGTTTATTTCTGCTGTAAACGTCTTTATTTCTGCTGTAAATGTGTTTATTTCTGCTGTAAACCTGTTTATTTCTGCTCTAAATATGTTTATTTCTGCTGTAAACGTGTTTATTTCTGCTGTAAACCTGTTTATTTCTGCTGTAAATATGTTTATTTCTGCTGTAAATGTGTTTATTTCTGCTGTAAACGTGTTTATTTCTGCTGTAAATATGTTTATTTCTGCTGTAAACGTGTTTATTCCTGCTGTAAACGTGTTTATTTCTGCTGTAAACGTGTTTATTCCTGCTGTAAACCTGTTTATTTCTGCTGTAAACGTGTTTATTTCTGCTGTAAATATGTTTATTTCTGCTGTAAAGGTGTTTATTCCTGCTGTAAACGAGTTTATTTCTGCTGTAAACATGTTTATTTCTTCCGTAAAGATGTTTATTTCTGCTGTAAACATGTTTATTTCTGCTGTAAACATGTATATTTCCGCTGCAAACATGTTTATTCCTGCTGTAAACATGTCTATTCCTGCTGTAAACCTGTTTATTTCTGCTGTAAACGTGTTTACTTCTGCTGTAAATATGTTTATTCCTGCTGTAAACATGTTTATTTCTGCTGTAAATATGTTTATTCCTGCTGTAAACGTGTTTATACGTGCTGTAAACATGGTTATTTCTGCTGTAAATATGTTTATTACTGCTGTAAACATGTTTATTCTTGCTGTAAACATGTTTATTTCTGCTGTAAATATGTTTATTCTTGCTGTAAACGTGTTTATTTCTGCTGTAAATATGTTTATTTCTGCTGTAAACGTGTTTATTCCTGCTGTAAACGTGTTTATTTCTGCTGTAAACGTGTTTATTCCTGCTGTAAACCTGTTTATTTCTGCTGTAAACGTGTTTATTTCTGCTGTAAATATGTTTATTTCTGCTGTAAAGGTGTTTATTCCTGCTGTAAACGAGTTTATTTCTGCTGTAAACATGTTTATTTCTTCCGTAAAGATGTTTATTTCTGCTGTAAACATGTTTATTTCTGCTGTAAACATGTATATTTCCGCTGCAAACATGTTCATTCCTGCTGTAAACATGTTTATTCCTGCTGTAAACCTGTTTATTTCTGCTGTAAACGTGTTTACTTCTGCTGTAAATATGTTTATTCCTGCTGTAAACATGTTTATTTCTGCTGTAAATATGTTTATTCCTGCTGTAAACGTGTTTATACGTGCTGTAAACATGGTTATTTCTGCTGTAAATATGTTTATTACTGCTGTAAACATGTTTATTCTTGCTGTAAACATGTTTATTTCTGCTGTAAATATGTTTATTCTTGCTGTAAACGTGTTTATTCCTGCTGTAAACGTGTTTATACGTGCTGTAAACATGGTTATTTCTGCTGTAAATGTGTTTATTTCTGCTGTAAACCTGTTTATTTCTGCTCTAAATATGTTTATTTCTGCTGTAAACGTGTTTATTTCTGCTGTAAATATGTTTATTCCTGCTGTAAACATGTTTATTTCTGCTGTAAATATGTTTATTCCTGCTGTAAACATGTTTATACGTGCTGTAAACATGGTTATTTCTGCTGTAAATGTGTTTATTTCTGCTGTAAACCTGTTTATTTCTGCTCTAAATATGTTTATTTCTGCTGTAAACGTGTTTATTTCTGCTGTAAACCTGTTTATTTCTGCTGTAAATACGTTTATGTCTGCTGTAAACATGGTTATTTCTGCTGTAAATGTGTTTATTTCTGCTGTAAACCTGTTTATTTCTGCTCTAAATATGTTTATTTCTGCTGTAAACGTGTTTATTTCTGCTGTAAACCTGTTTATTTCTGCTGTAAATACGTTTATGTCTGCTGTAAACCTGTTTATTTCTGCTGTAAACGTGTTTATTTCTGCTGTAAACGTGTTTATTTCTGCTGTAAACGTGTTTATTTCTGCTGTAAATATGTTTATTTCTGCTGTAAACGTGTTTATTCCTGCTGTAAACGTGTTTATTTCTGCTGTAAACATGTTTATTTCTGCTGTAAACGTGTTTATTTCTGCTGTAAATATGTTTATTCCTGCTGTAAACGTGTTTGTTCCTGCTGTAAACGTGTTTTTTTTCTGCTGTAAATATGTTTATTCCTGCTGTAAACGTGTTTATTTCTGCTGTAAACCTGTTTATTTCTGCTGTAAACGTGTTTATTCCTGCTGTAAACATGTTTATTTCTGCTGTAAACGTGTTTATTCCTGCTGTAAACATGTTTATTTCTGCTGTAAATATGTTTATTCCTGCTTTAAATACGTTTATTTCTGCTGTAAATATGTTTTTTTCTGCTGTAAATACGTTTATGTCTGCTGTAAACGTGTTTATTCCTGCTGTAAACATGTTTATTTCTGCTGTAAATATGTTTATTCCTGCTTTAAATACGTTTATTTCTGCTGTAAACGTGTTTATTTCTGCTGTAAATACGTTTTTTTCTGCTGTAAATACGTTTATGTCTGCTGTAAACCTGTGTATTCCTCCTGTAAACATGTTTTTATCTGCTGTAAACGTGTTTATTTCTGCTGTAAACGTGTTTATTCCTGCTGTAAACGTGTTTATTTCTGCTGTAAACGTATTTATTTCTGCTGTAAACGTGTTTATTCCTGCTGTAAACCTGTTTATTTCTGCTGTAAACGTGTTTATTTCTGGTGTAAATATGTTTATTTCTGCTGTAAACATGTTTATTTCTGCTGTAAACATGTATATTTCTGCTGCAAACATGTTTATTCCTGCTGTAAACCTGTTTATTTCTGCTGTAAACGTGTTTACTTCTGCTGTAAATATGTTTATTCCTGCTGTAAACATGTTTATTTCTGCTGTAAATATGTTTATTCCTGCTTTAAATACGTTTATTTCTGCTGTAAATATGTTTATTCTTGCTGTAAACATGTTTATTTCTGCTGCAAATATGTTTATTCCTGCTGTAAACCTGTTTATTCCTGCTGTAAACGTGTTTATTTCTGCTGTAAATACGTTTTTTTCTGCTGTAAATACGTTTATGTCTGCTGTAAACCTGTTTATTTCTGCTGTAAACGTGTTTATTTCTGCTGTAAACGTGTTTATTTCTGCTGTAAATGTGTTTATTTCTGCTGTAAATATGTTTATTTATGCTGTAAACGTGTTTATTCCTGCTGTAAACGTGTTTATTTCTGCTGTAAACATGTTTATTTCTTCCGTAAACATGTTTATTCCTGCTGTAAACATGTTTATTCCTGCTGTAAACGTGTTTATTTCTGCTGTAAACGTGTTTATTTCTGCTGTAAATATGTTTATTCCTGCTGTAAACGTGTTTGTTCCTGCTGTAAACGTGTTTTTTTTTCTGCTGTAAATATGTTTATTCCTGCTGTAAACGTGTTTATTTCTGCTGTAAACCTGTTTATTTCTGCTGTAAACGTGTTTATTCCTGCTGTAAACATGTATATTTCCGCTGCAAACATGTTTATTCCTGCTGTAAACATGTTTATTCCTGCTGTAAACCTGTTTATTTCTGCTGTAAACGTGTTTACTTCTGCTGTAAATATGTTTATTCCTGCTGTAAACATGTTTATTTCTGCTGTAAATATGTTTATTCCTGCTGTAAACGTGTTTATACGTGCTGTAAACATGGTTATTTCTGCTGTAAATATGTTTTTTACTGCTGTAAACATGTTTATTCTTGCTGTAAACGTGTTTATTTCTGCTGTAAATATGTTTATTCTTGCTGTAAACGTGTTTATTCCTGCTGTAAACGTGTTTATACGTGCTGTAAACATGGTTATTTCTGCGGTAAATGTGTTTATTTCTGCTGTAAACCTGTTTATTTCTGCTCTAAATATGTTTATTTCTGCTGTAAACGTGTTTATTTCTGCTGTAAATATGTTTATTCCTGCTGTAAACATGTTTATTTCTGCTGTAAATATGTTTATTCCTGCTGTAAACGTGTTTATACGTGCTGTAAACATGGTTATTTCTGCTGTAAATGTGTTTATTTCTGCTGTAAACCTGTTTATTTCTGCTCTAAATATGTTTATTTCTGCTGTAAACGTGTTTATTTCTGCTGTAAACCTGTTTATTCCTGCTGTAAACCTGTTTATTTCTGCTGTAAATGTGTTTATTTCTGCTGTAAACGTGTTTATTTCTGCTGTAAACCTGTTTATTTCTGCTGTAAATATGTTTATTCCTGCTGTAAACGTGTTTGTTCCTGCTGTAAACGTGTTTTTTTCTGCTGTAAATATGTTTATTCCTGCTGTAAACGTGTTTATTTCTGCTGTAAACCTGTTCATTTCTGCTGTAAACGTGTTTATTCCTGCTGTAAACATGTTTATTTCTGCTGTAAACGTGTTTATTCCTGCTGTAAACATGTTTATTTCTGCTGTAAATATGTTTATTCCTGCTTTAAATACGTTTATTTCTGCTGTAAATATGTTTATTCTTGCTGTAAACATGTTTATTTCTGCTGCAAATATGTTTATTCCTGCTGTAAACCTGTTTATTTCTGCTGTAAACCTGTTTATTTCTGCTGTAAATATGTTTATTTCTGCTGTAAACGTGTTTATTTCTGGTGTAAATTTGTTTATTTCTGCTCTAAACGTGTTTATTTCTGCTGTAAACGTGTTTATTCCTGCTGTAAACGTGTTTATTTCTGCTGTAAATATGTTTATTTCTGCTGTAAACGTGTTTATTCCTGCTGTAAACGTTTTTTATTCCTGCTGTAAACCTGTTTATTTCTGCTGTAAACGTGTTTATTTCTGCTGTAAATATGTTTATTCCTGCTGTAAACGTGTTTGTTCCTGCTGTAAACGTGTTTTTTTCTGCTGTAAATATGTTTATTCCTGCTGTAAACGTGTTTATTTCTGCTGTAAACCTGTTTATTTCTGCTGTAAACGTGTTTATTCCTGCTGTAAACATGTTTATTTCTGCTGTAAACGTGTTTATTCCTGCTGAAAACATGTTTATTTCTGCTGTAAATATGTTTATTCCTGCTTTAAATACGTTTATTTCTGCTGTAAATATGTTTATTCTTGCTGTAAACATGTTTATTTCTGCTGCAAATATGTTTATTCCTGCTGTAAACCTGTTTATTCCTGCTGTAAACGTGTTTATTTCTGCTGTAAATACGTTTTTTTCTGCTGTAAATACGTTTATGTCTGCTGTAAACCTGTTTATTTCTGCTGTAAACGTGTTTATTTCTGCTGTAAACGTGTTTATTTCTGCTGTAAACGTGTTTATTTCTGCTGTAAATATGTTTATTTCTGCTGTAAACGTGTTTATTCCTGCTGTAAACGTGTTTATTTCTGCTGTAAACATGTTTATTTCTTCCGTAAACATGTTTATTCCTGCTGTAAACATGTTTATTCCTGCTGTAAACGTGTTTATTTCTGCTGTAAACGTGTTTATTTCTGCTGTAAATATGTTTATTCCTGCTGTAAACGTGTTTGTTCCTGCTGTAAACGTGTTTTTTTTCTGCTGTAAATATGTTTATTCCTGCTGTAAACGTGTTTATTTCTGCTGTAAACCTGTTTATTTCTGCTGTAAACGTGTTTATTCCTGCTGTAAACATGTTTATTTCTGCTGTAAACGTGTTTATTCCTGCTGTAAACATGTTTATTTCTGCTGTAAATATGTTTATTCCTGCTTTAAATACGTTTATTTCTGCTGTAAATATGTTTTTTTCTGCTGTAAATACGTTTATGTCTGCTGTAAACGTGTTTATTCCTGCTGTAAACATGTTTATTTCTGCTGTAAATATGTTTATTCCTGCTTTAAATACGTTTATTTCTGCTGTAAACGTGTTTATTTCTGCTGTAAATACGTTTTTTTCTGCTGTAAATACGTTTATGTCTGCTGTAAACCTGTGTATTCCTCCTGTAAACATGTTTTTATCTGCTGTAAACGTGTTTATTTCTGCTGTAAACGTGTTTATTCCTGCTGTAAACGTGTTTATTTCTGCTGTAAACGTATTTATTTCTGCTGTAAACGTGTTTATTCCTGCTGTAAACCTGTTTATTTCTGCTGTAAACGTGTTTATTTCTGGTGTAAATATGTTTATTTCTGCTGTAAACATGTTTATTTCTGCTGTAAACGTGTTTACTTCTGCTGTAAATATGTTTATTCCTGCTGTAAACATGTTTATTTCTGCTGTAAATATGTTTATTCCTGCTGTAAACCTGTTTATACGTGCTGTAAACAAGGTTATTTCTGCTGTAAATATGTTTATTACTGCTGTAAACATGTTTATTCTTGCTGTAAACGTGTTTATTTCTGCTGTAAATATGTTTATTCTTGCTGTAAACGTGTTTATTCCTGCTGTAAACGTGTTTATACGTGCTGTAAACATGGTTATTTCTGCTGTAAATGTGTTTATTTCTGCTGTAAACCTGTTTATTTCTGCTCTAAATATGTTTATTTCTGCTGTAAACGTGTTTATTTCTGCTGTAAACCTGTTTATTTCTGCTGTAAATATGTTTATTTCTGCTGTAAATGTGTTTATTTCTGCTGTAAACGTGTTTATTTCTGCTGTAAATATGTTTATTTCTGCTGTAAACGTGTTTATTCCTGCTGTAAACGTGTTTATTTCTGCTGTAAACCTGTTTATTTCTGCTGTAAATATGTTTATTTCTGCTGTAAATGTGTTTATTTCTGCTGTAAACGTGTTTATTTCTGCTGTAAATATGTTTATTTCTGCTGTAAACGTGTTTATTCCTGCTGTAAACGTGTTTATTTCTGCTGTAAACGTGTTTATTCCTGCTGTAAACCTGTTTATTTCTGCTGTAAACGTGGGTATTTCTGCTGTAAATATGTTTATTTCTGCTGTAAAGGTGTTTATTCCTGCTGTAAACGAGTTTATTTCTGCTGTAAACATGTTTACTTCTTCCGTAAACATGTTTATTTCTGCTGTAAACATGTTTATTTCTGCTGTAAACATGTATATTTCTGCTGCAAACATGTTTATTCCTGCTGTAAACATGTTTATTCCTGCTGTAAACCTGTTTATTTCTGCTGTAAACGTGTTTACTTCTGCTGTAAATATGTTTATTCCTGCGTAAACATGTTTATTTCTGCTGTAAATATGTTTATTCCTGCTGTAAACGTGTTTATTTCTGCTGTAAACATGTTTATTCCTGCTGTAAACATGTTTATTTCTGCTGTAAATATGTTTATTTCTGCTGTAAACGTGTTTATTCCTGCTGTAAACATTTTTTATTCCTGCTGTAAACCTGTTTATTTCTGCTGTAAACGTGTTTGTTCCTGCTGTAAACGTGTTTTTTTCTGCTGTAAATATGTTTATTCCTGCTGTAAACGTGTTTATTTCTGCTGTAAACCTGTTTATTTCTGCTGTAAACATGTTTATTCCTGCTGTAAACATGTTTATTTCTGCTGTAAACGTGTTTGTTCCTGCTGTAAACGTGTTTTTTTCTGCTGTAAATATGTTTATTCCTGCTGTAAACGTGTTTATTTCTGCTGTAAACCTGTTTATTTCTGCTGTAAACGTGTTTATTCCTGCTGTAAACATGTTTATTTCTGCTGTAAACGTGTTTATTTCTGCTGTAAATATGTTTATTTCTGCTGTAAACGTGTTTATTCCTGCTGTAAACGTGTTTATTTCTGCTGTAAACCTGTTTATTTCTGCTGTAAATATGTTTATTTCTGCTGTAAATGTGTTTATTTCTGCTGTAAACGTGTTTATTTCTGCTGTAAATATGTTTATTTCTGCTGTAAACGTGTTTATTCCTGCTGTAAACGTGTTTATTTCTGCTGTAAACGTGTTTATTCCTGCTGTAAACCTGTTTATTTCTGCTGTAAACGTGTGTATTTCTGCTGTAAATATGTTTATTTCTGCTGTAAAAGTGTTTATTCCTGCTGTAAACGAGTTTATTTCTGCTGTAAACATGTTTACTTCTTCCGTAAACATGTTTATTTCTGCTGTAAACATGTTTATTTCTGCTGTAAACATGTATATTTCTGCTGCAAACATGTTTATTCCTGCTGTAAACATGTTTATTCCTGCTGTAAACCTGTTTATTTCTGCTGTAAACGTGTTTACTTCTGCTGTAAATATGTTTATTCCTGCGTAAACATGTTTATTTCTGCTGTAAATATGTTTATTCCTGCTGTAAACGTGTTTATTTCTGCTGTAAACATGTTTATTCCTGCTGTAAACATGTTTATTTCTGCTGTAAATATGTTTATTTCTGCTGTAAACGTGTTTATTCCTGCTGTAAACATTTTTTATTCCTGCTGCAAACCTGTTTATTTCTGCTGTAAACGTGTTTGTTCCTGCTGTAAACGTGTTTTTTTCTGCTGTAAATATGTTTATTCCTGCTGTAAACGTGTTTATTTCTGCTGTAAACCTGTTTATTTCTGCTGTAAACGTGTTTATTCCTGCTGTAAACATGTTTATTTCTGCTGTAAACGTGTTTGTTCCTGCTGTAAACGTGTTTTTTTCTGCTGTAAATATGTTTATTCCTGCTGTAAACGTGTTTATTTCTGCTGTAAACCTGTTTATTTCTGCTGTAAACGTGTTTATTCCTGCTGTAAACATGTTTATTTCTGCTGTAAACGTGTTTATTCCTGCTGTAAACATGTTTATTTCTGCTGTAAATATGTTTATTCCTGCTTTAAATACGTTTATTTCTGCTGTAAATATGTTTATTCTTGCTGTAAACATGTTTATTTCTGCTGCAAATATGTTTATTCCTGCTGTAAACCTGTTTATTCCTGCTGTAAACGTGTTTATTTCTGCTGTAAATATGTTTTTTTCTGCTGTAAATACGTTTATGTCTGCTGTAAACCTGTGTATTCCTCCTGTAAACATGTTTTTTTCTGCTGTAAACATGTTTATTTCTGCTGTAAACGTGTTTATTCCTGCTGTAAACGTGTTTATTTCTGCTGTAAACGTGTTTATTTCTGCTGTAAACGTGTTTATTTCTTCCGTAAACATGTTTATTCCTGCTGTAAACGTGTTTATTCCTGCTGTAAACCTGTTTATTTCTGCTGTAAACGTGTTTATTTCTGCTGTAAACGTGTTTATTTCATCCGTAAACATGTTTATTCCTGCTGTAAACGTGTTTATTCCTGCTGTAAACGTGTTTATTCCTGCTGTAAACGTGTTTATTTCTGCTGTACACATGTTTATTTCTTCCGTAAACATGTTTATTCCTGCTGTAAACCTGTTTATTTCTGCTGTAAACGTGTTTATTTCTGCTGTAAATATGTTTATTCCTGCTGTAAACGTGTTTGTTCCTGCTGTAAACGTGTTTTTTTCTGCTGTAAATATGTTTATTCCTGCTGTAAACGTGTTTATTTCTGCTGTAAACCTGTTTATTTCTGCTGTAAACGTGTTTATTCCTGCTGTAAACATGTTTATTTCTGCTGTAAACGTGTTTATTCCTGCTGTAAACATGTTTATTTCTGCTGTAAATATGTTTATTCCTGCTTTAAATACGTTTATTTCTGCTGTAAATATGTTTATTCTTGCTGTAAACATGTTTATTTCTGCTGCAAATATGTTTATTCCTGCTGTAAACCTGTTTATTCCTGCTGTAAACGTGTTTATTTCTGCTGTAAATACGTTTTTTTCTGCTGTAAATACGTTTATGTCTGCTGTAAACCTGTGTATTCCTCCTGTAAACATGTTTTTTTCTGCTGTAAACGTGTTTATTTCTGCTGTAAACGTGCTTATTCCTGCTGTAAATGTGTTTATTTCTGCTGTAAACGTGTTTATTTCTGCTGTAAACGTGTTTATTTCTGCTGTAAACGTGTTTATTTCTTCCGTAAACATGTTTATTCCTGCTGTAAACGTGTTTATTCCTGCTGTAAACCTGTTTATTTCTGCTGTAAACGTGTTTATTTCTGCTGTAAACGTGTATTTCTTCCGTAAACATGTTTATTTCTGCTGTAAACGTGTTTATTCCTGCTGTAAACCTGTTTATTTCTGCTGTAATCGTGTTTACTTCTGCTGTAATTATGTTTATTCCTGCTGTAAACGTGTTTATTCCTGCTTTAAACGTGTTTATTTCTGCTGTAAACATGTTTATTTCTTCCGTAAACATGTTTATTCCTGCTGTAAACGTGTTTATTCCTGCTGTAAACCTGTTTATTTCTGCTGTAAACATGTTTACTTCTGCTGTAAATATGTTTATTCCTGCTGTAAACATGTTTATTTCTGCTGTAAATGTGTTTATTTCTGCTGTAAATGTGTTTATTTCTGCTATAAACCTGTTTATTTCTGCTGTAAACGTGTTTATTTCTGCTGTAAACGTGTTTATTTCTGCTGTAAACGTGTTTATTTCTGCTGTAAATATGTTTATTTCTGCTGTAAACGTGTTTATTCCTGCTGTAAACGTGTTTATTTCTGCTGTAAACATGTTTATTTCTTCCGTAAACATGTTTATTCCTGCTGTAAACATGTTTATTCCTGCTGTAAACGTGTTTATTTCTGCTGTAAACGTGTTTATTTCTGCTGTAAATATGTTTATTCCTGCTGTAAACGTGTTTGTTCCTGCTGTAAACGTGTTTTTTTTCTGCTGTAAATATGTTTATTCCTGCTGTAAACGTGTTTATTTCCACTGTAAACCTGTTTATTTCTGCTGTAAACGTGTTTATTCCTGCTGTAAACATGTTTATTTCTGCTGTAAACGTGTTTATTCCTGCTGTAAACATGTTTATTTCTGCTGTAAATATGTTTATTCCTGCTTTAAATACGTTTATTTCTGCTGTAAATATGTTTTTTTCTGCTGTAAATACGTTTATGTCTGCTGTAAACGTGTTTATTCCTGCTGTAAACATGTTTATTTCTGCTGTAAATATGTTTATTCCTGCTTTAAATACGTTTATTTCTGCTGTAAACGTGTTTATTTCTGCTGTAAATACGTTTTTTTCTGCTGTAAATACGTTTATGTCTGCTGTAAACCTGTGTATTCCTCCTGTAAACATGTTTTTATCTGCTGTAAACGTGTTTATTTCTGCTGTAAACGTGTTTATTCCTGCTGTAAACGTGTTTATTTCTGCTGTAAACGTATTTATTTCTGCTGTAAACGTGTTTATTCCTGCTGTAAACCTGTTTATTTCTGCTGTAAACGTGTTTATTTCTGGTGTAAATATGTTTATTTCTGCTGTAAACCTGTTTATTTCTGCTGTAAACGTATTTATTTCTGGTGTAAATATGTTTATTCCTGCTGTAAACCTGTTTATTTCTGCTGTAAACGTGTTTACTTCTGCTGTAAATATGTTTATTTCTGCTGTAAACCTGTTTATTTCTGCTGTAAATATGTTTATTCTTGCTGTAAACGTGTTTATTCCTGCTGTAAACGTGTTTATACGTGCTGTAAACATGGTTATTTCTGCTGTAAATGTGTTTATTTCTGCTGTAAACCTGTTTATTTCTGCTCTAAATATGTTTATTTCTGCTGTAAACGTGTTTATTTCTGCTGTAAACCTGTTTATTTCTGCTGTAAATATGTTTACTTCTGCTGTAAATGTGTTTATTTCTGCTGTAAACGTGTTTATTTCTGCTGTAAATATGTTTATTTCTGCTGTAAACGTGTTTATTCCTGCTGTAAACGTGTTTATTTCTGCTGTAAACGTGTTTATTCCTGCTGTAAACCTGTTAATTTCTGCTGTAAACGTGTTTATTTCTGCTGTAAATATGTTTATTTCTGCTGTAAAGGTGTTTATTCCTGCTGTAAACGAGTTTATTTCTGCTGTAAACATGTTTATTTCTTCCGTAAACATGTTTATTTCTGCTGTAAACATGTTTATTTCTGCTGTAAACATGTATATTTCTGCTGCAAACATGTTTATTCCTGCTGTAAACATGTTTATTCCTGCTGTAAACCTGTTTATTTCTGCTGTAAACGTGTTTACTTCTGCTGTAAATATGTTTATTCCTGCGTAAACATGTTTATTTCTGCTGTAAATATGTTTATTCCTGCTGTAAACGTGTTTATACGTGCTGTAAACATGGTTATTTCTGCTGTAAATGTGTTTATTTCTGCTGTAAACCTGTTTATTTCTGCTGTAAATATGTTTATTTCTGCTGTAAACGTGTTTATTTCTGCTGTAAATTTGTTTATTTCTGCTGTAAACATGTTTATTCCTGCTGTAAACGTGTTTATTTCTGCTGTAAATATGTTTATTTCTGCTGTAAACGTGTTTATTCCTGCTGTAAACATTTTTTATTCCTGCTGTAAACCTGTTTATTTCTGCTGTAAACGTGTTTGTTCCTGCTGTAAACGTGTTTTTTTCTGCTGTAAATATGTTTATTCCTGCTGTAAACGTGTTTATTTCTGCTGTAAACCTGTTTATTTCTGCTGTAAACGTGTTTATTCCTGCTGTAAACATGTTTATTTCTGCTGTAAACGTGTTTATTCCTGCTGTAAACATGTTTATTTCTGCTGTAAATATGTTTATTCCTGCTTTAAATACGTTTATTTCTGCTGTAAATATGTTTATTCTTGCTGTAAACATGTTTATTTCTGCTGCAAATATGTTTATTCCTGCTGTAAACCTGTTTATTCCTGCTGTAAACGTGTTTATTTCTGCTGTAAATACGTTTTTTTCTGCTGTAAATACGTTTATGTCTGCTGTAAACCTGTGTATTCCTCCTGTAAACATGTTTTTTTCTGCTGTAAACGTGTTTATTTCTGCTGTAAACGTGTATATTTCTGCTGCAAACATGTTTATTCCTGCTGTAAACCTGTTTATTTCTGCTGTAAACGTGTTTACTTCTGCTGTAAATATGTTTATTTCTGCTGTAAACCTGTTTATTTCTGCTGTAAATATGTTTATTCTTGCTGTAAACGTGTTTATTCCTGCTGTAAACCTGTTTATTTCTGCTGTAAACGTGTTTATTCCTGCTGTAAACATGTTTATTTCTGCTGTAAACATGTTTATTTCTGCTGTAAACGTGTTTATTTCTGCTGTAAACGTATTTATTTCTGCTGTAAACGTGTTTATTCCTGCTGTAAACCTGTTTATTTCTGCTGTAAACGTGTTTATTTCTGCTGTAAACATGTTTATTTCTGCTGTAAAGGTGTTTATTCCTGCTGTAAACGAGTTTATTTCTGCTGTAAACATGTTTATTTCTGCTGTAAACATGTATATTTCTGATGCAAATATGTTTATTCCTGCTGTAAATACGTTTATTTCTGCTGTAAATATGTTTATTCTTGCTGTAAACATGTTTATTTCTGCTGTAAATATGTTTATTCCTGCTGTAAACGTGTTTATTTCTGCTGTAAATACGTTTTTTTCTGCTGTAAATACGTTTATGTCTGCTGTAAACCTGTGTATTCCTCCTGGAAACATGTTTTTTTCTGCTGTAAACGTGTTTATTTCTGCTGTAAACGTGTTTATTTCTGCTGTAAACGTGTTTATTTCTGCTGTAAATGTATTTATTTCTGCTGTAAACGTGTTTATTCCTGCTGTAAACCTGTTTATTTCTGCTGTAAACGTGTTTATTTCTGCTGTAAATATGTTTATTTCTGCTGTAAAGGTGTTTATTCCTGCTGTAAACGAGTTTATTTCTGCTGTAAACATGTTTATTTCTTCCGTAAAGATGTTTATTTCTGCTGTAAACGTGTTTATTTCTGCTGTAAACGTGTATATTTCTGCTGCAAACATGTTTATTCCTGCTGTAAACCTGTTTATTTCTGCTGTAAACGTGTTTACTTCTGCTGTAAATATGTTTATTTCTGCTGTAAACCTGTTTATTTCTGCTGTAAATATGTTTATTCTTGCTGTAAACGTGTTTATTCCTGCTGTAAACGTGTTTATACGTGCTGTAAACATGGTTATTTCTGCTGTAAATGTGTTTATTTCTGCTGTAAACATGGTTATTTCTGCTGTAAATGTGTTTATTTCTGCTGTAAACCTGTTTATTTCTGCTCTAAATATGTTTATTTCTGCTGTAAACGTGTTTATTTCTGCTGTAAACCTGTTTATTTCTGCTGTAAATATGTTTATTTCTGCTGTAAATGTGTTTATTCCTGCTGTAAACCTGTTTATTTCTGCTGTAAACGTGTTTATTTCTGGTGTAAATATGTTTATTTCTGCTGTAAACCTGTTTATTTCTGCTGTAAACGTATTTATTTCTGGTGTAAATATGTTTATTCCTGCTGTAAACCTGTTTATTTCTGCTGTAAACGTGTTTACTTCTGCTGTAAATATGTTTATTTCTGCTGTAAACCTGTTTATTTCTGCTGTAAATATGTTTATTCTTGCTGTAAACGTGTTTATTCCTGCTGTAAACGTGTTTATACGTGCTGTAAACATGGTTATTTCTGCTGTAAATGTGTTTATTTCTGCTGTAAACCTGTTTATTTCTGCTCTAAATATGTTTATTTCTGCTGTAAACGTGTTTATTTCTGCTGTAAACCTGTTTATTTCTGCTGTAAATATGTTTACTTCTGCTGTAAATGTGTTTATTTCTGCTGTAAACGTGTTTATTTCTGCTGTAAATATGTTTATTTCTGCTGTAAACGTGTTTATTCCTGCTGTAAACGTGTTTATTTCTGCTGTAAACGTGTTTATTCCTGCTGTAAACCTGTTAATTTCTGCTGTAAACGTGTTTATTTCTGCTGTTAATATGTTTATTTCTGCTGTAAAGGTGTTTATTCCTGCTGTAAACGAGTTTATTTCTGCTGTAAACATGTTTATTTCTTCCGTAAACATGTTTATTTCTGCTGTAAACATGTTTATTTCTGCTGTAAACATGTATATTTCTGCTGCAAACATGTTTATTCCTGCTGTAAACATGTTTATTCCTGCTGTAAACCTGTTTATTTCTGCTGTAAACGTGTTTACTTCTGCTGTAAATATGTTTATTCCTGCGTAAACATGTTTATTTCTGCTGTAAATATGTTTATTCCTGCTGTAAACGTGTTTATACGTGCTGTAAACATGGTTATTTCTGCTGTAAATGTGTTTATTTCTGCTGTAAACCTGTTTATTTCTGCTGTAAATATGTTTATTTCTGCTGTAAACGTGTTTATTTCTGCTGTAAATTTGTTTATTTCTGCTGTAAACATGTTTATTCCTGCTGTAAACGTGTTTATTTCTGCTGTAAATATGTTTATTTCTGCTGTAAACGTGTTTATTCCTGCTGTAAACATTTTTTATTCCTGCTGTAAACCTGTTTATTTCTGCTGTAAACGTGTTTGTTCCTGCTGTAAACGTGTTTTTTTCTGCTGTAAATATGTTTATTCCTGCTGTAAACGTGTTTATTTCTGCTGTAAACCTGTTTATTTCTGCTGTAAACGTGTTTATTCCTGCTGTAAACATGTTTATTTCTGCTGTAAACGTGTTTATTCCTGCTGTAAACATGTTTATTTCTGCTGTAAATATGTTTATTCCTGCTTTAAATACGTTTATTTCTGCTGTAAATATGTTTATTCTTGCTGTAAACGTGTTTATTTCTGCTGTAAATACGTTTTTTTCTGCTGTAAATACGTTTATGTCTGCTGTAAACCTGTGTATTCCTCCTGTAAACATGTTTTTTTCTGCTGTAAACGTGTTTATTTCTGCTGTAAACGTGTATATTTCTGCTGCAAACATGTTTATTCCTGCTGTAAACCTGTTTATTTCTGCTGTAAACGTGTTTACTTCTGCTGTAAATATGTTTATTTCTGCTGTAAACCTGTTTATTTCTGCTGTAAATATGTTTATTCTTGCTGTAAACGTGTTTATTCCTGCTGTAAACCTGTTTATTTCTGCTGTAAACGTGTTTATTCCTGCTGTAAACATGTTTATTTCTGCTGTAAACATGTTTATTTCTGCTGTAAACGTGTTTATTTCTGCTGTAAACGTATTTATTTCTGCTGTAAACGTGTTTATTCCTGCTGTAAACCTGTTTATTTCTGCTGTAAACGTGTTTATTTCTGCTGTAAATATGTTTATTTATGCTGTAAAGGTGTTTATTCCTGCTGTAAACGAGTTTATTTCTGCTGTAAACATGTTTATTTCTGCTGTAAACATGTATATTTCTGATGCAAATATGTTTATTCCTGCTTTAAATACGTTTATTTCTGCTGTAAATATGTTTATTCTTGCTGTAAACATGTTTATTTCTGCTGTAAATATGTTTATTCCTGCTGTAAACGTGTTTATTTCTGCTGTAAATACGTTTTTTTCTGCTGTAAATACGTTTATGTCTGCTGTAAACCTGTGTATTCCTCCTGGAAACATGTTTTTTTCTGCTGTAAACGTGTTTATTTCTGCTGTAAACGTGTTTATTTCTGCTGTAAACGTGTTTATTTCTGCTGTAAATGTATTTATTTCTGCTGTAAACGTGTTTATTCCTGCTGTAAACCTGTTTATTTCTGCTGTAAACGTGTTTATTTCTGCTGTAAATATGTTTATTTCTGCTGTAAAGGTGTTTATTCCTGCTGTAAACGAGTTTATTTCTGCTGTAAACATGTTTATTTCTTCCGTAAAGATGTTTATTTCTGCTGTAAACGTGTTTATTTCTGCTGTAAACGTGTATATTTCTGCTGCAAACATGTTTATTCCTGCTGTAAACCTGTTTATTTCTGCTGTAAACGTGTTTACTTCTGCTGTAAATATGTTTATTTCTGCTGTAAACCTGTTTATTTCTGCTGTAAATATGTTTATTCTTGCTGTAAACGTGTTTATTCCTGCTGTAAACGTGTTTATACGTGCTGTAAACATGGTTATTTCTGCTGTAAATGTGTTTATTTCTGCTGTAAACCTGTTTATTTCTGCTCTAAATATGTTTATTTCTGCTGTAAACGTGTTTATTTCTGCTGTAAACCTGTTTATTTCTGCTGTAAATATGTTTATTTCTGCTGTAAATGTGTTTATTTCTGCTGTAAACGTGTTTATTTCTGCTGTAAATATGTTTATTTCTGCTGTAAACGTGTTTATTCCTGCTGTAAACGTGTTTATTTCTGCTGTAAACGTGTTTATTCCTGCTGTAAACCTGTTAATTTCTGCTGTAAACGTGTTTATTTCTGCTGTAAATATGTTTATTTCTGCTGTAAAGGTGTTTATTCCTGCTGTAAACGAGTTTATTTCTGCTGTAAACATGTTTATTTCTTCCGTAAACATGTTTATTTCTGCTGTAAACATGTTTATTTCTGCTGTAAACATGTATATTTCTGCTGCAAACATGTTTATTCCTGCTGTAAACGAGTTTATTTCTGCTGTAAACATGTTTATTTCTTCCGTAAACATGTTTATTTCTGCTGTAAACATGTTTATTTCTGCTGTAAACATGTATATTTCCGCTGCAAACATGTTTATTCCTGCTGTAAACATGTTTATTCCTGCTGTAAACCTGTTTATTTCTGCTGTAAACGTGTTTACTTCTGCTGTAAATATGTTTATTCCTGCGTAAACATGTTTATTTCTGCTGTAAATATGTTTATTCCTGCTGTAAACGTGTTTATACGTGCTGTAAACATGGTTATTTCTGCTGTAAATGTGTTTATTTCTGCTGTAAACCTGTTTATTTCAGCTGTAAATATGTTTATTTCTGCTGTAAACGTGTTTATTTCTGCTGTAAACGTGTTTATTTCTGCTGTAAATATGTTTATTTCTGCTGTAAAGGTGTTTATTCCTGCTGTAAACGAGTTTATTTCTGCTGTAAACATGTTTATTTCTGCTGTAAACATGTATATTTCTGATGCAAATATGTTTATTCCTGCTTTAAATACGTTTATTTCTGCTGTAAATATGTTTATTCTTGCTGTAAACATGTTTATTTCTGCTGTAAATATGTTTATTCCTGCTGTAAACGTGTTTATTTCTGCTGTAAATACGTTTTTTTCTGCTGTAAATACGTTTATGTCTGCTGTAAACCTGTGTATTCCTCCTGGAAACATGTTTTTTTCTGCTGTAAACGTGTTTATTTCTGCTGTAAACGTGTTTATTTCTGCTGTAAACGTGTTTATTTCTGCTGTAAATGTATTTATTTCTGCTGTAAACGTGTTTATTCCTGCTGTAAACCTGTTTATTTCTGCTGTAAACGTGTTTATTTCTGCTGTAAATATGTTTATTTCTGCTGTAAAGGTGTTTATTCCTGCTGTAAACGAGTTTATTTCTGCTGTAAACATGTTTATTTCTTCCGTAAAGATGTTTATTTCTGCTGTAAACGTGTTTATTTCTGCTGTAAACGTGTATATTTCTGCTGCAAACATGTTTATTCCTGCTGTAAACCTGTTTATTTCTGCTGTAAACGTGTTTACTTCTGCTGTAAATATGTTTATTTCTGCTGTAAACCTGTTTATTTCTGCTGTAAATATGTTTATTCTTGCTGTAAACGTGTTTATTCCTGCTGTAAACGTGTTTATACGTGCTGTAAACATGGTTATTTCTGCTGTAAATGTGTTTATTTCTGCTGTAAACCTGTTTATTTCTGCTCTAAATATGTTTATTTCTGCTGTAAACGTGTTTATTTCTGCTGTAAACCTGTTTATTTCTGCTGTAAATATGTTTATTTCTGCTGTAAATGTGTTTATTTCTGCTGTAAACGTGTTTATTTCTGCTGTAAATATGTTTATTTCTGCTGTAAACGTGTTTATTCCTGCTGTAAACGTGTTTATTTCTGCTGTAAACGTGTTTATTCCTGCTGTAAACCTGTTAATTTCTGCTGTAAACGTGTTTATTTCTGCTGTAAATATGTTTATTTCTGCTGTAAAGGTGTTTATTCCTGCTGTAAACGAGTTTATTTCTGCTGTAAACATGTTTATTTCTTCCGTAAACATGTTTATTTCTGCTGTAAACATGTTTATTTCTGCTGTAAACATGTATATTTCTGCTGCAAACATGTTTATTCCTGCTGTAAACGAGTTTATTTCTGCTGTAAACATGTTTATTTCTTCCGTAAACATGTTTATTTCTGCTGTAAACATGTTTATTTCTGCTGTAAACATGTATATTTCTGCTGCAAACATGTTTATTCCTGCTGTAAACGAGTTTATTTCTGCTGTAAACATGTTTATTTCTTCCGTAAACATGTTTATTTCTGCTGTAAACATGTTTATTTCTGCTGTAAACATGTATATTTCTGCTGCAAACATGTTTATTCCTGCTGTAAACATGTTTATTCCTGCTGTAAACCTGTTTATTTCTGCTGTAAACGTGTTTACTTCTGCTGTAAATATGTTTATTCCTGCGTAAACATGTTTATTTCTGCTGTAAATATGTTTATTCCTGCTGTAAACGTGTTTATACGTGCTGTAAACATGGTTATTTCTGCTGTAAATGTGTTTATTTCTGCTGTAAACCTGTTTATTTCAGCTGTAAATATGTTTATTTCTGCTGTAAACGTGTTTATTTCTGCTGTAAACGTGTTTATTTCTGCTGTAAATATGTTTATTTCTGCTGTAAAGGTGTTTATTCCTGCTGTAAACGAGTTTATTTCTGCTGTAAACATGTTTATTTCTGCTGTAAACATGTATATTTCTGATGCAAATATGTTTATTCCTGCTTTAAATACGTTTATTTCTGCTGTAAATATGTTTATTCTTGCTGTAAACATGTTTATTTCTGCTGTAAATATGTTTATTCCTGCTGTAAACGTGTTTATTTCTGCTGTAAATACGTTTTTTTCTGCTGTAAATACGTTTATGTCTGCTGTAAACCTGTGTATTCCTCCTGGAAACATGTTTTTTTCTGCTGTAAACGTGTTTATTTCTGCTGTAAACGTGTTTATTTCTGCTGTAAACGTGTTTATTTCTGCTGTAAATGTATTTATTTCTGCTGTAAACGTGTTTATTCCTGCTGTAAACCTGTTTATTTCTGCTGTAAACGTGTTTATTTCTGCTGTAAATATGTTTATTTCTGCTGTAAAGGTGTTTATTCCTGCTGTAAACGAGTTTATTTCTGCTGTAAACATGTTTATTTCTTCCGTAAAGATGTTTATTTCTGCTGTAAACGTGTTTATTTCTGCTGTAAACGTGTATATTTCTGCTGCAAACATGTTTATTCCTGCTGTAAACCTGTTTATTTCTGCTGTAAACGTGTTTACTTCTGCTGTAAATATGTTTATTTCTGCTGTAAACCTGTTTATTTCTGCTGTAAATATGTTTATTCTTGCTGTAAACGTGTTTATTCCTGCTGTAAACGTGTTTATACGTGCTGTAAACATGGTTATTTCTGCTGTAAATGTGTTTATTTCTGCTGTAAACCTGTTTATTTCTGCTCTAAATATGTTTATTTCTGCTGTAAACGTGTTTATTTCTGCTGTAAACCTGTTTATTTCTGCTGTAAATATGTTTATTTCTGCTGTAAATGTGTTTATTTCTGCTGTAAACGTGTTTATTTCTGCTGTAAATATGTTTATTTCTGCTGTAAACGTGTTTATTCCTGCTGTAAACGTGTTTATTTCTGCTGTAAACGTGTTTATTCCTGCTGTAAACCTGTTAATTTCTGCTGTAAACGTGTTTATTTCTGCTGTAAATATGTTTATTTCTGCTGTAAAGGTGTTTATTCCTGCTGTAAACGAGTTTATTTCTGCTCTAAACGTGTTTATTTCTTCCGTAAACATGTTTATTTCTGCTGTAAACATGTTTATTTCTGCTGTAAACATGTATATTTCTGCTGCAAACATGTTTATTCCTGCTGTAAACGAGTTTATTTCTGCTGTAAACATGTTTATTTCTTCCGTAAACATGTTTATTTCTGCTGTAAACATGTTTATTTCTGCTGTAAACATGTATATTTCTGCTGCAAACATGTTTATTCCTGCTGTAAACGAGTTTATTTCTGCTGTAAACATGTTTATTTCTTCCGTAAACATGTTTATTTCTGCTGTAAACATGTTTATTTCTGCTGTAAACATGTATATTTCTGCTGCAAACATGTTTATTCCTGCTGTAAACATGTTTATTCCTGCTGTAAACCTGTTTATTTCTGCTGTAAACGTGTTTACTTCTGCTGTAAATATGTTTATTCCTGCGTAAACATGTTTATTTCTGCTGTAAATATGTTTATTCCTGCTGTAAACGTGTTTATACGTGCTGTAAACATGGTTATTTCTGCTGTAAATGTGTTTATTTCTGCTGTAAACCTGTTTATTTCAGCTGTAAATATGTTTATTTCTGCTGTAAACGTGTTTATTTCTGCTGTAAACGTGTTTATTTCTGCTGTAAATATGTTTATTTCTGCTGTAAAGGTGTTTATTCCTGCTGTAAACGAGTTTATTTCTGCTGTAAACATGTTTATTTCTGCTGTAAACATGTATATTTCTGATGCAAATATGTTTATTCCTGCTTTAAATACGTTTATTTCTGCTGTAAATATGTTTATTCTTGCTGTAAACATGTTTATTTCTGCTGTAAATATGTTTATTCCTGCTGTAAACGTGTTTATTTCTGCTGTAAATACGTTTTTTTCTGCTGTAAATACGTTTATGTCTGCTGTAAACCTGTGTATTCCTCCTGGAAACATGTTTTTTTCTGCTGTAAACGTGTTTATTTCTGCTGTAAACGTGTTTATACGTGCTGTAAACATGGTTATTTCTGCTGTAAATGTGTTTATTTCTGCTGTAAACCTGTTTATTTCAGCTGTAAATATGTTTATTTCTGCTGTAAACGTGTTTATTTCTGCTGTAAATTTGTTTATTTCTGCTGTAAACATGTTTATTCCTGCTGTAAACGTGTTTATTTCTGCTGTAAATATGTTTATTTCTGCTGTAAACGTGTTTATTCCTGCTGTAAACATTTTTTATTCCTGCTGTAAACCTCTTTATTTCTGCTGTAAACGTGTTTGTTCCTGCTGTAAACGTGTTTTTTTCTGCTGTAAATATGTTTATTCCTGCTGTAAACGTGTTTATTTCTGCTGTAAACCTGTTTATTTCTGCTGTAAACGTGTTTATTCCTGCTGTAAACATGTTTATTTCTGCTGTAAACGTGTTTATTCCTGCTGTAAACATGTTTATTTCTGCTGTAAATATGTTTATTCCTGCTTTAAATACGTTTATTTCTGCTGTAAATATGTTTATTCTTGCTGTAAACATGTTTATTTCTGCTGCAAATATGTTTATTCCTGCTGTAAACCTGTTTATTCCTGCTGTAAACGTGTTTATTTCTGCTGTAAATACGTTTTTTTCTGCTGTAAATACGTTTATGTCTGCTGTAAACCTGTGTATTCCTCCTGTAAACATGTTTTTTTCTGCTGTAAACGTGTTTATTTCTGCTGTAAACGTGTTTATTCCTGCTGTAAACGTGTTTATTTCTGCTGTAAACGTGTTTATTTCTGCTGTAAACGTGTTTATTTCTGCTGTAAACGTGTTTATTTCTTCCGTAAACATGTTTATTCCTGCTGTAAACGTGTTTATTTCTGCTGTAAACGTGTTTATTTCTGCTGTAAACGTGTTTATTTCTGCTGTAAACGTGTTTATTTCTTCCGTAAACATGTTTATTCCTGCTGTAAACGTGTTTATTCCTGCTGTAAACGTCTTTATTCCTGCTGTAAACGTGTTTTTTTCTACTGTAAACATGTTTATTTCTTCTGTAAACATGTTTATTCCTGCTGTAAACGTGTTTATTCCTGCTGTAAACCTGTTTATTTCTGCTGTAAACATGTTTACTTCTGCTGTAAATATGTTTATTCCTGCTGTAAACATGTTTATTCCTGCTGTAAACGTGTTTATTTCTGCTGTAAACGTGTTTATTTCTGCTGTAAATGTGTTTATTTCTGCTATAAACCTGTTTATTTCGGCTGTAAACGTGTTTATTTCTGCTGTAAACGTGTTTATTTCTGCTGTAAACGTGTTTATTTCTGCTGTAAATATGTTTATTCCTGCTGTAAACGTGTTTATTTCTGCTGTAAACGTGTTTATTTCTGCTGTCAATATGTTTATTCCTGCTGTAAACGTGTTTGTTCCTGCTGTAAACGTGTTTTTTTTCTGCTGTAAATATATTTATTCCTGCTGTAAACGTGTTTATTTCTGCTGTAAACCTGTTTATTTCTGCTGTAAACGTGTTTATTCCTGCTGTAAACATGTTTATTTCTGCTGTAAACATGTTTATTTCTGCTGTAAACGTGTTTATTTCTGCTGTAAACGTATTTATTTCTGCTGTAAACGTGTTTATTCCTGCTGTAAACCTGTTTATTTCTGCTGTAAACGTGTTTATTTCTGCTGTAAATATGTTTATTTCTGCTGTAAAGGTGTTTATTCCTGCTGTAAACGAGTTTATTTCTGCTGTAAACATGTTTATTTCTGCTGTAAACATGTATATTTCTGATGCAAATATGTTTATTCCTGCTTTAAATACGTTTATTTCTGCTGTAAATATGTTTATTCTTGCTGTAAACATGTTTATTTCTGCTGTAAATATGTTTATTCCTGCTGTAAACGTGTTTATTTCTGCTGTAAATACGTTTTTTTCTGCTGTAAATACGTTTATGTCTGCTGTAAACCTGTGTATTCCTCCTGGAAACATGTTTTTTTCTGCTGTAAACGTGTTTATTTCTGCTGTAAACGTGTTTATTTCTGCTGTAAACGTGTTTATTTCTGCTGTAAATGTATTTATTTCTGCTGTAAACGTGTTTATTCCTGCTGTAAACCTGTTTATTTCTGCTGTAAACGTGTTTATTTCTGCTGTAAATATGTTTATTTCTGCTGTAAAGGTGTTTATTCCTGCTGTAAACGAGTTTATTTCTGCTGTAAACATGTTTATTTCTTCCGTAAAGATGTTTATTTCTGCTGTAAACATGTTTATTTCTGCTGTAAACATGTATATTTCTGATGCAAATATGTTTATTCCTGCTGTAAACATGTTTATTCCTGCTGTAAATATGTTTATTCCTGCTGTAAACGTGTTTATACGTGCTGTAAAAAAGGTTATTTCTGCTGTAAACCTGTTTATTTCTGCACTAAATATGTCTATTTCTGCTGTAAACGTGTTTATTTCTGCTGTAAACCTGTTTATTTCTGCTGTAAATATGTTTATTTCTGCTGTAAATGTGTGTATTTCTGCTGTAAACGTGTTTATTTCTGCTGT
Source organism: Telmatherina bonti (assembly GCF_933228915.1). Classification (NCBI taxonomy): domain Eukaryota; kingdom Metazoa; phylum Chordata; class Actinopteri; order Atheriniformes; family Telmatherinidae; genus Telmatherina; species Telmatherina bonti. The sequence continues at coordinate 41,116,362 of NC_136625.1, read as the reverse complement.
AAATATGTTTATTTCTGCTGTAAACGTGTTTATTCCTGCTGTAAACGTGTTTATTTCTGCTGTAAACGTGTTCATTCCTGCTGTAAACCTGTTTATTTCTGCTGTAAACGTGTTTATTTCTGCTGTAAATATGTTTATTTCTGCTGTAAAGGTGTTTATTCCTGCTGTAAACGTGTTTACTTCTGCTGTAAATATGTTTATTCCTGCTGTAAACATGTTTATTTCTGCTGTAAATATGTTTATTCCTGCTGTAAACGTGTTTATACGTGCTGTAAACATGGTTATTTCTGCTGTAAATATGTTTATTACTGCTGTAAACATGTTTATTCTTGCTGTAAACGTGTTTATTTCTGCTGTAAATATGTTTATTCCTGCGGTAAACATGTTTATTTCTGCTGTAAATATGTTTATTCCTGCTGTAAACGTGTTTATACGTGCTGTAAACATGGTTATTTCTGCTGTAAATGTTTTTATTTCTGCTGTAAACCTGTTTATTTCTGCTCTAAATATGTCTATTTCTGCTGTAAACGTGTTTATTACTGCTGTAAACATGTTTATTCTTGCTGTAAACATGTTTATTTCTGCTGTAAATATGTTTATTCCTGCTTTAAATACGTTTATTTCTGCTGTAAATATGTTTATTCTTGCTGTAAACATGTTTATTTCTGCTGCAAATATGTTTATTCCTGCTGTAAACCTGTTTATTCCTGCTGTAAACGTGTTTATTTCTGCTGTAAATACGTTTTTTTCTGCTGTAAATATGTTTATGTCTGCTGTAAACCTGTGTATTCCTCCTGTAAACATGTTTTTTTCTGCTGTAAACGTGTTTATTTCTGCTGTAAACGTGTTTATTCCTGCTGTAAACGTGTTTATTTCTGCTGTAAACGTGTTTATTTCTGCTGTAAACGTGTTTATTTCTGCTGTAAACGTGTTTATTTCATCCGTAAACATGTTTATTCCTGCTGTAAACGTGTTTATTCCTGCTGTAAACCTATTTATTTCTTCTGTAAACGTGTTTACTTCTGCTGTAATTATGTTTATTCCTGCTGTAAACGTGTTTATTCCTGCTGTAAACGTGTTTATTTCTGCTGTAAACATGTTTATTTCTTCTGTAAACATGTTTATTCCTGCTGTAAACATGTTTATTCCTGCTGTAAACATGTTTATTTCTGCTGTAAACATGTTTACTTCTGCTGTAAATATGTTTATTCCTGCTGTAAACATGTTTATTTCTGCTTTAAACGTGTTTATTTCTGCTGTAAATGTGTTTATTTCTGCTGTAAACCTGTTTATTTCTGCTGTAAATGTTTATTTCTGCTGTAAACGTGTTTATTTCTGCTGTAAACGTGTTTATTTCTGCTGTAAACGTGTTTATTTCTGCTGTAAACGTGTTTATTTCTGCTGTAAATATGTTTATTTCTGCTGTAAACCTGTTTATTTCTGCTCTAAATATGTTTATTTCTGCTGTAAACCTGTTTATTTCTGCTGTAAATATGTTTATTTCTGCTGTAAACGTGTTTATTTCTGCTGTAAATATGTTTATTTCTGCTGTAAACCTGTTTATTTCTGCTGTAAATATGTTTATTTCTGCTGTAAACATGTTTATTTCTGCTGTAAACGTGTTTATTTCTTCCGTAAACATGTTTATTCATGCTGTAAACGTGTTTATTCCTGCTGTAAACCTGTTTATTTCTGCTGTGAACGTGTTTACTTCTGCTGTAATTATGTTTATTCCTGCTGTAAACATGTTTATTCCTGCTGTAAACGTGTTTATTTCTGCTGTAAACATGTTTATTTCTGCTGTAAACCTGTTTATTTCTTCCGTAAACATGTTTATTCCTGCTGTAAACATGTTTATTCCTGCTGTAAACCTGTTTATTTCTGCTGTAAACATGTTTACTTCTGCTGTAAATATGTTTATTCCTGCTGTAAACATGTTTATTCCTGCTGTAAACGTAATTATTTCTGCTGTAAACGTGTTTATTTCTGCTGTAAACGTGTTTATTTCTGCTGTAAATGTGTTTATTTCTGCTGTAAACCTGTTTATTTCTGCTGTAAATGTTTACTTCTGCTGTAAACGTGTTTATTTCTGCTGTAAACGTGTTTATTTCTGCTGTAAACGTGTTTATTTCTGCTGTAAATATGTATTTCTGCTGTAAACGTGTTTATTTCTGCTGTAAACCTGTTTATTTCTGCTCTAAATATGTTTATTTCTGCTGTAAACGTGTTTATTTCTGCTGTAAACCTGTTTAATTCTGCTGTAAATATGTTTATTTCTGCTGTAAACGTGTTTATTTCTGCTGTAAATATGTTTATTTCTGCTGTAAACCTGTTTATTTCTGCTGTAAATATGTTTATTTCTGCTGTAAACATGTTTATTTCTGCTGTAAACGTGTTTATTTCTTCCGTAAACATGTTTATTCCTGCTGTAAACGTGTTTATTCCTGCTGTAAACGTGTTTATTTCTGCTGTAAACATGTTTATTTCTGCTGTAAACCTGTTTATTTCTTCCGTAAACATGTTTACTTCTGCTTTAATTATGTTTATTCCTGCTGTAAACGTGTTTATTCCTGCTGTAAACGTGTTTATTTCTGCTGTAAACATGTTTATTTCTGCTGTAAACCTGTTTATTTCTGCTCTAAATATGTTTATTTCTGCTGTAAACGTGTTTATTTCTGCTGTAAACCTGTTTATTTCTGCTGTAAACATGTTTATTTCTGCTGTAAACGTGTTTATTTCTGATGTAAATATGTTTATTTCTGCTCTAAACCTGTTTATTTCTGCTCTAAATATGTCTATTTCTGCTGTAAACGTGTTTATTTCTGCTTTAAACATGGTTATTTCTGCTGTAAATATGTTTATTACTGCTGTAAACATGTTTATTCTTGCTGTAAACGTGTTTATTTCTGCTGTAAATATGTTTATTCCTGCTGTAAACATGTTTATTTCTGCTGTAAATATGTTTATTCCTGCTGTAAACGTGTTTATACGTGCTGTAAACATGGTTATTTCTGCTGTAAATGTGTTTATTTCTGCTGTAAACCTGTTTATTTCTGCTCTAAATATGTTTATTTCTGCTGTAAACGTGTTTATTTCTGCTGTAAACATGTTTATTTCTGCTGTAAACGTGTTTATTCCTGCTGTAAACATGTTTATTTCTGCTGTAAATATGTTTATTCCTGCTTTAAATACGTTTATTTCTGCTGTAAATATGTTTATTCTTGCTGTAAACATGTTTATTTCTGCTGTAAACCTGTTTATTCCTGCTGTAAACGTGTTTATTCCTGCTGTAAACGTGTTTATTTCTGCTGTAAACATGTTTATTTCTTCCGTAAACATGTTTATTCCTGCTGTAAACATGTTTATTCCTGCTGTAAACCTGTTTATTTCTGCTGTAAACATGTTTACTTCTGCTGTAAATATGTTTATTCCTGCTGTAAACATGTTTATTCCTGCTGTGAACGTGTTTATTTCTGCTGTAAACGTGTTCATTTCTGCTGTAAATGTGTTTATTTCTGCTGTAAACCTGTTTATTTCTGCTGTAAATGTTTATTTCTGCTGTAAACGTGTTTATTTCTGCTGTAAACGTGTTTATTTCTGCTGTAAACGTGTTCATTTCTGCTGTAAATATGTTTATTTCTGCTGTAAACGTGTTTATTTCTGCTGTAAATATGTTTATTTCTGCTGTAAACCTGTTTATTTCTGCTATAAATATGTTTATTTCTGCTGTAAACGTGTTTATTTCTGCTGTAAACCTGTTTATTTCTGCTGTAAATATGTTTATTTCTGCTGTAAACGTGTTTATTTCTGCTGTAAATATGTTTATTTCTGCTGTAAACCTGTTTATTTCTGCTGTAAATATGTTTATTTCTGGTGTAAACATGTTTATTTCTGCTGTAAACGTGTTTATTTCTTCTGTAAACATCTTTATTCATGCTGTAAACGTGTTTATTCCTGCTGTAAACGTGTTTATTCCTGCTGTAAACCTATTTATTTCTGCTGTAAACGTGTTTACTTCTGCTTTAATTATGTTTATTCCTGCTGTAAACGTGTTTATTCCTGCTGTAAACGTGTTTATTTCTGCTGTAAACATGTTTATTTCTTCCGTAAACATGTTTATTCCTGCTGTAAACATGTTTATTCCTGCTGTAAACCTGTTTATTTCTGCTGTAAACATGTTTACTTCTGCTGTAAATATGTTTATTCCTGCTGTAAACATGTTTATTCCTGCTGTAAACGTGTTTATTTCTGCTGTAAACGTGTTTATTTCTGCTGTAAACGTGTTTATTTCTGCTGTAAATGTGTTTATTTCTGCTGTAAACCTGTTTATTTCTGCTGTAAATGTTTATTTCTGCTGTAAACGTGTTTATTTCTGCTGTAAACGTGTTTATTTCTGCTGTAAACGTGTTTATTTCTGCTGTAAATATGTTTATTTCTGCTGTAAACGTGTTTATTTCTGCTGTAAATATGTTTATTTCTGCTGTAAACCTGTTTATTTCTGCTCTAAATATGTTTATTTCTGCTGTAAACGTGTTTATTTCTGCTGTAAACCTCTTTATTTCTGCTGTAAACGTGTTTATTTCTGCTGTAAATATGTTTATTTCTGCTGTAAATACGTTTATGTCTGCTGTAAACCTGTGTATTCCTCCTGTAAACATGTTTTTTTCTGCTGTAAACGTGTTTATTTCTGCTGTAAACGTGTTTATTCCTGCTGTAAATGTGTTTATTTCTGCTGTAAACGTGTTTATTTCTGCTGTAAACGTGTTTATTTCTGCTGTAAACGTGTTTATTTCTTCCGTAAACATGTTTATTCCTGCTGTAAACGTGTTTATTCCTGCTGTAAACCTATTTATTTCTGCTGTAAACGTGTTTACTTCTGCTGTAATTATGTTTATTCCTACTGTAAACGTGTTTATTCCTGCTGTAAACGTGTTTATTTCTGCTGTAAACATGTTTATTTCTTCCGTAAACATGTTTATTCCTGCTGTAAACATGTTTATTCCTGCTGTAAACATGTTTATTTCTGCTGTAAACATGTTTACTTCTGCTGTAAATATGTTTATTCCTGCTGTAAACGTGTTTATTTCTGCTTTAAACGTGTTTATTTCTGCTGTAAATGTGTTTATTTCTGCTGTAAACCTGTTTATTTCTGCTGTAAATGTTTATTTCTGCTGTAAACGTGTTTATTTCTGCTGTAAACGTGTTTATTTCTGCTGTAAACGTGTTTATTTCTGCTGTAAATATGTTTATTTCTGCTGTAAACGTGTTTATTTCTGCTGTAAATATGTTTATTTCTGCTGTAAACCTGTTTATTTCTGCTCTAAATATGTTTATTTCTGCTGTAAACGTGTTTATTTCTGCTGTAAACCTGTTTATTTCTGCTGTAAATATGTTTATTTCTGCTGTAAACGTGTTTATTTCTGCTGTAAATATGTTTATTTCTGCTGTAAACCTGTTTATTTCTGCTGTAAATATGTTTATTTCTGCTGTAAACATGTTTATTTCTGCTGTAAACGTGTTTATTTCTACCGTAAACATGTTTATTCATGCTGTAAACGTGTTTATTCCTGCTGTAAACCTGTTTATTTCTGCTGTAAACGTGTTTACTTCTGCTGTAATTATGTTTATTCCTGCTGTAAACGTGTTTATTCCTGCTGTAAACGTGTTTATTTCTGCTGTAAACATGTTTATTTCTGCTGTAAACCTGTTTATTTCTTCCGTAAACATGTTTATTCCTGCTGTAAACGTGTTTATTCCTGCTGTAAACCTATTTATTTCTGCTGTAAACGTGTTTACTTCTGCTGTAATTATGTTTATTCCTGCTGTAAACGTGTTTATTCCTGCTATAAACGTGTTTATTTCTGCTGTAAACATGTTATTTCTTCCGTAAACATGTTTATTCCTGCTGTAAACATGTTTATTCCTGCTGTAAACGTGTTTATTTCTGCTGTAAACATGTTTACTTCTGCTGTAAATATGTTTATTCCTGCTGTGAACATGTTTATTCCTGCTGTAAACGTGTTTATTTCTGCTGTAAACGTGTTTATTTCTGCTGTAAATGTGTTTATTTCTGCTGTAAATGTGTTTATTTCTGCTGTAAACCTGTTTATTTCTGCTGTAAATGTTTATTTCTGCTGTAAACGTGTTTATTTCTGCTGTAAACATGTTTATTTCTGCTGTAAACGTGTTTATTTCTGCTGTAAATATGTTTATTTCTGCTGTAAACGTGTTTATTTCTGCTGTAAATATGTTTATTTCTGCTGTAAACCTGTTTATTTCTGCTCTAAATATGTTTATTTCTGCTGTAAACGTGTTTATTTCTGCTGTAAACCTGTTTATTTCTGCTGTAAATATGTTTATTTCGGCTGTAAACGTGTTTATTTCTGCTATAAATATGTTTATTTCTGCTGTAAACCTGTTTATTTCTGCTGTAAATATGTTTATTTCTGCTGTAAACATGTTTATTTCTGCTGTAAACGTGTTTATTTCTTCCGTAAACATGTTTATTCCTGCTGTAAACGTGTTTATTCCTGCTGTAAACCTGTTTATTTCTGCTGTAAACGTGTTTACTTCTGCTGTAATTATGTTTATTCCTGCTGTAAACGTGTTTATTCCTGCTGTAAACGTGTTTATTTCTGCTGTAAACATGTTTATTTCTGCTGTAAACCTGTTTATTTCTGCTGTAAACGTGTTTATTTCTGCTGTAAACATGTTTATTTCTGCTGTAAACGTGTTTATTTCTGCTGTAAATATGTTTATTTCTGTTGTAAACATGGTTATTTCTGCTGTAAATATGTTTATTACTGCTGTAAACATGTTTATTCTTGCTGTAAACGTGTTTATTTCTGCTGTAAATATGTTTATTCCTGCTGTAAACATGTTTATTTCTGCTGTAAATATGTTTATTCCTGCTGTAAACGTGTTTATACGTGCTGTAAACATGGTTATTTCTGCTGTAAATGTGTTTATTTCTGCTGTAAACCTGTTTATTTCTGCTCTAAATATGTTTATTTCTGCTGTAAACGTGTTTATTTCTGCTGTAAACATGTTTATTTCTGCTGTAAACGTGTTTATTTCTTCCGTAAACATGTTTATTCCTGCTGTAAACGTGTTTATTCCTGCTGTAAACCTGTTTATTTCTGCTGTAAACGTGTTTACTTCTGCTGTAATTATGTTTATTCCTGCTGTAAACGTGTTTATTCCTGCTGTAAACGTGTTTATTTCTGCTGTAAACATGTTTATTTCTGCTGTAAACCTGTTTATTTCTGCTGTAAACGTGTTTATTTCTGCTGTAAACATGTTTATTTCTGCTGTAAACGTGTTTATTTCTGCTGTAAATATGTTTATTTCTGTTGTAAACATGGTTATTTCTGCTGTAAATATGTTTATTACTGCTGTAAACATGTTTATTCTTGCTGTAAACGTGTTTATTTCTGCTGTAAATATGTTTATTCCTGCTGTAAACATGTTTATTTCTGCTGTAAATATGTTTATTCCTGCTGTAAACGTGTTTATACGTGCTGTAAACATGGTTATTTCTGCTGTAAATGTGTTTATTTCTGCTGTAAACCTGTTTATTTCTGCTCTAAATATGTTTATTTCTGCTGTAAACGTGTTTATTTCTGCTGTAAACATGTTTATTTCTGCTGTAAACGTGTTTATTCCTGCTGTAACCATGTTTATTTCTGCTGTAAATATGTTTATTCCTGCTTTAAATACGTTTATTTCTGCTGTAAATATGTTTATTCTTGCTGTAAACATGTTTATTTCTGCTGTAAACCTGTTTATTCCTGCTCTAAATATGTTTATTTCTGCTGTAAACGTGTTTATTTCTGCTGTAAACCTGTTTATTTTTGCTGTAAATATGTTTATTTCTGCTGTAAATATGTTTATTTCTGCTGTAAACCTGTTTATTTCTGCTGTAAATATGTTTATTTCTGGTGTAAACATGTTTATTTCTGCTGTAAACGTGTTTATTTCTTCCGTAAACATCTTTATTCATGCTGTAAACGTGTTTATTCCTGCTGTAAACGTGTTTATTCCTGCTGTAAACCTATTTATTTCTGCTGTAAACGTGTTTACTTCTGCTTTAATTATGTTTATTCCTGCTGTAAACGTGTTTATTCCTGCTGTAAACGTGTTTATTTCTGCTGTAAACATGTTTATTTCTTCCGTAAACATGTTTATTCCTGCTGTAAACATGTTTATTCCTGCTGTAAACCTGTTTATTTCTGCTGTAAACATGTTTACTTCTGCTGTAAATATGTTTATTCCTGCTGTAAACATGTTTATTCCTGCTGTAAACGTGTTTATTTCTGCTGTAAACGTGTTTATTTCTGCTGTAAATGTGTTTATTTCTGCTGTAAACCTGTTTATTTCTGCTGTAAACGTGTTTATTTCTGCTGTAAATATGTTTATTTCTGCTGTAAACGTGTTTATTTCTGCTGTAAATATGTTTATTTCTGCTGTAAACCTGTTTATTTCTGCTCTAAATATGTTTATTTCTGCTGTAAACGTGTTTATTTCTGCTGTAAACCTCTTTATTTCTGCTGTAAACGTGTTTATTTCTGCTGTAAATATGTTTATTTCTGCTGTAAACCAGTTTATTTCTGCTGTAAATATGTTTATTTCTGCTGTAAACATGTTTATTTCTGCTGTAAATTTGTTTATTTCTGCTGTAAACGTGTTTATTTCTGCTGTAAACGTTTTTTATTCCTGCTGTAAACCTGTTTATTCCTGCTGTAAACGTGTTTATTCCTGCTTTAAACCTATTTATTTCTGCTGTAAACGTGTTTACTTCTGCTGTAATTATGTTTATTCCTGCTGTAAACATGTTTATTCCTGCTGTAAACGTGTTTATTTCTGCTGTAAACATGTTTATTTCTTCCGTAAACATGTTTATTCCTGCTGTAAACATGTTTATTCCTGCTGTAAACCTGTTTATTTCTGCTGTAAACATGTTTACTTCTGCTGTAAATATGTTTATTCCTGCTGTAAACATGTTTATTCCTGCTGTAAACGTGTTTATTTCTGCTGTAAACGTGTTTATTTCTGCTGTAAACGTGTTTACTTCTGCTGTAATTATGTTTATTCCTGCTGTAAACGTGTTTATTCCTGCTGTAAACGTGTTCATTTCTGCTGTAAACATGTTTATTTCTTCCGTAAACATGTTTATTCCTGCTGTAAACATGTTTATTCCTGCTGTAAACCTGTTTATTTCTGCTGTAAACATGTTTACTTCTGCTGTAAATATGTTTATTCCTGCTGTAAACATGTTTATTCCTGCTGTAAACGTGTTTATTTCTGCTGTAAACCTGTTTATTTCTGCTGTAAATGTTTATTTCTGCTGTAAACGTGTTTATTTCTGCTGTAAACATGTTTATTTCTGCTGTAAACGTGTTTATTCCTGCTGTAAATATGTTTATTTCTGCTGTAAACGTGTTTATTTCTGCTGTAAATATGTTTATTTCTGCTGTAAACCTGTTTATTTCTGCTCTAAATATGTTTATTTCTGCTGTAAACGTGTTTATTTCTGCTGTAAACCTGTTTATTTCTGCTGTAAATATGTTTATTTCTGCTTTAAACCTGTTTATTTCTGCTCTAAATATGTTTATTTCTGCTGTAAACGTGTTTATTTCTGCTGTAAACCTGTTTATTTCTGCTGTAAATATGTTTATTTCTGCTGTAAACGTGTTTATTTCTGCTGTAAATATGTTTATTTCTGCTGTAAACCTGTTTATTTCTGCTGTAAATATGTTTATTTCTGCTGTAAACATGTTTATTTCTGCTGTAAACGTGTTTATTTCTTCCGTAAACATCTTTATTCATGCTGTAAACGTGTTTATTCCTGCTGTAAACCTGTTTATTTCTGCTATAAACGTGTTTATTTCTGCTGTAAACGTGTTTATTCCTGCTGTAAACGTGTTTATTTCTGCTGTAAACCTGTTTATTTCTGCTGTAAATATGTTTATTTCTGCTGTAAACGTGTTTATTTCTGCTGTAAATGTGTTTATTTCTGCTGTAAACCTGTTTATTTCTGCTGTAAATGTTTATTTCTGCTGTAAACGTGTTTAGTTCTGCTGTAAACGTGTTTATTTCTGCTGTAAACGTGTTTATTTCTGCTGTAAATATGTTTATTTCTGCTGTAAACGTGTTTATTTCTGCTGTAAATATGTTTATTTCTGCTGTAAACCTGTTTATTTCTGCTCTAAATATGTTTATTTCTGCTGTAAACGTGTTTATTTCTGCTGTAAATATGTTTATTTCTGCTGTAAACCTGTTTATTTCTGCTGTAAATATGTTTATTTCTGCTGTAAACATGTTTATTTCTGCTGTAAACGTGTTTATTTCTTCCGTAAACATCTTTATTCATGCTGTAAACGTGTTTATTCCTGCTGTAAACCTGTTTATTTCTGCTGTAAACCTGTTTATTTCTGCTCTAAATATGTTTATTTCTGCTGTAAACGTGTTTATTTCTGCTGTAAACCTGTTTATTTCTGCTGTAAATATGTTTATTTCTGCTTTAAACCTGTTTATTTCTGCTCTAAATATGTTTATTTCTGCTGTAAACGTGTTTATTTCTGCTGTAAACCTGTTTATTTCTGCTGTAAATATGTTTATTTCTGCTGTAAACGTGTTTATTTCTGCTGTAAATATGTTTATTTCTGCTGTAAACCTGTTTATTTCTGCTGTAAATATGTTTATTTCTGCTGTAAACATGTTTATTTCTGCTGTAAACGTGTTTATTTCTTCCGTAAACATCTTTATTCATGCTGTAAACGTGTTTATTCCTGCTGTAAACCTGTTTATTTCTGCTATAAACGTGTTTATTTCTGCTGTAAACGTGTTTATTCCTGCTGTAAACGTGTTTATTTCTGCTGTAAACCTGTTTATTTCTGCTGTAAATATGTTTATTTCTGCTGTAAACGTGTTTATTTCTGCTGTAAATGTGTTTATTTCTGCTGTAAACCTGTTTATTTCTGCTGTAAATGTTTATTTCTGCTGTAAACGTGTTTAGTTCTGCTGTAAACGTGTTTATTTCTGCTGTAAACGTGTTTATTTCTGCTGTAAATATGTTTATTTCTGCTGTAAACGTGTTTATTTCTGCTGTAAATATGTTTATTTCTGCTGTAAACCTGTTTATTTCTGCTCTAAATATGTTTATTTCTGCTGTAAACGTGTTTATTTCTGCTGTAAATATGTTTATTTCTGCTGTAAACCTGTTTATTTCTGCTGTAAATATGTTTATTTCTGCTGTAAACATGTTTATTTCTGCTGTAAACGTGTTTATTTCTTCCGTAAACATCTTTATTCATGCTGTAAACGTGTTTATTCCTGCTGTAAACCTGTTTATTTCGGCTGTAAACGTGTTTAGTTCTGCTGTAAACGTGTTTACTTCTGCTGTAATTATGTTTATTCCTGCTGTAAACGTGTTTATTCCTGCTGTAAACGTGTTTATTTCTGCTGTAAACATGTTTATTTCTGCTGTAAACCTGTTTATTTCTTCCGTAAACATGTTTATTCCTGCTGTAAACATGTTTATTCCTGCTGTAAACCTATTTATTTCTGCTGTAAACGTGTTTACTTCTGCTGTAATTATGTTTATTCCTGCTGTAAACGTGTTTATTCCTGCTGTAAACGTGTTTATTTCTGCTGTAAACATGTTTATTTCTTCCGTAAACATGTTTATTCCTGCTGTAAACATGTTTATTCCTGCTGTAAACCTGTTTATTTCTGCTGTAAACATGTTTACTTCTGCTGTAAATATGTTTATTCCTGCTGTAAACATGTTTATTCCTGCTGTAAATATGTTTATTTCTGCTGTAAACGTGTTTATTTCTGCTGTAAATATGTTTATTTCTGCTGTAAACCTGTTTATTTCTGCTGTGAATATGTTTATTTCTGCTGTAAACATGTTTATTTCTGCTGTAAACGTGTTTATTTCTTCCGTAAACATGTTTATTCCTGCTGTGAACGTGTTTATTCCTGCTGTAAACCTGTTTATTTCTGCTGTAAACGTGTTTACCTCTGCTGTAATTATGTTTTTTTCTGCTGTAAACGTGTTTATTCCTGCTGTAAACGTGTTTATTTCTGCTGTAAACATGTTTATTTCTGCTGTAAACCTGTTTATTTCTGCTGTAAACATGTTTATTTCTTCCGTAAACATGTTTATTCCTGCTGTAAACATGTTTATTCCTGCTGTAAACCTGTTTATTTCTGCTGTAAACATGTTTACTTCTGCTGTAAATATGTTTATTCCTGCTGTAAACATGTTTATTCCTGCTGTAAACGTGTTTATTTCTGCTGTAAACGTGTTTATTTCTGCTGTAAATGTGTTTATTTCTGCTGTAAACCTGTTTATTTCTGCTGTAAATGTTTATTTCTGCTGTAAACATGTTTATTTCTGCAGTAAACGTGTTTATTTCTGCTGTAAATATGTTTATTTCTGCTGTAAACGTGTTTATTCCTGCTGTAAACGTGTTTATTTCTGCTGTAAATATGTTTATTTCTGCTGTAAACGTGTTTATTCCTGCTGTAAACGTTTTTTATTCCTGCTGTAAACCTGTTTATTCCTGCTGTAAACGTGTTTGTTGCTGCTGTAAACGTGTTTTTTTCTGCTGTAAATATGTTCATTCCTGCTGTAAACGTGTTTATTTCTGCTGTAAACCTGTTTATTTCTGCTGTAAACGTGTTTATTCCTGCTGTAAACATGTTTATTTCTGCTGTAAACGTGTTTATTCCTGCTGTAAACATGTTTCTTCCTGCTTTAAATACGTTTATTTCTGCTGTAAATATGTTTATTCTTGCTGTAAACATGTTTATTTCTGCTGTAAACCTGTTTATTCCTGATGTAAACGTGTTTATTCCTGCTGTAAACGTGTTTATTTCTGCTGTAAACATGTTTATTTCTTCCGTAAACATGTTTATTCCTGCTGTAAACATGTTTATTCCTGCTGTAAACCTGTTTATTTCTGCTGTAAACATGTTTCTTCCTGCTTTAAATACGTTTATTTCTGCTGTAAATATGTTTATTCTTGCTGTAAATGTGTTTATTTCTGCTGTAAACCTGTTTATTTCTGCTCTAAATATGTTTATTTCTGCTGTAAACGTGTTTATTTCTGTTGTAAACCTGTTTATTTCTGCTGTAAACGTGTTTATTTCTGCTGTAAATATGTTTATTTCTGCTGTAAACCTGTTTATTTCTGCTGTAAATATGTTTATTTCTGCTGTAAACATGTTTATTTCTGCTGTAAATTTGTTTATTTCTGCTGTAAACGTGTTTATTTCTGCTGTAAACGTATTTATTCCTGCTGTAAACGTGTTTATTTCTGCTGTAAATATGTTTATTTCTGCTGTAAACGTGTTTATTCCTGCTGTAAACGTTTTTTTATTCCTGCTGTAAACCTGTTTATTCCTGCTGTAAACGTGTTTTTTGCTGCTGTAAACGTGTTTTTTTCTGCTGTAAATATGTTCATACCTGCTGTAAACGTGTTTATTTCTGCTGTAAACCTGTTTATTTCTGCTGTAAACGTGTTTATTCCTGCTGTAAACATGTTTATTTCTGCTGTAAACGTGTTTATTCCTGCTGTAAACATGTTTCTTCCTGCTTTAAATATGTTTATTTCTGCTGTAAATATGTTTATTCTTGCTGTAAACATGTTTATTTCTGCTGTAAACCTGTTTATTCCTGCTGTAAACCTGTTTATTCCTGCTGTAAACGTGTTTATTTCTGCTGTAAACATGTTTATTTCTGCTGTAAACATGTTTATTTCTGCTGTAAATATGTTTATTCTTGCTGTAAACATGTTTATTTCTGCTGTAAACCTGTTTATTCCTGCTGTAAACATGTTTATTCCTGCTGTAAACATGTTTATTCCTGCTTTAAACATGTTTATTTCTGCTGTAAACATGTTTACTTCTGCTGTAAATATGTTTATTCCTGCTGTAAACATGTTTATTCCTGCTGTAAACGTGTTTATTTCTGCTGTAAACGTGTTTATTTCTGCTGTAAATGTGTTTATTTCTGCTGTAAACCTGTTTATTTCTGCTGTAAATGTTTATTTCTGCTGTAAACGTGTTTATTTCTGCTGTAAACGTGTTTATTTCTGCTGTAAATATGTTTATTTCTGCTGTAAATATGTTTATTTCTGCTGTAAACCTGTTTATTTCTGCTGTAAACCTGTTTATTCCTGCTGTAAACCTGTTTATTCCTGCTGTAAACGTGTTTATTTCTGCTGTAAACATGTTTATTTCTTCCGTAAACATGTTTATTCCTGCTGTAAACATGTTTATTCCTGCTTTAAACCTGTTTATTTCTGCTGTAAACATGTTTACTTCTGCTGTAAATATGTTTATTCCTGCTGTAAACGTGTTTATTCCTGCTGTAAACGTGTTTATTTCGGCTGTAAACGTGTTTATTTCTGCTGTAAACGTGTTTACTTCTGCTGTAATTATGTTTATTCCTGCTGTAAACGTGTTTATTCCTGCTGTAAACGTGTTTATTTCTGCTGTAAACATGTTTATTTCTGCTGCAAACCTGTTTATTTCTTCCGTAAACATGTTTATTCCTGCTGTAAACATGTTTATTCCTGCTGTAAACCTATTTATTTCTGCTGTAAACGTGTTTACTTCTGCTGTCATTATGTTTATTCCTGCTGTAAACGTGTTTATTCCTGCTGTAAACGTGTTTATTTCTGCTGTAAACATGTTTATTTCTTCCGTAAACATGTTTATTCCTGCTGTAAACATGTTTATTCCTGCTGTAAACCTGTTTATTTCTGCTGTAAACATGTTTACTTCTGCTGTAAATATGTTTATTCCTGCTGTAAACATGTTTATTCCTGCTGTAAATATGTTTATTTCTGCTGTAAACGTGTTTATTTCTGCTGTAAATATGTTTATTTCTGCTGTAAACCTGTTTATTTCTGCTGTAAATATGTTTATTTCTGCTGTAAACATGTTTATTTCTGCTGTAAACGTGTTTATTTCTTCCGTAAACATGTTTATTCCTGCTGTGAACGTGTTTATTCCTGCTGTAAACCTGTTTATTTCTGCTGTAAACGTGTTTACTTCTGCTGTAATTATGTTTATTTCTGCTGTAAACGTGTTTATTCCTGCTGTAAACGTGTTTATTTCTGCTGTAAACATGTTTATTTCTGCTGTAAACCTGTTTATTTCTGCTGTAAACGTGTTTATTTCTTCCGTAAACATGTTTATTCCTGCTGTGAACGTGTTTATTCCTGCTGTAAACCTGTTTATTTCTGCTGTAAACGTGTTTACTTCTGCTGTAATTATGTTTATTTCTGCTGTAAACGTGTTTATTCCTGCTGTAAACGTGTTTATTTCTGCTGTAAACGTGTTTATTCCTGCTGTAAACCTATTTATTTCTGCTGTAAACGTGTTTACTTCTGCTGTAATTATGTTTATTCCTGCTGTAAACGTGTTTATTCCTGCTGTAAACGTGTTTATTTCTGCTGTAAACATGTTTATTTCTTCCGTAAACATGTTTATTCCTGCTGTAAACATGTTTATTCCTGCTGTAAACCTGTTTATTTCTGCTGTAAACATGTTTACTTCTGCTGTAAATATGTTTATTCCTGCTGTAAACATGTTTATTCCTGCTGTAAACGTGTTTATTTCTGCTGTAAACGTGTTTATTTCTGCTGTAAATGTGTTTATTTCTGCTGTAAACCTGTTTATTTCTGCTGTAAATGTTTATTTCTGCTGTAAACATGTTTATTTCTGCAGTAAACGTGTTTATTTCTGCTGTAAATATGTTTATTTCTGCTGTAAATGTGTTTATTTCTGCTGTAAATATGTTTATTTCTGCTGTAAACGTGTTTATTCCTGCTGTAAACGTGTTTATTTCTGCTGTAAATATGTTTATTTCTGCTGTAAACGTGTTTATTCCTGCTGTAAACGTTTTTTATTCCTGCTGTAAACCTGTTTATTCCTGCTGTAAACGTGTTTGTTGCTGCTGTAAACGTGTTTTTTTCTGCTGTAAATATGTTCATTCCTGCTGTAAACGTGTTTATTTCTGCTGTAAACCTGTTTATTTCTGCTGTAAACGTGTTTATTCCTGCTGTAAACATGTTTATTTCTGCTGTAAACGTGTTTATTCCTGCTGTAAACATGTTTCTTCCTGCTTTAAATACGTTTATTTCTGCTGTAAATATGTTTATTCTTGCTGTAAACATGTTTATTTCTGCTGTAAACCTGTTTATTCCTGCTGTAAACGTGTTTATTCCTGCTGTAAACGTGTTTATTTCTGCTGTAAACATGTTTATTTCTTCCGTAAACATGTTTATTCCTGCTGTAAACATGTTTATTCCTGCTGTAAACCTGTTTATTTCTGCTGTAAACATGTTTCTTCCTGCTTTAAATACGTTTATTTCTGCTGTAAATATGTTTATTCTTGCTGTAAATATGTTTATTTCTGCTGTAAACCTGTTTATTTCTGCTCTAAATATGTTTATTTCTGCTGTAAACGTGTTTATTTCTGCTGTAAACCTGTTTATTTCTGCTGTAAACGTGTTTATTTCTGCTGTAAATATGTTTATTTCTGCTGTAAACCTGTTTATTTCTGCTGTAAATATGTTTATTTCTGCTGTAAACATGTTTATTTCTGCTGTAAATTTGTTTATTTCTGCTGTAAACGTGTTTATTTTTGCTGTAAACGTATTTATTCCTGCTGTAAACGTGTTTATTTCTGCTGTAAATATGTTTATTTCTGCTGTAAACGTGTTTATTCCTGCTGTAAACGTTTTTTATTCCTGCTGTAAACCTGTTTATTCCTGCTGTAAACGTGTTTGTTGCTGCTGTAAACGTGTTTTTTTATGCTGTAAATATGTTCATACCTGCTGTAAACATGTTTATTTCTGCTGTAAACCTGTTTATTTCTGCTGTAAACGTGTTTATTCCTGCTGTAAACATGTTTATTTCTGCTGTAAACGTGTTTATTCCTGCTGTAAACATGTTTCTTCCTGCTTTAAATATGTTTATTTCTGCTGTAAATATGTTTATTCTTGCTGTAAACATGTTTATTTCTGCTGTAAACCTGTTTATTCCTGCTGTAAACCTGTTTATTCCTGCTGTAAACGTGTTTATTTCTGCTGTAAATATGTTTACTTCTGCTGTAAATATGTTTATTCCTGCTGTAAACATGTTTATTCCTGCTGTGAACGTGTTTATTTCTGCTGTAAACGTGTTTATTTCTGCTGTAAATGTGTTTATTTCTGCTGTAAACCTGTTTATTTCTGCTGTAAATGTTTATTTCTGCTGTAAACGTGTTTATTTCTGCTGTAAACGTGTTTATTTCTGCTGTAAACGTGTTTATTTCTGCTGTAAATATGTTTATTTCTGCTGTAAATATGTTTATTTCTGCTGTAAACATGTTTATTTCTGCTGTAAACCTGTTTATTTCTGCTGTAAACCTGTTTATTTCTGCTGTAAATATGTTTATTTCTGCTGTAAACCTGTTTATTTCTGCTGTAAATTTGTTTATTTCTGCTGTAAACGTGTTTATTTCTGCTGTAAACGTATTTATTCCTGCTGTAAACGTGTTTATTTCTGCTGTAAATATGTTTATTTCTGCTGTAAACGTGTTTATTCCTGCTGTAAACGTTTTTTATTCCTGCTGTAAACCTGTTTATTCCTGCTGTAAACGTGTTTGTTGCTGCTGTAAACGTGTTTTTTTCTGCTGTAAATATGTTCATTCCTGCTGTAAACGTGTTTATTTCTGCTGTAAACCTGTTTATTTCTGCTGTAAACGTGTTTATTCCTGCTGTAAACATGTTTATTTCTGCTGTAAACGTGTTTATTCCTGCTGTAAACATGTTTCTTCCTGCTTTAAATACGTTTATTTCTGCTGTAAATATGTTTATTCTTGCTGTAAACATGTTTATTTCTGCTGTAAATATGTTTATTCCTGCTGTAAACCTGTTTATTCCTGTTGTAAACATGTTTATTTCTGCTGTAAACATGTTTATTTCTTCCGTAAACATGTTTATTCCTGCTGTAAACATGTTTATTCCTGCTGTAAACCTGTTTATTTCTGCTGTAAACATGTTTACTTCTGCTGTAAATATGTTTATTCCTGCTGTAAACATGTTTATTCCTGCTGTGAACGTGTTTATTTCTGCTGTAAACATGTTTATTTCTGCTGTAAATGTGTTTATTTCTGCTGTAAACCTGTTTATTTCTGCTGTAAATGTTTATTTCTGCTGTAAATGTTTATTTCTGCTGTAAACGTGTTTATTTCTGCTGTAAACGTGTTTATTTCTGCTGTAAATATGTTTATTTCTGCTGTAAACCTGTTTATTTCTGCTCTAAATATGTTTATTTCTGCTGTAAACGTGTTTATTTCTGCTGTAAACCTGTTTATTTCTGCTGTAAATATGTTTATTTCTGCTGTAAACGTGTTTATTTCTGCTGTAAACATGTTTATTTCTTCTGTAAACATGTTTATTCCTGCTGTAAACATGTTTATTCCTGCTGTAAACCTGTTTATTTCTGCTGTAAACGTGTTTATTTCTGCTGTAAACGTGTTTATTTCTGCTGTAAATGTGTTTATTTCTGCTGTAAACCTGTTTATTTCTGCTGTAAATGTTTATTTCTGCTGTAAACGTGTTTATTTCTGCTGTAAACGTGTTTATTTCTGCTGTAAACATGTTTATTTCTGCTGTAAATATGTTTATTTCTGCTGTAAACGTGTTTATTTCTTCTGTAAATATATTTATTTCTGCTGTAAACCTGTTTATTTCTGCTCTAAATATGTTTATTTCTGCTGTAAACGTGTTTATTTCTGCTGTAAACCTGTTTATTTCTGCTGTAAATATGTTTATTTCTGCTGTAAACGTGTTTATTTCTGCTGTAAATATGTTTATTTCTGCTGTAAACCTGTTTATTTCTGCTGTAAATATGTTTATTTCTGCTCTAAATATGTTTATTCCTGCTGTAAACGTGTTTATTCCTGCTGTAAACGTGTTTATTTCGGCTGTAAACATGTTTATTTCTGCTGTAAACCTGTTTATTTCTGCTGTAAACGTGTTTATTTCTTCCGTAAACATGTTTATTCCTGCTGTAAACGTGTTTATTCCTGCTTTAAACCTATTTATTTCTGCTGTAAACGTGTTTACTTCTGCTGTAATTATGTTTATTCCTGCTGTAAACGTGTTTATTCCTGCTGTAAACGTGTTTATTTCTGCTGTAAACATGTTTATTTCTTCCGTAAACATGTTTATTCCTGCTGTAAACATGTTTATTCCTGCTGTAAACCTGTTTATTTCTGCTGTAAACATGTTTACTTCTGCTGTAAATATGTTTATTCCTGCTGTAAACATGTTTATTCCTGCTGTAAACGTGTTTATTTCTGCTGTAAACCTGTTTATTTCTGCTGTAAATGTTTATTTCTGCTGTAAACGTGTTTATTTCTGCTGTAAACATGTTTATTTCTGCTGTAAACGTGTTTATTTCTGCTGTAAATATGTTTATTTCTGCTGTAAACGTGTTTATTTCTGCTGTAAATATGTTTATTTCTGCTGTAAACCTGTTTATTTCTGCTCTAAATATGTTTATTTCTGCTGTAAACATGTTTATTTCTGCTGTAAACCTGTTTATTTCTGCTGTAAATATGTTTATTTCTGCTGTAAACCTGTTTATTTCTGCTGTAAATATGTTTATTTCTGCTGTAAACATGTTTATTTCTGCTGTAAATTTGTTTATTTCTGCTGTAAACGTGTTTATTTCTGCTGTAAACGTATTTATTACTACTGTAAACGTGTTTATTTCTGCTGTAAATATGTTTATTTCTGCTGTAAACGTGTTTATTCCTGCTGTAAACGTTTTTTATTCCTGCTGTAAACCTGTTTATTCCTGCTGTAAACGTGTTTGTTGCTGCTGTAAACGTGTTTTTTTCTGCTGTAAATATGTTCATTCCTGCTGTAAACGTGTTTATTTCTGCTGTAAACCTGTTTATTTCTGCTGTAAACGTGTTTATTCCTGCTGTAAACATGTTTATTTCTGCTGTAAACGTGTTTATTCCTGCTGTAAACATGTTTCTTCCTGCTTTAAATACGTTTATTTCTGCTGTAAATATGTTTATTCTTGCTGTAAACATGTTTATTTCTGCTGTAAATATGTTTATTCCTGCTGTAAACCTGTTTATTCCTGTTGTAAACATGTTTATTTCTGCTGTAAACATGTTTATTTCTTCCGTAAACATGTTTATTCCTGCTGTAAACATGTTTATTCCTGCTGTAAACCTGTTTATTTCTGCTGTAAACATGTTTACTTCTGCTGTAAATATGTTTATTCCTGCTGTATACATGTTTATTCCTGCTGTGAACGTGTTTATTTCTGCTGTAAACATGTTTATTTCTGCTGTAAATGTGTTTATTTCTGCTGTAAACCTGTTTATTTCTGCTGTAAATGTTTATTTCTGCTGTAAATGTTTATTTCTGCTGTAAACGTGTTTATTTCTGCTGTAAACGTGTTTATTTCTGCTGTAAATATGTTTATTTCTGCTGTAAACCTGTTTATTTCTGCTCTAAATATGTTTATTTCTGCTGTAAACGTGTTTATTTCTGCTGTAAACCTGTTTATTTCTGCTGTAAATATGTTTATTTCTGCTGTAAACGTGTTTATTTCTGCTGTAAACATGTTTATTTCTTCTGTAAACATGTTTATTCCTGCTGTAAACATGTTTATTCCTGCTGTAAACCTGTTTATTTCTGCTGTAAACGTGTTTATTTCTGCTGTAAACGTGTTTATTTCTGCTGTAAATGTGTTTATTTCTGCTGTAAACCTGTTTATTTCTGCTGTAAATGTTTATTTCTGCTGTAAACGTGTTTATTTCTGCTGTAAACGTGTTTATTTCTGCTGTAAACATGTTTATTTCTGCTGTAAATATGTTTATTTCTGCTGTAAACGTGTTTATTTCTTCTGTAAATATATTTATTTCTGCTGTAAACCTGTTTATTTCTGCTCTAAATATGTTTATTTCTGCTGTAAACGTGTTTATTTCTGCTGTAAACCTGTTTATTTCTGCTGTAAATATGTTTATTTCTGCTGTAAACGTGTTTATTTCTGCTGTAAATATGTTTATTTCTGCTGTAAACCTGTTTATTTCTGCTGTAAATATGTTTATTTCTGCTCTAAATATGTTTATTCCTGCTGTAAACGTGTTTATTCCTGCTGTAAACGTGTTTATTTCGGCTGTAAACATGTTTATTTCTGCTGTAAACCTGTTTATTTCTGCTGTAAACGTGTTTATTTCTTCCGTAAACATGTTTATTCCTGCTGTAAACGTGTTTATTCCTGCTTTAAACCTATTTATTTCTGCTGTAAACGTGTTTACTTCTGCTGTAATTATGTTTATTCCTGCTGTAAACGTGTTTATTCCTGCTGTAAACGTGTTTATTTCTGCTGTAAACATGTTTATTTCTTCCGTAAACATGTTTATTCCTGCTGTAAACATGTTTATTCCTGCTGTAAACCTGTTTATTTCTGCTGTAAACATGTTTACTTCTGCTGTAAATATGTTTATTCCTGCTGTAAACATGTTTATTCCTGCTGTAAACGTGTTTATTTCTGCTGTAAACCTGTTTATTTCTGCTGTAAATGTTTATTTCTGCTGTAAACGTGTTTATTTCTGCTGTAAACATGTTTATTTCTGCTGTAAACGTGTTTATTTCTGCTGTAAATATGTTTATTTCTGCTGTAAACGTGTTTATTTCTGCTGTAAATATGTTTATTTCTGCTGTAAACCTGTTTATTTCTGCTCTAAATATGTTTATTTCTGCTGTAAACATGTTTATTTCTGCTGTAAACCTGTTTATTTCTGCTGTAAATATGTTTATTTCTGCTGTAAACCTGTTTATTTCTGCTGTAAATATGTTTATTTCTGCTGTAAACATGTTTATTTCTGCTGTAAATTTGTTTATTTCTGCTGTAAACGTGTTTATTTCTGCTGTAAACGTATTTATTACTACTGTAAACGTGTTTATTTCTGCTGTAAATATGTTTATTTCTGCTGTAAACGTGTTTATTCCTGCTGTAAACGTTTTTTATTCCTGCTGTAAACCTGTTTATTCCTGCTGTAAACGTGTTTGTTGCTGCTGTAAACGTGTTTTTTTCTGCTGTAAATATGTTCATTCCTGCTGTAAACGTGTTTATTTCTGCTGTAAACCTGTTTATTTCTGCTGTAAACGTGTTTATTCCTGCTGTAAACATGTTTATTTCTGCTGTAAACGTGTTTATTCCTGCTGTAAACATGTTTCTTCCTGCTTTAAATACGTTTATTTCTGCTGTAAATATGTTTATTCTTGCTGTAAACATGTTTATTTCTGCTGTAAATATGTTTATTCCTGCTGTAAACCTGTTTATTCCTGTTGTAAACATGTTTATTTCTGCTGTAAACATGTTTATTTTTTCCGTAAACATGTTTATTCCTGCTGTAAACATGTTTATTCCTGCTGTAAACCTGTTTATTTCTGCTGTAAACATGTTTACTTCTGCTGTAAATATGTTTATTCCTGCTGTAAACATGTTTATTCCTGCTGTGAACGTGTTTATTTCTGCTGTAAACATGTTTATTTCTGCTGTAAATGTGTTTATTTCTGCTGTAAACCTGTTTATTTCTGCTGTAAATGTTTATTTCTGCTGTAAATGTTTATTTCTGCTGTAAACGTGTTTATTTCTGCTGTAAACGTGTTTATTTCTGCTGTAAATATGTTTATTTCTGCTGTAAACCTGTTTATTTCTGCTCTAAATATGTTTATTTCTGCTGTAAACGTGTTTATTTCTGCTGTAAACCTGTTTATTTCTGCTGTAAATATGTTTATTTCTGCTGTAAACGTGTTTATTTCTGCTGTAAACATGTTTATTTCTTCTGTAAACATGTTTATTCCTGCTGTAAACATGTTTATTCCTGCTGTAAACCTGTTTATTTCTGCTGTAAACGTGTTTATTTCTGCTGTAAACGTGTTTATTTCTGCTTTAAATGTGTTTATTTCTGCTGTAAACCTGTTTATTTCTGCTGTAAATGTTTATTTCTGCTGTAAACGTGTTTATTTCTGCTGTAAACGTGTTTATTTCTGCTGTAAACGTGTTTATTTCTGCTGTAAATATGTTTATTTCTGCTGTAAACGTGTTTATTTCTTCTGTAAATATATTTATTTCTGCTTTAAACCTGTTTATTTCTGCTCTAAATATGTTTATTTCTGCTGTAAACGTGTTTATTTCTGCTGTAAACCTGTTTATTTCTGCTGTAAATATGTTTATTTCTGCTGTAAACGTGTTTATTTCTGCTGTAAATATGTTTATTTCTGCTGTAAACCTGTTTATTTCTGCTGTAAATGTTTATTTCTGCTGTAAACGTGTTTATTTCTGCTGTAAACGTGTTTATTTCTGCTGTAAATATGTTTATTTCTGCTGTAAACCTGTTTATTTCTGCTCTAAATATGTTTATTTCTGCTGTAAACGTGTTTATTTCTGCTGTAAACCTGTTTATTTCTGCTGTAAATATGTTTATTTCTGCTGTAAACGTGTTTATTTCTGCTGTAAACATGTTTATTTCTTCTGTAAACATGTTTATTCCTGCTGTAAACATGTTTATTCCTGCTGTAAACCTGTTTATTTCTGCTGTAAACGTGTTTATTTCTGCTGTAAACGTGTTTATTTCTGCTGTAAATGTGTTTATTTCTGCTGTAAACCTGTTTATTTCTGCTGTAAATGTTTATTTCTGCTGTAAACGTGTTTATTTCTGCTGTAAACGTGTTTATTTCTGCTGTAAACGTGTTTATTTCTGCTGTAAATATGTTTATTTCTGCTGTAAACGTGTTTATTTCTTCTGTAAATATATTTATTTCTGCTTTAAACCTGTTTATTTCTGCTCTAAATATGTTTATTTCTGCTGTAAACGTGTTTATTTCTGCTGTAAACCTGTTTATTTCTGCTCTAAATATGTTTATTTCTGCTGTAAACGTGTTTATTTCTGCTGTAAACCTGTTTATTTCTGCTGTAAATATGTTTATTTCTGCTGTAAACGTGTTTATTTCTGCTGTAAACGTGTTTATTTCTTCCGTAAACATGTTTATTCCTGCTGTAAACGTGTTTATTCCTGCTTTAAACCTATTTATTTCTGCTGTAAACGTGTTTACTTCTGCTGTAATTATGTTTATTCCTGCTGTAAACGTGTTTATTCCTGCTGTAAACGTGTTTATTTCTGCTGTAAACATGTTTATTTCTTCCGTAAACATGTTTATTCCTGCTGTAAACATGTTTATTCCTGCTGTAAACCTGTTTATTTCTGCTGTAAACATGTTTACTTCTGCTGTAAATATGTTTATTCCTGCTGTAAACATGTTTATTCCTGCTGTAAACGTGTTTATTTCTGCTGTAAACCTGTTTATTTCTGCTGTAAATGGTTATTTCTGCTGTAAACGTGTTTATTTCTGCTGTAAACATGTTTATTTCTGCTGTAAACGTGTTTATTTCTGCTGTAAACGTGTTTACTTCTGCTGTAATTATGTTTATTCCTGCTGTAAACGTGTTTATTCCTGCTGTAAACGTGTTTATTTCTGCTGTAAACATGTTTATTTCTTCCGTAAACATGTTTATTCCTGCTGTAAACATGTTTATTCCTGCTGTAAACCTGTTTATTTCTGCTGTAAACATGTTTACTTCTGCTGTAAATATGTTTATTCCTGCTGTAAACATGTTTATTCCTGCTGTAAACGTGTTTATTTCTGCTGTAAACCTGTTTATTTCTGCTGTAAATGTTTATTTCTGCTGTAAACGTGTTTATTTCTGCTGTAAACATGTTTATTTCTGCTGTAAACGTGTTTATTTCTGCTGTAAATATGTTTATTTCTGCTGTAAACGTGTTTATTTCTGCTGTAAATATGTTTATTTCTGCTGTAAACCTGTTTATTTCTGCTCTAAATATGTTTATTTCTGCTGTAAACATGTTTATTTCTGCTGTAAACCTGTTTATTTCTGCTGTAAATATGTTTATTTCTGCTGTAAACCTGTTTATTTCTGCTGTAAATATGTTTATTTCTGCTGTAAACATGTTTATTTCTGCTGTAAATTTGTTTATTTCTGCTGTAAACGTGTTTATTTCTGCTGTAAACGTATTTATTACTACTGTAAACGTGTTTATTTCTGCTGTAAATATGTTTATTTCTGCTGTAAACGTGTTTATTCCTGCTGTAAACGTTTTTTATTCCTGCTGTAAACCTGTTTATTCCTGCTGTAAACGTGTTTGTTGCTGCTGTAAACGTGTTTTTTTCTGCTGTAAATATGTTCATTCCTGCTGTAAACGTGTTTATTTCTGCTGTAAACCTGTTTATTTCTGCTGTAAACGTGTTTATTCCTGCTGTAAACATGTTTATTTCTGCTGTAAACGTGTTTATTCCTGCTGTAAACATGTTTCTTCCTGCTTTAAATACGTTTATTTCTGCTGTAAATATGTTTATTCTTGCTGTAAACATGTTTATTTCTGCTGTAAATATGTTTATTCCTGCTGTAAACCTGTTTATTCCTGTTGTAAACATGTTTATTTCTGCTGTAAACATGTTTATTTTTTCCGTAAACATGTTTATTCCTGCTGTAAACATGTTTATTCCTGCTGTAAACCTGTTTATTTCTGCTGTAAACATGTTTACTTCTGCTGTAAATATGTTTATTCCTGCTGTAAACATGTTTATTCCTGCTGTGAACGTGTTTATTTCTGCTGTAAACATGTTTATTTCTGCTGTAAATGTGTTTATTTCTGCTGTAAACCTGTTTATTTCTGCTGTAAATGTTTATTTCTGCTGTAAATGTTTATTTCTGCTGTAAACGTGTTTATTTCTGCTGTAAACGTGTTTATTTCTGCTGTAAATATGTTTATTTCTGCTGTAAACCTGTTTATTTCTGCTCTAAATATGTTTATTTCTGCTGTAAACGTGTTTATTTCTGCTGTAAACCTGTTTATTTCTGCTGTAAATATGTTTATTTCTGCTGTAAACGTGTTTATTTCTGCTGTAAACATGTTTATTTCTTCTGTAAACATGTTTATTCCTGCTGTAAACATGTTTATTCCTGCTGTAAACCTGTTTATTTCTGCTGTAAACGTGTTTATTTCTGCTGTAAACGTGTTTATTTCTGCTGTAAATGTGTTTATTTCTGCTGTAAACCTGTTTATTTCTGCTGTAAATGTTTATTTCTGCTGTAAACGTGTTTATTTCTGCTGTAAACGTGTTTATTTCTGCTGTAAACGTGTTTATTTCTGCTGTAAATATGTTTATTTCTGCTGTAAACGTGTTTATTTCTTCTGTAAATATATTTATTTCTGCTTTAAACCTGTTTATTTCTGCTCTAAATATGTTTATTTCTGCTGTAAACGTGTTTATTTCTGCTGTAAACCTGTTTATTTCTGCTGTAAATATGTTTATTTCTGCTGTAAACGTGTTTATTTCTGCTGTAAATATGTTTATTTCTGCTGTAAACCTGTTTATTTCTGCTGTAAATGTTTATTTCTGCTGTAAACGTGTTTATTTCTGCTGTAAACGTGTTTATTTCTGCTGTAAATATGTTTATTTCTGCTGTAAACCTGTTTATTTCTGCTCTAAATATGTTTATTTCTGCTGTAAACGTGTTTATTTCTGCTGTAAACCTGTTTATTTCTGCTGTAAATATGTTTATTTCTGCTGTAAACGTGTTTATTTCTGCTGTAAACATGTTTATTTCTTCTGTAAACATGTTTATTCCTGCTGTAAACATGTTTATTCCTGCTGTAAACCTGTTTATTTCTGCTGTAAACGTGTTTATTTCTGCTGTAAACGTGTTTATTTCTGCTGTAAATGTGTTTATTTCTGCTGTAAACCTGTTTATTTCTGCTGTAAATGTTTATTTCTGCTGTAAACGTGTTTATTTCTGCTGTAAACGTGTTTATTTCTGCTGTAAACGTGTTTATTTCTGCTGTAAATATGTTTATTTCTGCTGTAAACGTGTTTATTTCTTCTGTAAATATATTTATTTCTGCTTTAAACCTGTTTATTTCTGCTCTAAATATGTTTATTTCTGCTGTAAACGTGTTTATTTCTGCTGTAAACCTGTTTATTTCTGCTGTAAATATGTTTATTTCTGCTGTAAACGTGTTTATTTCTGCTGTAAATATGTTTATTTCTGCTGTAAACCTGTTTATTTCTGCTGTAAATATGTTTATTTCTGCTCTAAATATGTTTATTCCTGCTGTAAACGTGTTTATTCCTGCTGTAAACGTGTTTATTTCGGCTGTAAACATGTTTATTTCTGCTGTAAACCTGTTTATTTCTGCTGTAAACGTGTTTATTTCTTCCGTAAACATGTTTATTCCTGCTGTAAACGTGTTTATTCCTGCTTTAAACCTATTTATTTCTGCTGTAAACGTGTTTACTTCTGCTGTAATTATGTTTATTCCTGCTGTAAACGTGTTTATTCCTGCTGTAAACGTGTTTATTTCTGCTGTAAACATGTTTATTTCTTCCGTAAACATGTTTATTCCTGCTGTAAACATGTTTATTCCTGCTGTAAACCTGTTTATTTCTGCTGTAAACATGTTTACTTCTGCTGTAAATATGTTTATTCCTGCTGTAAACATGTTTATTCCTGCTGTAAACGTGTTTATTTCTGCTGTAAACCTGTTTATTTCTGCTGTAAATGTTTATTTCTGCTGTAAACGTGTTTATTTCTGCTGTAAACATGTTTATTTCTGCTGTAAACGTGTTTATTTCTGCTGTAAATATGTTTATTTCTGCTGTAAACGTGTTTATTTCTGCTGTAAATATGTTTATTTCTGCTGTAAACCTGTTTATTTCTGCTCTAAATATGTTTATTTCTGCTGTAAACGTGTTTATTTCTGCTGTAAACCTGTTTATTTCTGCTGTAAATATGTTTATTTCTGCTGTAAACCTGTTTATTTCTGCTCTAAATATGTTTATTTCTGCTGTAAACGTGTTTATTTCTGCTGTAAACCTGTTTATTTCTGCTGTAAATATGTTTATTTCTGCTGTAAACGTGTTTATTTCTGCTCTAAATATGTTTATTTCTGCTGTAAACCTGTTTATTTCTGCTGTAAACGTGTTTATTTCTGCTGTAAACATGTTTATTTCTGCTGTAAACGTGTTTATTTCTGCTGTAAATATGTTTATTTCTGCTGTAAATATGTTTATTTCTGCTGTAAACGTGTTTATTCCTGCTGTAAACGTGTTTATTTCTGCTGTAAATATGTTTATTTCTGCTGTAAACATGTTTATTTCTGCTGTAAACGTGTTTATTCCTGCTGTAAACATGTTTCTTCCTGCTTTAAATACGTTTATTTCTGCTGTAAATATGTTTATTCTTGCTGTAAACATGTTTATTTCTGCTGTAAATATGTTTATTCCTGCTGTAAACCTGTTTATTCCTGTTGTAAACATTTTTATTTCTGCTGTAAACATGTTTATTTCTTCCGTAAACATGTTTATTCCTGCTGTAAACCTGTTTATTTCTGCTGTAAACATGTTTACTTCTGCTGTAAATATGTTTATTCCTGCTGTAAACATGTTTATTCCTGCTGTGAACGTGTTTATTTCTGCTGTAAACATGTTTATTTCTGCTGTAAATGTGTTTTTTCTGCTGTAAACCTGTTTATTTCTGCTGTAAATGTTTATTTCTGCTGTAAATGTTTATTTCTGCTGTAAACGTGTTTATTTCTGCTGTAAACGTGTTTATTTCTGCTGTAAATATGTTTATTTCTGCTGTAAACCTGTTTATTTCTGCTCTAAATATGTTTATTTCTGCTGTAAACGTGTTTATTTCTGCTGTAAACCTGTTTATTTCTGCTGTAAATATGTTTATTTCTGCTGTAAACGTGTTTATTTCTGCTGTAAACATGTTTATTTCTTCTGTAAACATGTTTATTCCTGCTGTAAACATGTTTATTCCTGCTGTAAACCTGTTTATTTCTGCTGTAAACGTGTTTATTTCTGCTGTAAACGTGTTTATTTCTGCTGTAAATGTGTTTATTTCTGCTGTAAACCTGTTTATTTCTGCTGTAAATGTTTATTTCTGCTGTAAACGTGTTTATTTCTGCTGTAAACGTGTTTATTTCTGCTGTAAACGTGTTTATTCCTGCTGTAAACGTGTTTATTCCTGCTGTAAACATGTTTCTTCCTGCTTTAAATACGTTTATTTCTGCTGTAAATATGTTTATTCTTGCTGTAAACATGTTTATTTCTGCTGTAAATATGTTTATTCCTGCTGTAAACCTGTTTATTCCTGTTGTAAACATTTTTATTTCTGCTGTAAACATGTTTATTTCTTCCGTAAACATGTTTATTCCTGCTGTAAACATGTTTATTCCTGCTGTAAACCTGTTTATTTCTGCTGTAAACATGTTTACTTCTGCTGTAAATATGTTTATTCCTGCTGTAAACATGTTTATTCCTGCTGTGAACGTGTTTATTTCTGCTGTAAACATGTTTATTTCTGCTGTAAATGTGTTTTTTCTGCTGTAAACCTGTTTATTTCTGCTGTAAATGTTTATTTCTGCTGTAAACGTGTTTATTTCTGCTGTAAACGTGTTTATTTCTGCTGTAAATATGTTTATTTCTGCTGTAAACCTGTTTATTTCTGCTCTAAATATGTTTATTTCTGCTGTAAACGTGTTTATTTCTGCTGTAAACCTGTTTATTTCTGCTGTAAACATGTTTATTTCTTCTGTAAACATGTTTATTCCTGCTGTAAACATGTTTATTCCTGCTGTAAACCTGTTTATTTCTGCTGTAAACGTGTTTATTCCTGCTGTAAACATGTTTCTTCCTGCTTTAAATACGTTTATTTCTGCTGTAAATATGTTTATTCTTGCTGTAAACATGTTTATTTCTGCTGTAAATATGTTTATTCCTGCTGTAAACCTGTTTATTCCTGTTGTAAACATTTTTATTTCTGCTGTAAACATGTTTATTTCTTCCGTAAACATGTTTATTCCTGCTGTAAACATGTTTATTCCTGCTGTAAACCTGTTTATTTCTGCTGTAAACATGTTTACTTCTGCTGTAAATATGTTTATTCCTGCTGTAAACATGTTTATTCCTGCTGTGAACGTGTTTATTTCTGCTGTAAACATGTTTATTTCTGCTGTAAATGTGTTTTTTCTGCTGTAAACCTGTTTATTTCTGCTGTAAATGTTTATTTCTGCTGTAAATGTTTATTTCTGCTGTAAACGTGTTTATTTCTGCTGTAAACGTGTTTATTTCTGCTGTAAATATGTTTATTTCTGCTGTAAACCTGTTTATTTCTGCTCTAAATATGTTTATTTCTGCTGTAAACGTGTTTATTTCTGCTGTAAACCTGTTTATTTCTGCTGTAAATATGTTTATTCCTGCTGTAAACGTGTTTATTTCTGCTGTAAACATGTTTATTTCTTCTGTAAACATGTTTATTCCTGCTGTAAACATGTTTATTCCTGCTGTAAACCTGTTTATTTCTGCTGTAAACGTGTTTATTTCTGCTGTAAACGTGTTTATTTCTGCTGTAAATGTGTTTATTTCTGCTGTAAACCTGTTTATTTCTGCTGTAAATGTTTATTTCTGCTGTAAACGTGTTTATTTCTGCTGTAAACGTGTTTATTTCTGCTGTAAACGTGTTTATTTCTGCTGTAAACGTGTTTATTCCTGCTGTAAACATGTTTCTTCCTGCTTTAAATACGTTTATTTCTGCTGTAAATATGTTTATTCTTGCTGTAAACATGTTTATTTCTGCTGTAAATATGTTTATTCCTGCTGTAAACCTGTTTATTCCTGTTGTAAACATTTTTATTTCTGCTGTAAACATGTTTATTTCTTCCGTAAACATGTTTATTCCTGCTGTAAACATGTTTATTCCTGCTGTAAACCTGTTTATTTCTGCTGTAAACATGTTTACTTCTGCTTTAAATATGTTTATTCCTGCTGTAAACATGTTTATTCCTGCTGTGAACGTGTTTATTTCTGCTGTAAACATGTTTATTTCTGCTGTAAATGTGTTTTTTCTGCTGTAAACCTGTTTATTTCTGCTGTAAATGTTTATTTCTGCTGTAAATGTTTATTTCTGCTGTAAACGTGTTTATTTCTGCTGTAAACGTGTTTATTTCTGCTGTAAATATGTTTATTTCTGCTGTAAACCTGTTTATTTCTGCTCTAAATATGTTTATTTCTGCTGTAAACGTGTTTATTTCTGCTGTAAACCTGTTTATTTCTGCTGTAAATATGTTTATTTCTGCTGTAAACGTGTTTATTTCTGCTGTAAACATGTTTATTTCTTCTGTAAACATGTTTATTCCTGCTGTAAACATGTTTATTCCTGCTGTAAACCTGTTTATTTCTGCTGTAAACGTGTTTATTTCTGCTGTAAACGTGTTTATTTCTGCTGTAAATGTGTTTATTTCTGCTGTAAACCTGTTTATTTCTGCTGTAAATGTTTATTTCTGCTGTAAACGTGTTTATTTCTGCTGTAAACGTGTTTATTTCTGCTGTAAACGTGTTTATTTCTGCTGTAAATATGTTTATTTCTGCTGTAAACGTGTTTATTTCTTCTGTAAATATATTTATTTCTGCTGTAAACCTGTTTATTTCTGCTCTAAATATGTTTATTTCTGCTGTAAACGTGTTTATTTCTGCTGTAAACCTGTTTATTTCTGCTGTAAATATGTTTATTTCTGCTGTAAACGTGTTTATTTCTGCTGTAAATATGTTTATTTCTGCTGTAAACCTGTTTATTTCTGCTGTAAATATGTTTATTTCTGCTGTAAACGTGTTTATTTCTGCTGTAAATATGTTTATTTCTCCTGTAAATATGTTTATTTCTGCTGTAAACATGTTTATTTCTGCTGTAAACCTGTTTATTTCTGCTGTAAACCTGTTTATTTCTGCTGTAAATATGTTTATTTCTGCTGTAAACCTGTTTATTTCTGCTGTAAATTTGTTTATTTCTGCTGTAAACCTGTTTATTTCTGCTGTAAATTTGTTTATTTCTGCTGTAAACGTGTTTATTTCTGCTGTAAACGTATTTATTCCTGCTGTAAACGTGTTTATTTCTGCTGTAAATATGTTTATTTCTGCTGTAAACGTGTTTATTCCTGCTGTAAACGTTTTTTATTCCTGCTGTAAACCTGTTTATTCCTGCTGTAAACGTGTTTGTTGCTGCTGTAAACGTGTTTTTTTCTGCTGTAAATATGTTCATTCCTGCTGTAAACGTGTTTATTTCTGCTGTAAACCTGTTTATTTCTGCTGTAAACGTGTTTATTCCTGCTGTAAACATGTTTATTTCTGCTGTAAACGTGTTTATTCCTGCTGTAAACATGTTTCTTCCTGCTTTAAATACGTTTATTTCTGCTGTAAATATGTTTATTCTTGCTGTAAACATGTTTATTTCTGCTGTAAATATGTTTATTCCTGCTGTAAACCTGTTTATTCCTGTTGTAAACATGTTTATTTCTGCTGTAAACATGTTTATTTCTTCCGTAAACATGTTTATTCCTGCTGTAAACATGTTTATTCCTGCTGTAAACCTGTTTATTTCTGCTGTAAACATGTTTACTTCTGCTGTAAATATGTTTATTCCTGCTGTAAACATGTTTATTCCTGCTGTGAACGTGTTTATTTCTGCTGTAAACATGTTTATTTCTGCTGTAAATGTGTTTATTTCTGCTGTAAACCTGTTTATTTCTGCTGTAAATGTTTATTTCTGCTGTAAATGTTTATTTCTGCTGTAAACGTGTTTATTTCTGCTGTAAACGTGTTTATTTCTGCTGTAAATATGTTTATTTCTGCTGTAAACCTGTTTATTTCTGCTCTAAATATGTTTATTTCTGCTGTAAACGTGTTTATTTCTGCTGTAAACCTGTTTATTTCTGCTGTAAATATGTTTATTTCTGCTGTAAACGTGTTTATTTCTGCTGTAAACATGTTTATTTCTTCTGTAAACATGTTTATTCCTGCTGTAAACATGTTTATTCCTGCTGTAAACCTGTTTATTTCTGCTGTAAACGTGTTTATTTCTGCTGTAAACATGTTTATTTCTGCTGTAAATGTGTTTATTTCTGCTGTAAACCTGTTTATTTCTGCTGTAAATGTTTATTTCTGCTGTAAACGTGTTTATTTCTGCTGTAAACGTGTTTATTTCTGCTGTAAACGTGTTTATTTCTGCTGTAAATATGTTTATTTCTGCTGTAAACGTGTTTATTTCTTCTGTAAATATATTTATTTCTGCTGTAAACCTGTTTATTTCTGCTCTAAATATGTTTATTTCTGCTGTAAACGTGTTTATTTCTGCTGTAAACCTGTTTATTTCTGCTGTAAATATGTTTATTTCTGCTGTAAACGTGTTTATTTCTGCTGTAAATATGTTTATTTCTGCTGTAAACCTGTTTATTTCTGCTGTAAATATGTTTATTTCTGCTCTAAATATGTTTATTCCTGCTGTAAACGTGTTTATTCCTGCTGTAAACGTGTTTATTTCGGCTGTAAACATGTTTATTTCTGCTGTAAACCTGTTTATTTCTGCTGTAAACGTGTTTATTTCTTCCGTAAACATGTTTATTCCTGCTGTAAACGTGTTTATTCCTGCTTTAAACCTATTTATTTCTGCTGTAAACGTGTTTACTTCTGCTGTAAACATGTTTATTCCTGCTGTAAACCTGTTTATTTCTGCTGTAAACATGTTTACTTCTGCTGTAAATATGTTTATTCCTGCTGTAAACATGTTTATTCCTGCTGTAAACGTGTTTATTTCTGCTGTAAACCTGTTTATTTCTGCTGTAAATGTTTATTTCTGCTGTAAACGTGTTTATTTCTGCTGTAAACATGTTTATTTCTGCTGTAAACGTGTTTATTTCTGCTGTAAATATGTTTATTTCTGCTGTAAACGTGTTTATTTCTGCTGTAAATATGTTTATTTCTGCTGTAAACCTGTTTATTTCTGCTCTAAATATGTTTATTTCTGCTGTAAACATGTTTATTTCTGCTGTAAACCTGTTTATTTCTGCTGTAAACATGTTTATTCCTGCTGTAAACCTGTTTATTTCTGCTGTAAACCTGTTTATTTCTGCTGTAAACATGTTTACTTCTGCTGTAAATATGTTTATTCCTGCTGTAAACATGTTTATTCCTGCTGTAAACGTGTTTATTTCTGCTGTAAATATGTTTATTTCTCCTGTAAACATGTTTATTTCTGCTGTAAATTTGTTTATTTCTGCTGTAAACGTGTTTATTTCTGCTGTAAACGTATTTATTCCTACTGTAAACGTGTTTATTTCTGCTGTAAATATGTTTATTTCTGCTGTAAACGTGTTTATTCCTGCTGTAAACGTTTTTTATTCCTGCTGTAAACCTGTTTATTCCTGCTGTAAACGTGTTTGTTGCTGCTGTAAACGTGTTTTTTTCTGCTGTAAATATGTTCATTCCTGCTGTAAACGTGTTTATTTCTGCTGTAAACCTGTTTATTTCTGCTGTAAACGTGTTTATTCCTGCTGTAAACATGTTTATTTCTGCTGTAAACGTGTTTATTCCTGCTGTAAACATGTTTCTTCCTGCTTTAAATACGTTTATTTCTGCTGTAAATATGTTTATTCTTGCTGTAAACATGTTTATTTCTGCTGTAAATATGTTTATTCCTGCTGTAAACCTGTTTATTCCTGTTGTAAACATGTTTATTTCTGCTGTAAACATGTTTATTTCTTCCGTAAACATGTTTATTCCTGCTGTAAACATGTTTATTCCTGCTGTAAACCTGTTTATTTCTGCTGTAAACATGTTTACTTCTGCTGTAAATATGTTTATTCCTGCTGTAAACATGTTTATTCCTGCTGTGAACGTGTTTATTTCTGCTGTAAACATGTTTATTTCTGCTGTAAATGTGTTTATTTCTGCTGTAAACCTGTTTATTTCTGCTGTAAATGTTTATTTCTGCTGTAAATGTTTATTTCTGCTGTAAACGTGTTTATTTCTGCTGTAAACGTGTTTATTTCTGCTGTAAATATGTTTATTTCTGCTGTAAACCTGTTTATTTCTGCTCTAAATATGTTTATTTCTGCTGTAAACGTGTTTATTTCTGCTGTAAACCTGTTTATTTCTGCTGTAAATATGTTTATTTCTGCTGTAAACGTGTTTATTTCTGCTGTAAACATGTTTATTTCTTCTGTAAACCTGTTTATTCCTGCTGTAAACATGTTTATTCCTGCTGTAAACCTGTTTATTTCTGCTGTAAACGTGTTTATTTCTGCTGTAAACGTGTTTATTTCTGCTGTAAATGTGTTTATTTCTGCTGTAAACCTGTTTATTTCTGCTGTAAATGTTTATTTCTGCTGTAAACGTGTTTATTTCTGCTGTAAACGTGTTTATTTCTGCTGTAAACGTGTTTATTTCTGCTGTAAATATGTTTATTTCTGCTGTAAACGTGTTTATTTCTTCTGTAAATATATTTATTTCTGCTGTAAACCTGTTTATTTCTGCTCTAAATATGTTTATTTCTGCTGTAAACGTGTTTATTTCTGCTGTAAACCTGTTTATTTCTGCTGTAAATATGTTTATTTCTGCTGTAAACGTGTTTATTTCTGCTGTAAATATGTTTATTTCTGCTGTAAACCTGTTTATTTCTGCTGTAAATATGTTTATTTCTGCTCTAAATATGTTTATTCCTGCTGTAAACGTGTTTATTCCTGCTGTAAACGTGTTTTTTTCGGCTGTAAACATGTTTATTTCTGCTGTAAACCTGTTTATTTCTGCTGTAAACGTGTTTATTTCTTCCGTAAACATGTTTATTCCTGCTGTAAACGTGTTTATTCCTGCTTTAAACCTATTTATTTCTGCTGTAAACGTGTTTACTTCTGCTGTAATTATGTTTATTCCTGCTGTAAACGTGTTTATTCCTGCTGTAAACGTGTTTATTTCTGCTGTAAACATGTTTATTTCTTCCGTAAACATGTTTATTCCTGCTGTAAACATGTTTATTCCTGCTGTAAACCTGTTTATTTCTGCTGTAAACATGTTTACTTCTGCTGTAAATATGTTTATTCCTGCTGTAAACATGTTTATTCCTGCTGTAAACGTGTTTATTTCTGCTGTAAACCTGTTTATTTCTGCTGTAAATGTTTATTTCTGCTGTAAACGTGTTTATTTCTGCTGTAAACATGTTTATTTCTGCTGTAAACGTGTTTATTTCTGCTGTAAATATGTTTATTTCTGCTGTAAACGTGTTTATTTCTGCTGTAAATATGTTTATTTCTGCTGTAAACCTGTTTATTTCTGCTCTAAATATGTTTATTTCTGCTGTAAACGTGTTTATTTCTGCTGTAAACCTGTTTATTTCTGCTGTAAATATGTTTATTTCTGCTGTAAACCTGTTTATTTCTGCTCTAAATATGTTTATTTCTGCTGTAAACGTGTTTATTTCTGCTGTAAACCTGTTTATTTCTGCTGTAAATATGTTTATTTCTGCTGTAAACGTGTTTATTTCTGCTCTAAATATGTTTATTTCTGCTGTAAACCTGTTTATTTCTGCTGTAAACGTGTTTATTTCTGCTGTAAACATGTTTATTTCTGCTGTAAACGTGTTTATTTCTGCTGTAAATATGTTTATTTCTGCTGTAAACGTGTTTATTTCTGCTGTAAATATGTTTATTTCTGCTGTAAACGTGTTTATTCCTGCTGTAAACGTGTTTATTTCTGCTGTAAATATGTTTATTTCTGCTGTAAACATGTTTATTTCTGCTGTAAACGTGTTTATTCCTGCTGTAAACATGGTTCTTCCTGCTTTAAATACGTTTATTTCTGCTGTAAATATGTTTATTCTTGCTGTAAACATGTTTATTTCTGCTGTAAATATGTTTATTCCTGCTGTAAACCTGTTTATTCCTGCTGTAAACATGTTTATTTCTGCTGTAAACATGTTTATTTCTTCCGTAAACATGTTTATTCCTGCTGTAAACATGTTTATTCCTGCTGTAAACCTGTTTATTTCTGCTGTAAACATGTTTACTTCTGCTGTAAATATGTTTATTCCTGCTGTAAACATGTTTATTCCTGCTGTGAACGTGTTTATTTCTGCTGTAAACATGTTTATTTCTGCTGTAAATGTGTTTATTTCTGCTGTAAACCTGTTTATTTCTGCTGTAAATGTTTATTTCTGCTGTAAATGTTTATTTCTGCTGTAAACGTGTTTATTTCTGCTGTAAACGTGTTTATTTCTGCTGTAAATATGTTTATTTCTGCTGTAAACCTGTTTATTTCTGCTCTAAATATGTTTATTTCTGCTGTAAACGTGTTTATTTCTGCTGTAAACCTGTTTATTTCTGCTGTAAATATGTTTATTTCTGCTGTAAACGTGTTTATTTCTGCTGTAAACATGTTTATTTCTTCTGTAAACATGTTTATTCCTGCTGTAAACATGTTTATTCCTGCTGTAAACCTGTTTATTTCTGCTGTAAACGTGTTTATTTCTGCTGTAAACGTGTTTATTTCTGCTGTAAATGTGTTTATTTCTGCTGTAAACCTGTTTATTTCTGCTGTAAATGTTTATTTCTGCTGTAAACGTGTTTATTTCTGCTGTAAACGTGTTTATTTCTGCTGTAAACGTGTTTATTTCTGCTGTAAATATGTTTATTTCTGCTGTAAACGTGTTTATTTCTTCTGTAAATATATTTATTTCTGCTGTAAACCTGTTTATTTCTGCTCTAAATATGTTTATTTCTGCTGTAAACGTGTTTATTTCTGCTGTAAACCTGTTTATTTCTGCTGTAAATATGTTTATTTCTGCTGTAAACGTGTTTATTTCTGCTGTAAATATGTTTATTTCTGCTGTAAACCTGTTTATTTCTGCTGTAAATATGTTTATTTCTGCTCTAAATATGTTTATTCCTGCTGTAAACGTGTTTATTCCTGCTGTAAACGTGTTTATTTCGGCTGTAAACATGTTTATTTCTGCTGTAAACCTGTTTATTTCTGCTGTAAACGTGTTTATTTCTTCCGTAAACATGTTTATTCCTGCTGTAAACGTGTTTATTCCTGCTTTAAACCTATTTATTTCTGCTGTAAACGTGTTTACTTCTGCTGTAATTATGTTTATTCCTGCTGTAAACGTGTTTATTCCTGCTGTAAACGTGTTTATTTCTGCTGTAAACATGTTTATTTCTTCCGTAAACATGTTTATTCCTGCTGTAAACATGTTTATTCCTGCTGTAAACCTGTTTATTTCTGCTGTAAACGTGTTTACTTCTGCTGTAAATATGTTTATTCCTGCTGTAAACATGTTTATTCCTGCTGTAAACGTGTTTATTTCTGCTGTAAACCTGTTTATTTCTGCTGTAAATGTTTATTTCTGCTGTAAACGTGTTTATTTCTGCTGTAAACATGTTTATTTCTGCTGTAAACGTGTTTATTTCTGCTGTAAATATGTTTATTTCTGCTGTAAACGTGTTTATTTCTGCTGTAAATATGTTTATTTCTGCTGTAAACGTGTTTATTTCTGCTCTAAATATGTTTATTTCTGCTGTAAACCTGTTTATTTCTGCTGTAAACATGTTTATTTCTGCTGTAAACGTGTTTATTTCTGCTGTAAATATGTTTATTTCTGCTGTAAACGTGTTTATTTCTGCTGTAAATATGTTTATTTCTGCTGTAAACGTGTTTATTTCTGCTCTAAATATGTTTATTTCTGCTGTAAACGTGTTTATTTCTGCTGTAAACGTGTTTATTTCTGCTGTAAACATGTTTATTTCTGCTGTAAACGTGTTTATTTCTGCTGTAAATATGTTTATTTCTGCTGTAAACGTGTTTATTTCTGCTGTAAATATGTTTATTTCTGCTGTAAACGTGTTTATTCCTGCTGTAAACGTGTTTATTTCTGCTGTAAATATGTTTATTTCTGCTGTAAACATGTTTATTTCTGCTGTAAACGTGTTTATTCCTGCTGTAAACATGGTTCTTCCTGCTTTAAATACGTTTATTTCTGCTGTAAATATGTTTATTCTTGCTGTAAACATGTTTATTTCTGCTGTAAATATGTTTATTCCTGCTGTAAACCTGTTTATTCCTGTTGTAAACATGTTTATTTCTGCTGTAAACATGTTTATTTCTTCCGTAAACATGTTTATTCCTGCTGTAAACATGTTTATTCCTGCTGTAAACCTGTTTATTTCTGCTGTAAACATGTTTACTTCTGCTGTAAATATGTTTATTCCTGCTGTAAACATGTTTATTCCTGCTGTGAACGTGTTTATTTCTGCTGTAAACATGTTTATTTCTGCTGTAAATGTGTTTATTTCTGCTGTAAACCTGTTTATTTCTGCTGTAAATGTTTATTTCTGCTGTAAATGTTTATTTCTGCTGTAAACGTGTTTATTTCTGCTGTAAACGTGTTTATTTCTGCTGTAAATATGTTTATTTCTGCTGTAAACCTGTTTATTTCTGCTCTAAATATGTTTATTTCTGCTGTAAACGTGTTTATTTCTGCTGTAAACCTGTTTATTTCTGCTGTAAATATGTTTATTTCTGCTGTAAACGTGTTTATTTCTGCTGTAAACATGTTTATTTCTTCTGTAAACATGTTTATTCCTGCTGTAAACATGTTTATTCCTGCTGTAAACCTGTTTATTTCTGCTGTAAACGTGTTTATTTCTGCTGTAAACGTGTTTATTTCTGCTGTAAATGTGTTTATTTCTGCTGTAAACCTGTTTATTTCTGCTGTAAATGTTTATTTCTGCTGTAAACGTGTTTATTTCTGCTGTAAACGTGTTTATTTCTGCTGTAAACGTGTTTATTTCTGCTGTAAATATGTTTATTTCTGCTGTAAACGTGTTTATTTCTTCTGTAAATATATTTATTTCTGCTGTAAACCTGTTTATTTCTGCTCTAAATATGTTTATTTCTGCTGTAAACGTGTTTATTTCTGCTGTAAACCTGTTTATTTCTGCTGTAAATATGTTTATTTCTGCTGTAAACGTGTTTATTTCTGCTGTAAATATGTTTATTTCTGCTGTAAACCTGTTTATTTCTGCTGTAAATATGTTTATTTCTGCTCTAAATATGTTTATTCCTGCTGTAAACGTGTTTATTCCTGCTGTAAACGTGTTTATTTCGGCTGTAAACATGTTTATTTCTGCTGTAAACCTGTTTATTTCTGCTGTAAACATGTTTATTTCTTCCGTAAACATGTTTATTCCTGCTGTAAACGTGTTTATTCCTGCTTTAAACCTATTTATTTCTGCTGTAAACGTGTTTACTTCTGCTGTAATTATGTTTATTCCTGCTGTAAACGTGTTTATTCCTGCTGTAAACGTGTTTATTTCTGCTGTAAACATGTTTATTTCTTCCGTAAACATGTTTATTCCTGCTGTAAACATGTTTATTCCTGCTGTAAACCTGTTTATTTCTGCTGTAAACGTGTTTACTTCTGCTGTAAATATGTTTATTCCTGCTGTAAACATGTTTATTCCTGCTGTAAACGTGTTTATTTCTGCTGTAAACCTGTTTATTTCTGCTGTAAATGTTTATTTCTGCTGTAAACGTGTTTATTTCTGCTGTAAACATGTTTATTTCTGCTGTAAACGTGTTTATTTCTGCTGTAAATATGTTTATTTCTGCTGTAAACGTGTTTATTTCTGCTGTAAATATGTTTATTTCTGCTGTAAACCTGTTTATTTCTGCTCTAAATATGTTTATTTCTGCTGTAAACGTGTTTATTTCTGCTGTAAACCTGTTTATTTCTGCTGTAAATATGTTTATTTCTGCTGTAAACGTGTATATGTCTGCTCTAAATATGTTTATTTCTGCTGTAAACCTGTTTATTTCTGCTGTAAACGTGTTTATTTCTGCTGTAAACATGTTTATTTCTGCTGTAAACGTGTTTATTTCTGCTGTAAATATGTTTATTTCTGCTGTAAACGTGTTTATTTCTGCTGTAAATATGTTTATTTCTGCTGTAAACGTGTTTATTCCTGCTGTAAACGTGTTTATTTCTGCTGTAAATATGTTTATTTCTGCTGTAAACGTGTTTATTCCTGCTGTAAACGTTTTTTATTCCTGCTGTAAACCTGTTTATTCCTGCTGTAAACGTGTTTGTTGCTGCTGTAAACGTGTTTTTTTCTGCTGTAAATATGTTCATTCCTGCTGTAAACGTGTTTATTTCTGCTGTAAACCTGTTTATTTCTGCTGTAAACGTGTTTATTCCTGCTGTAAACATGTTTATTTCTGCTGTAAACGTGTTTATTCCTGCTGTAAACATGTTTCTTCCTGATTTAAATACGTTTATTTCTGCTGTAAATATGTTTATTCTTGCTGTAAACATGTTTATTTCTGCTGTAAACCTGTTTATTCCTGCTGTAAATGTGTTTATTCCTGCTGTAAACGTGTTTATTTCTGCTGTAAACATGTTTATTTCTTCCGTAAACATGTTTATTCCTGCTGTAAACATGTTTATTCCTGCTGTAAACCTGTTTATTTCTGCTGTAAACATGTTTACTTCTGCTGTAAATATGTTTATTCCTGCTGTAAACATGTTTATTCCTGCTGTGAACGTGTTTATTTCTGCTGTAAACGTGTTTATTTCTGCTGTAAATGTGTTTATTTCTGCTGTAAACCTGTTTATTTCTGCTGTAAATGTTTATTTCTGCTGTAAACGTGTTTATTTCTGCTGTAAACGTGTTTATTCCTGCTGTAAATATGTTTATTTCTGCTGTAAACGTGTTTATTTCTGCTGTAAATATGTTTATTTCTGCTGTAAACCTGTTTATTTCTGCTCTAAATATGTTTATTCCTGCTGTAAACGTGTTTATTCCTGCTGTAAACGTGTTTATTTCGGCTGTAAACATGTTTATTTCTGCTGTAAACCTGTTTATTTCTGCTGTAAACGTGTTTATTTCTTCCGTAAACATGTTTATTCCTGCTGTAAACGTGTTTATTCCTGCTTTAAACCTATTTATTTCTGCTGTAAACGTGTTTACTTCTGCTATAATTATGTTTATTCCTGCTGTAAACGTGTTTATTCCTGCTGTAAACGTGTTTATTTCTGCTGTAAAAATGTTTATTTCTTCCGTAAACATGTTTATTCCTGCTGTAAACATGTTTATTCCTGCTGTAAACCTGTTTATTTCTGCTGTAAACATGTTTACTTCTGCTGTAAATATGTTTATTTCTGCTGTAAACCTGTTTATTTCTGCTGTAAATATGTTTATTTCTGCTGTAAACCTGTTTATTTCTGCTCTAAATATGTTTATTTCTGCTGTAAACGTGTTTATTTCTGCTGTAAACCTGTTCATTTCTGCTGTAAATATGTTTATTTCTGCTGTAAACCTGTTTATTTCTGCTCTAAATATGTTTATTTCTGCTGTAAACCTGTTTATTTCTGCTGTAAACGTGTTTATTTCTGCTGTAAACATGTTTATTTCTGCTGTAAACGTGTTTATTTCTGCTGTAAATATGTTTATTTCAACTGTAAACGTGTTTATTTCTGCTGTAAACGTGTTTATTCCTGCTGTAAACGTGTTTATTTCTGCTGTAAATATGTTTATTTCTGCTGTAAACGTGTTTATTCCTGCTGTAAACGTTTTTTATTCCTGCTGTAAACCTGTTTATTCCTGCTGTAAACGTGTTTGTTGCTGCTGTAAACGTGTTTTTTTCTGCTGTAAATATGTTCATTCCTGCTGTAAACGTGTTTATTTCTGCTGTAAACATGTTTATTTCTGCTGTAAACGTGTTTATTCCTGCTGTAAACCTGTTTCTTCCTGATTTAAATACGTTTATTTCTGCTGTAAATATGTTTATTCTTGCTGTAAACATGTTTATTTCTGCTGTAAACCTGTTTATTCCTGCTGTAAACGTGTTTATTCCTGCTGTAAACGTGTTTATTTCTGCTGTAAACATGTTTATTTCTTCCGTAAACATGTTTATTCCTGCTGTAAACATGTTTATTCCTGCTGTAAACCTGTTTATTTCTGCTGTAAACATGTTTACTTCTGCTGTAAATATGTTTATTCCTGCTGTAAACATGTTTATTCCTGCTGTGAACGTGTTTATTTCTGCTGTAAACGTGTTTATTTCTGCTGTAAATGTGTTTATTTCTGCTGTAAACCTGTTTATTTCTGCTGTAAATGTTTATTTCTGCTGTAAACGTGTTTATTTCTGCTGTAAACGTGTTTATTTCTGCTGTAAATATGTTTATTTCTGCTGTAAACGTGTTTATTTCTGCTGTAAATATGTTTATTTCTGCTGTAAACCTCTTTATTTCTGCTCTAAATATGTTTATTCCTGCTGTAAACGTGTTTATTCCTGCTGTAAACGTGTTTATTACTGC
Source organism: Telmatherina bonti (assembly GCF_933228915.1). NCBI lineage: Eukaryota > Metazoa > Chordata > Actinopteri > Atheriniformes > Telmatherinidae > Telmatherina > Telmatherina bonti. The sequence continues at coordinate 41,073,033 of NC_136625.1, read as the reverse complement.
TGTAAACATGTTTATTTCTGCTGTAAACCTGTTTATTTCTGCTGTAAACGTGTTTATTTCTTCCGTAAACATGTTTATTCCTGCTGTAAACGTGTTTATTCCTGCTTTAAACCTATTTATTTCTGCTGTAAACGTGTTTACTTCTGCTGTAATTATGTTTATTCCTGCTGTAAACGTGTTTATTCCTGCTGTAAACGTGTTTATTTCTGCTGTAAACATGTTTATTTCTTCCGTAAACATGTTTATTCCTGCTGTAAACCTGTTTATTTCTGCTATAAACATGTTTACTTCTGCTGTAAATATGTTTATTCCTGCTGTAAACATGTTTATTCCTGCTGTAAACGTGTTTATTTCTGCTGTAAACGTGTTTATTTCTGCTGTAAACGTGTTTACTTCTGCTGTAATTATGTTTATTCCTGCTGTAAACGTGTTTATTCCTGCTGTAAACGTGTTTATTTCTGCTGTAAACATGTTTATTTCTTCCGTAAACATGTTTATTCCTGCTGTAAACATGTTTTTTCCTGCTGTAAACGTGTTTATTTCTGCTGTAAACATGTTTACTTCTGCTGTAAATATGTTTATTCCTGCTGTAAACATGTTTATTCCTGCTGTAAACGTGTTTATTTCTGCTGTAAACCTGTTTTTTTCTCTGTAAATGTATATTTCTGCTGTAAACGTGTTTATTTCTGCTGTAAACATGTTTATTTCTGCTGTAAACGTGTTTATTTCTGCTGTAAATATGTTTATTTCTGCTGTAAACGTGTTTATTTCTGCTGTAAATATGTTTATTTCTGCTGTAAACCTGTTTATTTCTGCTCTAAATATGTTTATTTCTGCTGTAAACGTGTTTATTTCTGCTGTAAACCTGTTTATTTCTGCTGTAAATATGTTTATTTCTGCTGTAAACCTGTTTATTTCTGCTCTAAATATGTTTATTTCTGCTGTAAACGTGTTTATTTCTGCTGTAAACCTGTTTATTTCTGCTGTAAATATGTTTATTTCTGCTGTAAACGTGTTTATTTCTGCTGTAAATATGTTTATTTCTGCTGTAAACCTGTTTATTTCTGCTGTAAATATGTTTATTTCTGCTGTAAACATGTTTATTTCTGCTGTAAACGTGTTTATTTCTTCCGTAAACATCTTTATTCATGCTGTAAACGTGTTTATTCCTGCTGTAAACCTGTTTATTTCTGCTGTAAACGTGTTTACTTCTGCTGTAATTATGTTTATTCCTGCTGTAAACGTGTTTATTTCTGCTGTAAACGTGTTTACTTCTGCTGTAATTATGTTTATTCCTGCTGTAAACGTGTTTATTCCTGCTGTTAACGTGTTTATTTCTGCTGTAAACATGTTTATTTCTGCTGTAAACCTGTTTATTTCTTCCGTAAACATGTTTATTCCTGCTGTAAACCTGTTTATTCCTGCTGTAAACGTGTTTGTTGCTGCTGTAAACGTGTTTTTTTCTGCTGTAAATATGTTCATTCCTGCTGTAAACGTGTTTATTTCTGCTGTAAACCTGTTTATTTCTGCTGTAAACGTGTTTATTCCTGCTGTAAACATGTTTATTTCTGCTGTAAACGTGTTTATTCCTGCTGTAAACATGTTTCTTCCTGCTTTAAATACGTTTATTTCTGCTGTAAATATGTTTATTCTTGCTGTAAAAATGTTTATTTCTGCTGTAAACCTGTTTATTCCTGCTGTAAACGTGTTTATTCCTGCTGTAAACGTGTTTATTTCTGCTGTAAACATGTTTATTTCTTCCGTAAACATGTTTATTCCGGCTGTAAACATGTTTATTCCTGCTGTAAACCTGTTAATTTCTGCTGTAAACATGTTTACTTCTGCTGTAAATATGTTTATTCCTGCTGTAAACATGTTTATTCCTGCTGTGAACGTGTTTATTTCTGCTGTAAATGTGTTTATTTCTGCTGTAAACGTGTTTATTTCTGCTGTAAATGTTTATTTCTGCTGTAAACGTGTTTATTTCTGCTGTAAACGTGTTTATTTCTGCTGTAAACGTGTTTATTTCTGCTGTAAATATGTTTATTTCTGCTGTAAACGTGTTTATTTCTGCTGTAAATATGTTTATTTCTGCTGGTAAACCTGTTTATTTCTGCTCTAAATATGTTTATTTCTGCTGTAAACGTGTTTATTTCTGCTGTAAACCTGTTTATTTCTGCTGTAAATATGTTTATTTCTGCTGTAAACGTGTTTATTTCTGCTGTAAATATGTTTATTTCTGCTGTAAACCTGTTTATTTCTGCTGTAAATATGTTTATTTCTGCTGTAAACATGTTTATTTCTGCTGTAAACGTGTTTATTTCTTCCGTAAACATCTTTATTCATGCTGTAAACGTGTTTATTCCTGCTGTAAACGTGTTTATTCCTGCTGTAAACGTGTTTATTCCTGCTGTAAACATGTTTATTTCTGCTGTAAACGTGTTTATTTCTGCTGTAAACCTGTTTATTTCTGCTGTAAACGTGTTTATTCCTGCTGTAAACGTGTTTATTCCTGCTGTAAACATGTTTCTTCCTGCTTTAAATACGTTTATTTCTGCTGTAAATATGTTTATTCTTGCTGTAAAAATGTTTATTTCTGCTGTAAACCTGTTTATTCCTGCTGTAAACGTGTTTATTCCTGCTGTAAACGTGTTTATTTCTGCTGTAAACATGTTTATTTCTTCCGTAAACATGTTTATTCCGGCTGTAAACATGTTTATTCCTGCTGTAAACCTGTTAATTTCTGCTGTAAACATGTTTACTTCTGCTGTAAATATGTTTATTCCTGCTGTAAACATGTTTATTCCTGCTGTGAACGTGTTTATTTCTGCTGTAAATGTGTTTATTTCTGCTGTAAACGTGTTTATTTCTGCTGTAAATGTTTATTTCTGCTGTAAACGTGTTTATTTCTGCTGTAAACGTGTTTATTTCTGCTGTAAACGTGTTTATTTCTGCTGTAAATATGTTTATTTCTGCTGTAAACGTGTTTATTTCTGCTGTAAATATGTTTATTTCTGCTGGTAAACCTGTTTATTTCTGCTCTAAATATGTTTATTTCTGCTGTAAACGTGTTTATTTCTGCTGTAAACCTGTTTATTTCTGCTGTAAATATGTTTATTTCTGCTGTAAACGTGTTTATTTCTGCTGTAAATATGTTTATTTCTGCTGTAAACCTGTTTATTTCTGCTGTAAATATGTTTATTTCTGCTGTAAACATGTTTATTTCTGCTGTAAACGTGTTTATTTCTTCCGTAAACATCTTTATTCATGCTGTAAACGTGTTTATTCCTGCTGTAAACGTGTTTATTCCTGCTGTAAACCTATTTATTTCTGCTGTAAACGTGTTTACTTCTGCTGTAATTATGTTTATTCCTGCTGTAAACGTGTTTATTCCTGCTGTAAACATGTTTATTCCTGCTGTAAACCTGTTTATTTCTGCTGTAAACATGTTTACTTCTGCTGTAAATATGTTTATTCCTGCTGTAAACATGTTTATTCCTGCTGTAAACGTGTTTATTTCTGCTGTAAACCTGTTTATTTCTGCTGTAAACCTGTTTATTTCTGCTGTAAATGTTTATTTCTGCTGTAAACGTGTTTATTTCTGCTGTAAACATGTTTATTTCTGCTGTAAACGTGTTTATTTCTGCTGTAAATATGTTTATTTCTGCTGTAAACGTGTTTATTTCTGCTGTAAATATGTTTATTTCTGCTGTAAACCTGTTTATTTCTGCTCTAAATATGTTTATTTCTGCTGTAAACGTGTTTATTTCTGCTGTAAACCTGTTTATTTCTGCTGTAAATATGTTTATTTCTGCTGTAAACGTGTTTATTTCTGCTGTAAATATGTTTATTTCTGCTGTAAACCTGTTTATTTCTGCTGTAAATATGTTTATTTCTGCTGTAAACATGTTTATTTCTGCTGTAAATTTGTTTATTTCTGCTGTAAACGTGTTTATTCCTGCTGTAAACGTGTTTATTTCTGCTGTAAATATGTTTATTTCTGCTGTAAACGTGTTTATTCCTGCTGTAAACGTTTTTTATTCCTGCTGTAAACCTGTTTATTCCTGCTGTAAACGTGTTTGTTGCTGCTGTAAACATGTTTTTTTCTGCTGTAAATATGTTCATTCCTGCTGTAAACGTATTTATTTCTGCTGTAAACCTGTTTATTTCTGCTGTAAACGTGTTTATTCCTGCTGTAAACATGTTTATTTCTGCTGTAAACGTGTTTATTCCTGCTGTAAACATGTTTCTTCCTGCTTTAAATACGTTTATTTCTGCTGTCAATGTGTTTATTCTTGCTGTAAACATGTTTATTTCTGTTGTAAATATGTTTATTCCTGCTGTAAACCTGTTTATTCCTGCTGTAAACCTGTTTATTTCTGCTGTAAACGTGTTTACTTCTGCTGTAATTATGTTTATTCCTGCTGTAAACGTGTTTATTCCTGCTGTAAACGTGTTTATTTCTGCTGTAAACATGTTTATTTCTGCTGTAAACGTGTTTATTTCTGCTTTAAACGTGTTTATTTCTTCCGTAAACATGTTTATTCCTGCTGTAAACGTGTTTATTCCTGCTGTAAACCTGTTTATTTCTGCTGTAAACGTGTTTACTTCTGCTGTAAACGTGTTTATTCCTGCTGTAAACGTGTTTATTCCTGCTGTAAACGTGTTTATTTCTGCTGTAAACATGTTTATTTCTTCCGTAAACATGTTTATTCCTGCTGTAAACATGTTTATTCCTGCTGCAAACCTTTTTATTTCTGCTGTAAACATGTTTACTTCTGCTGTAAATATGTTTATTCCTGCTGTAAACATGATTATTCCTGCTGTAAACGTGTTTATTTCTGCTGTAAACGTGTTTATTTCTGCTGTAAACGTGTTTATTTCTGCTGTAAACCTGTTTATTTCTGCTGTAAATGTTTATTTCTGCTGTAAACGTGTTTATTTCTGCTGTAAACGTGTTTATTTCTGCTGTAAATATGTTTATTTCTGCTGTAAACGTGTTTATTTCTGCTGTAAACGTGTTTATTTCTGCTGTAAATTTGTTTATTTCTGCTGTAAACGTGTTTATTTCTGCTGTAAACGTGTTTATTCCTGCTGTAAAAGTGTTAATTTCTGCTGTAAATATGTTTATTTCTGCTGTAAACGTGTTTATTCCTGCTGTAAACGTTTTTTATTCCTGCTGTAAACGTGTTTATTTCTGCTGTAAATATGTTTCTTCCTGCTTTAAATACGTTTATTTCTGCTGTAAATATGTTTATTCTTGCTGTAAACATGTTTATTCCTGCTGTAAACGTGTTTATTTCTGCTGTAAACGTGTTTATTCCTGCTGTAAACGTGTTTATTTCTGCTGTAAATATGTTTATTTCTGCTGTAAACGTGTTTATTCCTGCTGTAAACGTTTTTTATTCCTGCTGTAAACCTGTTTATTTCTGCTGTAAACGTCTTTATTTCTGCTGTAAATATGTTTATTCCTGCTGTAAACGTGTTTGTTCCTGCTGTAAACGTGTTTTTTTCTTCCGTAAACATGTTTATTTCTGCTGTAAACCTGTTTATTTCTGCTGTAAACTGTTTATTCCTGCTGTAAACGTGTTTATTTCTGCTGTAAACATGTTTATTTCTGCTGTAAACGTGTTTATTTCTGCTGTAAACGTGTTTATTCCTGCTGTAAACCTGTTTATTCCTGCTGTAAACGTGTTTATTTCTGCTGTAAACATGTTTATTTCTGCTGTAAACGTGTTTATTTCTGCTGTAAACGTGTTTATTTCTTCCGTAAACATGTTTATTCCTGCTGTAAACGTGTTTATTCCTGCTGTAAACCTGTTTATTTCTGCTGTAAACGTGTTTACTTCTGCTGTAAACGTGTTTATTCCTGCTGTAAACCTGTTTATTTCTGCTGTAAACGTGTTTACTTCTGCTGTAAACGTGTTTATTCCTGCTGTAAACGTGTTTATTCCTGCTGTAAACGTGTTTATTTCTGCTGTAAACATGTTTATTTCTTCCGTAAACATGTTTATTTCTGCTGTAAACATGTTTATTCCTGCTGCAAACCTGTTTATTTCTGCTGTAAACATGTTTACTTCTGCTGTAAATATGTTTATTCCTGCTGTAAACATGATTATTCCTACTGTAAACGTGTTTATTTCTGCTGTAAACGTGTTTATTCCTGCTGTAAACATGTTTATTTCTGCTGTAAACGTGTTTATTCCTGCTGTAAACATGTTTCTTCCTGCTTTAAATACGTTTATTTCTGCTGTAAATATGTTTATTCTTGCTGTAAAAATGTTTATTTCTGCTGTAAACCTGTTTATTCCTGCTGTAAACGTGTTTATTCCTGCTGTAAACGTGTTTATTTCTGCTGTAAACATGTTTATTTCTTCCGTAAACATGTTTATTCCGGCTGTAAACATGTTTATTCCTGCTGTAAACCTGTTAATTTCTGCTGTAAACATGTTTACTTCTGCTGTAAATATGTTTATTCCTGCTGTAAACATGTTTATTCCTGCTGTGAACGTGTTTATTTCTGCTGTAAATGTGTTTATTTCTGCTGTAAACGTGTTTATTTCTGCTGTAAATGTTTATTTCTGCTGTAAACGTGTTTATTTCTGCTGTAAACGTGTTTATTTCTGCTGTAAACGTGTTTATTTCTGCTGTAAATATGTTTATTTCTGCTGTAAACGTGTTTATTTCTGCTGTAAATATGTTTATTTCTGCTGGTAAACCTGTTTATTTCTGCTCTAAATATGTTTATTTCTGCTGTAAACGTGTTTATTTCTGCTGTAAACCTGTTTATTTCTGCTGTAAATATGTTTATTTCTGCTGTAAACGTGTTTATTTCTGCTGTAAATATGTTTATTTCTGCTGTAAACCTGTTTATTTCTGCTGTAAATATGTTTATTTCTGCTGTAAACATGTTTATTTCTGCTGTAAACGTGTTTATTTCTTCCGTAAACATCTTTATTCATGCTGTAAACGTGTTTATTCCTGCTGTAAACGTGTTTATTCCTGCTGTAAACGTGTTTATTCCTGCTGTAAACATGTTTATTTCTGCTGTAAACGTGTTTATTTCTGCTGTAAACCTGTTTATTTCTGCTGTAAACGTGTTTATTCCTGCTGTAAACGTGTTTATTCCTGCTGTAAACATGTTTCTTCCTGCTTTAAATACGTTTATTTCTGCTGTAAATATGTTTATTCTTGCTGTAAAAATGTTTATTTCTGCTGTAAACCTGTTTATTCCTGCTGTAAACGTGTTTATTCCTGCTGTAAACGTGTTTATTTCTGCTGTAAACATGTTTATTTCTTCCGTAAACATGTTTATTCCGGCTGTAAACATGTTTATTCCTGCTGTAAACCTGTTAATTTCTGCTGTAAACATGTTTACTTCTGCTGTAAATATGTTTATTCCTGCTGTAAACATGTTTATTCCTGCTGTGAACGTGTTTATTTCTGCTGTAAATGTGTTTATTTCTGCTGTAAACGTGTTTATTTCTGCTGTAAATGTTTATTTCTGCTGTAAACGTGTTTATTTCTGCTGTAAACGTGTTTATTTCTGCTGTAAACGTGTTTATTTCTGCTGTAAATATGTTTATTTCTGCTGTAAACGTGTTTATTTCTGCTGTAAATATGTTTATTTCTGCTGGTAAACCTGTTTATTTCTGCTCTAAATATGTTTATTTCTGCTGTAAACGTGTTTATTTCTGCTGTAAACCTGTTTATTTCTGCTGTAAATATGTTTATTTCTGCTGTAAACGTGTTTATTTCTGCTGTAAATATGTTTATTTCTGCTGTAAACCTGTTTATTTCTGCTGTAAATATGTTTATTTCTGCTGTAAACATGTTTATTTCTGCTGTAAACGTGTTTATTTCTTCCGTAAACATCTTTATTCATGCTGTAAACGTGTTTATTCCTGCTGTAAACGTGTTTATTCCTGCTGTAAACCTATTTATTTCTGCTGTAAACGTGTTTACTTCTGCTGTAATTATGTTTATTCCTGCTGTAAACGTGTTTATTCCTGCTGTAAACATGTTTATTCCTGCTGTAAACCTGTTTATTTCTGCTGTAAACATGTTTACTTCTGCTGTAAATATGTTTATTCCTGCTGTAAACATGTTTATTCCTGCTGTAAACGTGTTTATTTCTGCTGTAAACCTGTTTATTTCTGCTGTAAACCTGTTTATTTCTGCTGTAAATGTTTATTTCTGCTGTAAACGTGTTTATTTCTGCTGTAAACATGTTTATTTCTGCTGTAAACGTGTTTATTTCTGCTGTAAATATGTTTATTTCTGCTGTAAACGTGTTTATTTCTGCTGTAAATATGTTTATTTCTGCTGTAAACCTGTTTATTTCTGCTCTAAATATGTTTATTTCTGCTGTAAACGTGTTTATTTCTGCTGTAAACCTGTTTATTTCTGCTGTAAATATGTTTATTTCTGCTGTAAACGTGTTTATTTCTGCTGTAAATATGTTTATTTCTGCTGTAAACCTGTTTATTTCTGCTGTAAATATGTTTATTTCTGCTGTAAACATGTTTATTTCTGCTGTAAATTTGTTTATTTCTGCTGTAAACGTGTTTATTCCTGCTGTAAACGTGTTTATTTCTGCTGTAAATATGTTTATTTCTGCTGTAAACGTGTTTATTCCTGCTGTAAACGTTTTTTATTCCTGCTGTAAACCTGTTTATTCCTGCTGTAAACGTGTTTGTTGCTGCTGTAAACATGTTTTTTTCTGCTGTAAATATGTTCATTCCTGCTGTAAACGTATTTATTTCTGCTGTAAACCTGTTTATTTCTGCTGTAAACGTGTTTATTCCTGCTGTAAACATGTTTATTTCTGCTGTAAACGTGTTTATTCCTGCTGTAAACATGTTTCTTCCTGCTTTAAATACGTTTATTTCTGCTGTCAATGTGTTTATTCTTGCTGTAAACATGTTTATTTCTGTTGTAAATATGTTTATTCCTGCTGTAAACCTGTTTATTCCTGCTGTAAACCTGTTTATTTCTGCTGTAAACGTGTTTACTTCTGCTGTAATTATGTTTATTCCTGCTGTAAACGTGTTTATTCCTGCTGTAAACGTGTTTATTTCTGCTGTAAACATGTTTATTTCTGCTGTAAACGTGTTTATTTCTGCTTTAAACGTGTTTATTTCTTCCGTAAACATGTTTATTCCTGCTGTAAACGTGTTTATTCCTGCTGTAAACCTGTTTATTTCTGCTGTAAACGTGTTTACTTCTGCTGTAAACGTGTTTATTCCTGCTGTAAACGTGTTTATTCCTGCTGTAAACGTGTTTATTTCTGCTGTAAACATGTTTATTTCTTCCGTAAACATGTTTATTCCTGCTGTAAACATGTTTATTCCTGCTGCAAACCTTTTTATTTCTGCTGTAAACATGTTTACTTCTGCTGTAAATATGTTTATTCCTGCTGTAAACATGATTATTCCTGCTGTAAACGTGTTTATTTCTGCTGTAAACGTGTTTATTTCTGCTGTAAACGTGTTTATTTCTGCTGTAAACCTGTTTATTTCTGCTGTAAATGTTTATTTCTGCTGTAAACGTGTTTATTTCTGCTGTAAACGTGTTTATTTCTGCTGTAAATATGTTTATTTCTGCTGTAAACGTGTTTATTTCTGCTGTAAACGTGTTTATTTCTGCTGTAAATTTGTTTATTTCTGCTGTAAACGTGTTTATTTCTGCTGTAAACGTGTTTATTCCTGCTGTAAACGTGTTTATTTCTGCTGTAAATATGTTTATTTCTGCTGTAAACGTGTTTATTCCTGCTGTAAACGTTTTTTATTCCTGCTGTAAACGTGTTTATTTCTGCTGTAAATATGTTTCTTCCTGCTTTAAATACGTTTATTTCTGCTGTAAATATGTTTATTCTTGCTGTAAACATGTTTATTCCTGCTGTAAACGTGTTTATTTCTGCTGTAAACGTGTTTATTCCTGCTGTAAACGTGTTTATTTCTGCTGTAAATATGTTTATTTCTGCTGTAAACGTGTTTATTCCTGCTGTAAACGTTTTTTATTCCTGCTGTAAACCTGTTTATTTCTGCTGTAAACGTCTTTATTTCTGCTGTAAATATGTTTATTCCTGCTGTAAACGTGTTTGTTCCTGCTGTAAACGTGTTTTTTTCTTCCGTAAACATGTTTATTTCTGCTGTAAACCTGTTTATTTCTGCTGTAAACTGTTTATTCCTGCTGTAAACGTGTTTATTTCTGCTGTAAACATGTTTATTTCTGCTGTAAACGTGTTTATTTCTGCTGTAAACGTGTTTATTCCTGCTGTAAACCTGTTTATTCCTGCTGTAAACGTGTTTATTTCTGCTGTAAACATGTTTATTTCTGCTGTAAACGTGTTTATTTCTGCTGTAAACGTGTTTATTTCTTCCGTAAACATGTTTATTCCTGCTGTAAACGTGTTTATTCCTGCTGTAAACCTGTTTATTTCTGCTGTAAACGTGTTTACTTCTGCTGTAAACGTGTTTATTCCTGCTGTAAACCTGTTTATTTCTGCTGTAAACGTGTTTACTTCTGCTGTAAACGTGTTTATTCCTGCTGTAAACGTGTTTATTCCTGCTGTAAACGTGTTTATTTCTGCTGTAAACATGTTTATTTCTTCCGTAAACATGTTTATTTCTGCTGTAAACATGTTTATTCCTGCTGCAAACCTGTTTATTTCTGCTGTAAACATGTTTACTTCTGCTGTAAATATGTTTATTCCTGCTGTAAACATGATTATTCCTACTGTAAACGTGTTTATTTCTGCTGTAAACGTGTTTATTCCTGCTGTAAACATGTTTATTTCTGCTGTAAACGTGTTTATTCCTGCTGTAAACATGTTTCTTCCTGCTTTAAATACGTTTATTTCTGCTGTAAATATGTTTATTCTTGCTGTAAAAATGTTTATTTCTGCTGTAAACCTGTTTATTCCTGCTGTAAACGTGTTTATTCCTGCTGTAAACGTGTTTATTTCTGCTGTAAACATGTTTATTTCTTCCGTAAACATGTTTATTCCGGCTGTAAACATGTTTATTCCTGCTGTAAACCTGTTAATTTCTGCTGTAAACATGTTTACTTCTGCTGTAAATATGTTTATTCCTGCTGTAAACATGTTTATTCCTGCTGTGAACGTGTTTATTTCTGCTGTAAATGTGTTTATTTCTGCTGTAAACGTGTTTATTTCTGCTGTAAATGTTTATTTCTGCTGTAAACGTGTTTATTTCTGCTGTAAACGTGTTTATTTCTGCTGTAAACGTGTTTATTTCTGCTGTAAATATGTTTATTTCTGCTGTAAACGTGTTTATTTCTGCTGTAAATATGTTTATTTCTGCTGGTAAACCTGTTTATTTCTGCTCTAAATATGTTTATTTCTGCTGTAAACGTGTTTATTTCTGCTGTAAACCTGTTTATTTCTGCTGTAAATATGTTTATTTCTGCTGTAAACGTGTTTATTTCTGCTGTAAATATGTTTATTTCTGCTGTAAACCTGTTTATTTCTGCTGTAAATATGTTTATTTCTGCTGTAAACATGTTTATTTCTGCTGTAAACGTGTTTATTTCTTCCGTAAACATCTTTATTCATGCTGTAAACGTGTTTATTCCTGCTGTAAACGTGTTTATTCCTGCTGTAAACGTGTTTATTCCTGCTGTAAACATGTTTATTTCTGCTGTAAACGTGTTTATTTCTGCTGTAAACCTGTTTATTTCTGCTGTAAACGTGTTTATTCCTGCTGTAAACGTGTTTATTCCTGCTGTAAACATGTTTCTTCCTGCTTTAAATACGTTTATTTCTGCTGTAAATATGTTTATTCTTGCTGTAAAAATGTTTATTTCTGCTGTAAACCTGTTTATTCCTGCTGTAAACGTGTTTATTCCTGCTGTAAACGTGTTTATTTCTGCTGTAAACATGTTTATTTCTTCCGTAAACATGTTTATTCCGGCTGTAAACATGTTTATTCCTGCTGTAAACCTGTTAATTTCTGCTGTAAACATGTTTACTTCTGCTGTAAATATGTTTATTCCTGCTGTAAACATGTTTATTCCTGCTGTGAACGTGTTTATTTCTGCTGTAAATGTGTTTATTTCTGCTGTAAACGTGTTTATTTCTGCTGTAAATGTTTATTTCTGCTGTAAACGTGTTTATTTCTGCTGTAAACGTGTTTATTTCTGCTGTAAACGTGTTTATTTCTGCTGTAAATATGTTTATTTCTGCTGTAAACGTGTTTATTTCTGCTGTAAATATGTTTATTTCTGCTGGTAAACCTGTTTATTTCTGCTCTAAATATGTTTATTTCTGCTGTAAACGTGTTTATTTCTGCTGTAAACCTGTTTATTTCTGCTGTAAATATGTTTATTTCTGCTGTAAACATGTTTATTTCTGCTGTAAACGTGTTTATTTCTTCCGTAAACATCTTTATTCATGCTGTAAACGTGTTTATTCCTGCTGTAAACGTGTTTATTCCTGCTGTAAACCTATTTATTTCTGCTGTAAACGTGTTTACTTCTGCTGTAATTATGTTTATTCCTGCTGTAAACGTGTTTATTCCTGCTGTAAACATGTTTATTCCTGCTGTAAACCTGTTTATTTCTGCTGTAAACATGTTTACTTCTGCTGTAAATATGTTTATTCCTGCTGTAAACATGTTTATTCCTGCTGTAAACGTGTTTATTTCTGCTGTAAACCTGTTTATTTCTGCTGTAAACCTGTTTATTTCTGCTGTAAATGTTTATTTCTGCTGTAAACGTGTTTATTTCTGCTGTAAACATGTTTATTTCTGCTGTAAACGTGTTTATTTCTGCTGTAAATATGTTTATTTCTGCTGTAAACGTGTTTATTTCTGCTGTAAATATGTTTATTTCTGCTGTAAACCTGTTTATTTCTGCTCTAAATATGTTTATTTCTGCTGTAAACGTGTTTATTTCTGCTGTAAACCTGTTTATTTCTGCTGTAAATATGTTTATTTCTGCTGTAAACGTGTTTATTTCTGCTGTAAATATGTTTATTTCTGCTGTAAACCTGTTTATTTCTGCTGTAAATATGTTTATTTCTGCTGTAAACATGTTTATTTCTGCTGTAAATTTGTTTATTTCTGCTGTAAACGTGTTTATTCCTGCTGTAAACGTGTTTATTTCTGCTGTAAATATGTTTATTTCTGCTGTAAACGTGTTTATTCCTGCTGTAAACGTTTTTTATTCCTGCTGTAAACCTGTTTATTCCTGCTGTAAACGTGTTTGTTGCTGCTGTAAACATGTTTTTTTCTGCTGTAAATATGTTCATTCCTGCTGTAAACGTATTTATTTCTGCTGTAAACCTGTTTATTTCTGCTGTAAACGTGTTTATTCCTGCTGTAAACATGTTTATTTCTGCTGTAAACGTGTTTATTCCTGCTGTAAACATGTTTCTTCCTGCTTTAAATACGTTTATTTCTGCTGTCAATGTGTTTATTCTTGCTGTAAACATGTTTATTTCTGTTGTAAATATGTTTATTCCTGCTGTAAACCTGTTTATTCCTGCTGTAAACCTGTTTATTTCTGCTGTAAACGTGTTTACTTCTGCTGTAATTATGTTTATTCCTGCTGTAAACGTGTTTATTCCTGCTGTAAACGTGTTTATTTCTGCTGTAAACATGTTTATTTCTGCTGTAAACGTGTTTATTTCTGCTTTAAACGTGTTTATTTCTTCCGTAAACATGTTTATTCCTGCTGTAAACGTGTTTATTCCTGCTGTAAACCTGTTTATTTCTGCTGTAAACGTGTTTACTTCTGCTGTAAACGTGTTTATTCCTGCTGTAAACGTGTTTATTCCTGCTGTAAACGTGTTTATTTCTGCTGTAAACATGTTTATTTCTTCCGTAAACATGTTTATTCCTGCTGTAAACATGTTTATTCCTGCTGCAAACCTTTTTATTTCTGCTGTAAACATGTTTACTTCTGCTGTAAATATGTTTATTCCTGCTGTAAACATGATTATTCCTGCTGTAAACGTGTTTATTTCTGCTGTAAACGTGTTTATTTCTGCTGTAAACGTGTTTATTTCTGCTGTAAACCTGTTTATTTCTGCTGTAAATGTTTATTTCTGCTGTAAACGTGTTTATTTCTGCTGTAAACGTGTTTATTTCTGCTGTAAATATGTTTATTTCTGCTGTAAACGTGTTTATTTCTGCTGTAAACGTGTTTATTTCTGCTGTAAATTTGTTTATTTCTGCTGTAAACGTGTTTATTTCTGCTGTAAACGTGTTTATTCCTGCTGTAAACGTGTTTATTTCTGCTGTAAATATGTTTATTTCTGCTGTAAACGTGTTTATTCCTGCTGTAAACGTTTTTTATTCCTGCTGTAAACGTGTTTATTTCTGCTGTAAATATGTTTCTTCCTGCTTTAAATACGTTTATTTCTGCTGTAAATATGTTTATTCTTGCTGTAAACATGTTTATTCCTGCTGTAAACGTGTTTATTTCTGCTGTAAACGTGTTTATTCCTGCTGTAAACGTGTTTATTTCTGCTGTAAATATGTTTATTTCTGCTGTAAACGTGTTTATTCCTGCTGTAAACGTTTTTTATTCCTGCTGTAAACCTGTTTATTTCTGCTGTAAACGTCTTTATTTCTGCTGTAAATATGTTTATTCCTGCTGTAAACGTGTTTGTTCCTGCTGTAAACGTGTTTTTTTCTTCCGTAAACATGTTTATTTCTGCTGTAAACCTGTTTATTTCTGCTGTAAACTGTTTATTCCTGCTGTAAACGTGTTTATTTCTGCTGTAAACATGTTTATTTCTGCTGTAAACGTGTTTATTTCTGCTGTAAACGTGTTTATTCCTGCTGTAAACCTGTTTATTCCTGCTGTAAACGTGTTTATTTCTGCTGTAAACATGTTTATTTCTGCTGTAAACGTGTTTATTTCTGCTGTAAACGTGTTTATTTCTTCCGTAAACATGTTTATTCCTGCTGTAAACGTGTTTATTCCTGCTGTAAACCTGTTTATTTCTGCTGTAAACGTGTTTACTTCTGCTGTAAACGTGTTTATTCCTGCTGTAAACCTGTTTATTTCTGCTGTAAACGTGTTTACTTCTGCTGTAAACGTGTTTATTCCTGCTGTAAACGTGTTTATTCCTGCTGTAAACGTGTTTATTTCTGCTGTAAACATGTTTATTTCTTCCGTAAACATGTTTATTTCTGCTGTAAACATGTTTATTCCTGCTGCAAACCTGTTTATTTCTGCTGTAAACATGTTTACTTCTGCTGTAAATATGTTTATTCCTGCTGTAAACATGATTATTCCTACTGTAAACGTGTTTATTTCTGCTGTAAACGTGTTTATTTCTGCTGTAAACGTGTTTATTTCTGCTGTAAACCTGTTTATTTCTGCTGTAAATGTTTATTTCTGCTGTAAACGTGTTTATTTCTGCTGTAAACGTGTTTATTTCTGCTGTAAATATGTTTATTTCTGCTGTAAACGTGTTTATTTCTGCTGTAAACGTGTTTATTTCTGCTGTAAATTTGTTTATTTCTGCTGTAAACGTGTTTATTTCTGCTGTAAACGTGTTTATTCCTGCTGTAAACGTGTTTATTTCTGCTGTAAATATGTTTATTTCTGCTGTAAACGTGTTTATTCCTGCTGTAAACGTTTTTTATTCCTGCTGTAAACGTGTTTATTTCTGCTGTAAATATGTTTCTTCCTGCTTTAAATACGTTTATTTCTGCTGTAAATATGTTTATTCTTGCTGTAAACATGTTTATTCCTGCTGTAAACGTGTTTATTTCTGCTGTAAACGTGTTTATTCCTGCTGTAAACGTGTTTATTTCTGCTGTAAATATGTTTATTTCTGCTGTAAACGTGTTTATTCCTGCTGTAAACGTTTTTTATTCCTGCTTTAAACCTGTTTATTTCTGCTGTAAACGTGTTTATTTCTGCTGTAAACATGTTTATTTCTGCTGGTAAACCTGTTTATTTCTGCTCTAAATATGTTTATTTCTGCTGTAAACGTGTTTATTTCTGCTGTAAACCTGTTTATTTCTGCTGTAAATATGTTTATTTCTGCTGTAAACGTGTTTATTTCTGCTGTAAATATGTTTATTTCTGCTGTAAACCTGTTTATTTCTGCTGTAAATATGTTTATTTCTGCTGTAAACATGTTTATTTCTGCTGTAAACGTGTTTATTTCTTCCGTAAACATCTTTATTCATGCTGTAAACGTGTTTATTCCTGCTGTAAACATGTTTATTCCTGCTGTAAACCTATTTATTTCTGCTGTAAACGTGTTTACTTCTGCTGTAATTATGTTTATTCCTGCTGTAAACGTGTTTATTCCTGCTGTAAACATGTTTATTCCTGCTGTAAACCTGTTTATTTCTGCTGTAAACATGTTTACTTCTGCTGTAAATATGTTTATTCCTGCTGTAAACATGTTTATTCCTGCTGTAAACGTGTTTATTTCTGCTGTAAACCTGTTTATTTCTGCTGTAAACCTGTTTATTTCTGCTGTAAATGTTTATTTCTGCTGTAAACGTGTTTATTTCTGCTGTAAACATGTTTATTTCTGCTGTAAACGTGTTTATTCCTGCTGTAAACGTGTTTATTTCTGCTGTAAATATGTTTATTTCTGCTGTAAACGTGTTTATTCCTGCTGTAAACGTTTTTTATTCCTGCTGTAAACCTGTTTATTCCTGCTGTAAACGTGTTTGTTGCTGCTGTAAACATGTTTTTTTCTGCTGTAAATATGTTCATTCCTGCTGTAAACGTGTTTATTTCTGCTGTAAACCTGTTTATTTCTGCTGTAAACGTGTTTATTCCTGCTGTAAACGTGTTTATTTCTGCTGTAAACGTGTTTATTCCTGCTGTAAACATGTTTCTTCCTGCTTTAAATACGTTTATTTCTGCTGTCAATGTGTTTATTCTTGCTGTAAACATGTTTATTTCTGCTGTAAATATGTTTATTCCTGCTGTAAACCTGTTTATTCCTGCTGTAAACCTGTTTATTTCTGCTGTAAACGTGTTTACTTCTGCTGTAATTATGTTTATTCCTGCTGTAAACGTGTTTATTCCTGCTGTAAACGTGTTTATTTCTGCTGTAAACATGTTTATTTCTGCTGTAAACGTGTTTATTTCTGCTGTAAACGTGTTTATTTCTTCCGTAAACATGTTTATTCCTGCTGTAAACGTGTTTATTCCTGCTGTAAACCTGTTTATTTCTGCTGTAAACGTGTTTACTTCTGCTGTAAACGTGTTTATTCCTGCTGTAAACGTGTTTATTCCTGCTGTAAACGTGTTTATTCCTGCTGTAAACGTGTTTATTTCTGCTGTAAACATGTTTATTTCTTCCGTAAACATGTTTATTTCTGCTGTAAACGTGTTTATTTCTGCTGTAAACGTGTTTATTTCTGCTGTAAACCTGTTTATTTCTGCTGTAAATGTTTATTTCTGCTGTAAACGTGTTTATTTCTGCTGTAAACGTGTTTATTTCTGCTGTAAATATGTTTATTTCTGCTGTAAACGTGTTTATTTCTGCTGTAAACGTGTTTATTTCTGCTGTAAATTTGTTTATTTCTGCTGTAAACGTGTTTATTTCTGCTGTAAACGTGTTTATTCCTGCTGTAAACGTGTTTATTTCTGCTGTAAATATGTTTATTTCTGCTGTAAACGTGTTTATTCCTGCTGTAAACGTTTTTTATTCCTGCTGTAAACGTGTTTATTTCTGCTGTAAATATGTTTCTTCCTGCTTTAAATACGTTTATTTCTGCTGTAAATATGTTTATTCTTGCTGTAAACATGTTTATTCCTGCTGTAAACGTGTTTATTTCTGCTGTAAACGTGTTTATTCCTGCTGTAAACGTGTTTATTTCTGCTGTAAATATGTTTATTTCTGCTGTAAACGTGTTTATTCCTGCTGTAAACGTTTTTTATTCCTGCTGTAAACCTGTTTATTTCTGCTGTAAACGTCTTTATTTCTGCTGTAAATATGTTTATTCCTGCTGTAAACGTGTTTGTTCCTGCTGTAAACGTGTTTTTTTCTTCCGTAAACATGTTTATTTCTGCTGTAAACCTGTTTATTTCTGCTGTAAACTGTTTATTCCTGCTGTAAACGTGTTTATTTCTGCTGTAAACATGTTTATTTCTGCTGTAAACGTGTTTATTTCTGCTGTAAACGTGTTTATTTCTTCCGTAAACATGTTTATTCCTGCTGTAAACGTGTTTATTCCTGCTGTAAACCTGTTTATTTCTGCTGTAAACGTGTTTACTTCTGCTGTAAACGTGTTTATTCCTGCTGTAAACCTGTTTATTTCTGCTGTAAACGTGTTTACTTCTGCTGTAAACGTGTTTATTCCTGCTGTAAACGTGTTTATTCCTGCTGTAAACGTGTTTATTTCTGCTGTAAACATGTTTATTTCTTCCGTAAACATGTTTATTCCTGCTGTAAACATGTTTATTCCTGCTGCAAACCTGTTTATTTCTGCTGTAAACATGTTTACTTCTGCTGTAAATATGTTTATTCCTGCTGTAAACATGATTATTCCTACTGTAAACGTGTTTATTTCTGCTGTAAACGTGTTTATTTCTGCTGTAAACGTGTTTATTTCTGCTGTAAACCTGTTTATTTCTGCTGTAAATGTTTATTTCTGCTGTAAACGTGTTTATTTCTGCTGTAAACGTGTTTATTTCTGCTGTAAATATGTTTATTTCTGCTGTAAACGTGTTTATTTCTGCTGTAAACGTGTTTATTTCTGCTGTAAATTTGTTTATTTCTGCTGTAAACGTGTTTATTTCTGCTGTAAACGTGTTTATTCCTGCTGTAAACGTGTTTATTTCTGCTGTAAATATGTTTATTTCTGCTGTAAACGTGTTTATTCCTGCTGTAAACGTTTTTTATTCCTGCTGTAAACGTGTTTATTTCTGCTGTAAATATGTTTCTTCCTGCTTTAAATACGTTTATTTCTGCTGTAAATATGTTTATTCTTGCTGTAAACATGTTTATTCCTGCTGTAAACGTGTTTATTTCTGCTGTAAACGTGTTTATTCCTGCTGTAAATGTGTTTATTTCTGCTGTAAATATGTTTATTTCTGCTGTAAACGTGTTTATTCCTGCTGTAAACGTTTTTTATTCCTGCTTTAAACCTGTTTATTTCTGCTGTAAACGTGTTTATTTCTGCTGTAAATATGTTTATTCCTGCTGTAAACGTGTTTGTTCCTGCTGTAAACGTGTTTTTTTCTTCCGTAAACATGTTTATTTCTGCTGTAAACCTGTTTATTTCTGCTGTAAACGTGTTTATTCCTGCTGTAAACATGTTTATTTCTGCTGTAAACGTGTTTATTCCTGCTGTAAACATGTTTATTCCTGCTGTAAACGTGTTTATTTCTGCTGTAAATATGTTTCTTCCTGCTTTAAATACGTTTATTTCTGCTGTAAATATGTTTATTCTTGCTGTAAACATGTTTTTTTCTGCTGTAAATACGTTTATTTCTGCTGTAAACGTGTTTATTCCTCCTGTAAACATGTTTTTTTCTGCTGTAAACGTGTTCATTCTTGCTGTAAACCTGTTTATTCCTGCTGTAAACATGTTTATTTCTGCTTTGAAGTTGGTCTTGGGACTCTATGGGGATTTGCTTTGTTGTGAAGCCTTAATCTACCGAGGCATTCACTGCCAGACAAGAAATATAATATAAGAAGAGGGTTTAGAACTGGTCCACTGTTCCATGCCCATAAGGGGACCACCACCCCAGTCTGCCAGTCGAGTCATTGTCCACGATGTCCATGCGATGCTGCCAATGCGTGTCAGCCAAGGACAGCCCCAGAGCACCCAGAGCCTTTATCAGTTTGATGTCTGGATGTACATCATGTGGGTTGGAGTTGACATGTTTCAATGACCTTAATAAGCTGTATATGGTGTAGGTTTTCTTTTCTCTGTGGGGGTCAGCCATGGAGGTTTAATTAGCAATGCACACTTACAAGGTCAGCATTCTGCTCTGACCACAGGACGTCTGAGCTAACAGGGTAAAAGTAGGAAGGAGAGTTTGGCTCTAGCCTCCAAACGTCATGTGTTACCTTTATTACTCTTCACTTTAAAGTCTCTTTCTGTGTTAATTGCTTCTTCAAGGACTGTTGTCATGTTTGTGTGTGGAAACATCATCATCATTATCTTTCTGTCAGATATTTTCTGCTTCAGCTGGTTTAAACTCTCGGTTTTATTTCACTGGAATAATTCACTTCTCATTCTCTCCCAGTCACCATTGGTGTCCCCTGGATTCTGTCCAAAGGCCCTGCATCATGGACTTGGCATCTTCCATAATTGCTTTAATAACATATACACAGCTATCATAACTTTTGCTGTTTTATTTTATTTTAGCCTTTGTTTAACCAGGTATAGTGAGTCAATGAGATGAAAAATCTCCATTACAAGATTGTCATGGCCAAGACAGCAGCACACATAGACAGACAGACAGACAGACAGACAGACAGACAGACAGACAGATAGATAGATAGATAGATAGATAGATAGATAGATAGACCGACAGACAGACAGACAGACAGACAGACAGATAGACAGATAGATAGATAGATAGACAGATAGACAGATAGACAGATAGATAGATACTCCCTTAATCTCCCGAGAGGAATTCAAATTTCAAGTTTAATTCAGTTGTGGCTCGGAAACATTGAACTCCATAGGTTGCCATGCTGCTATGCATGCATGCTGCTAACGTCCATAGTTACAGTACAGTGATGATTTCATATAATCAGAACCCTACATCTGGGGGAAAGGAATAAACAGTATATGTTTTATAAAATACTTTGCTAGTCAAACTGAAATTACGAGTAAAAATCATAAATATGCGTAAATGTCACAATAACTGTGCGTTTCTCAAAACTTACTAATTAAAATATGTAGTTAAGCAGAAGTCAAAGTTGATGGTAATGATTGATCTGGATAATCCAACTTCCTCCCACCGTCCAAAATCATGCATGTTAGGTCAATTGGTTAATCTAAATTGTCCCAAGGAGTAAGAGTGAGCGTGAATGGTTGGTTGTCTCTTTGTGTTAGCCCTGCCACTGACTGGCGAATCATCACTGTGGTATAAGATTAATGTAAAGGTATTAAAATATGTAAATTAATTAAAAAAATAAATAAATAAATAATTTTGATACGAACAAGTTATGGTAATTTAGCTTTTTTTTTTTTTTTTTTTTTTTAAAGTATATTTACAAAGGTAATTTCACTGGTAAATCCAGTACCTCGCTCAATAACAATATTCATTAATAATCATACAATTTAGATTGGTTGCAAAAATGAAGTAGTACAGGCACAGGTCAAGACAAACTAGACTAATGAGCTCTAGTTTATCTATTATCACTTGATTATCCACCATGTATTAAATAGCCTGCATCTCAAAGAACTGTAAGTGTCACTGCAATTCTCCTTGTAGGATCTAACAGCACGGATGGGACGATAGTCACCGATGGAATTAGTGCCTTAATCACTGAGGTCGGGGACACAGTTGCTACATTTACATGGGAGTTTTAATTCCTGTTTAAAGACGAGACGCAGGGAGCCAACTTTGTTTATTTCCGGTATACGTCATACGTCACGTCCTAACCCGCCGCTCTAAAGAGGAATTAAGTGAGGACGTGTTTCATGTAAACCTTCATTCAGAATGATTATTTTAATGTAAACTCATAGGAGAGTACGTTCATTCCAAATTATTTAATTCCGAATTATTAATTACGAATTAAAAAATATCATGCAACCGTAGCCATGCCTTTCAAAGCCCTACATTGCTTTGAATGGTTCCAAACTAGGCAGGTAACACCGTGGACAGCTCGCCAGTCCATCGCAGGGCCACACAGAGACAAACAACCACTCACGCTCACTCCTAGGGGCAATTTAGAGTAACTAATTAACCTAACATGCATGTCTTTGGACTGTGGGAGGAAGCCGGCGTACCCGAAGAAGTCCACACATACACGGGGAGAACCTGCAAACTCCACACTCCAAACCTCGCCCCAGCCAAGGATTGAACCAGCAACCTTCTTACTGTGAGGCTTAAGTGGTAACCGCTATTGCAAACAGATGCCTACAGGTGAATTCTGGTTTTACTGGTATTACTGTTATATTATACATCTTTTGTCATTGCCCCACCTGTAACCACCATGAGTAAACAGATTTTTACTGGCATTAAATGCTGCTCGTATGGTGATTAGTGCAGTAAAATTTCTTCCGATTATTCAGTTTTGAGTCAGCCAATATCACCACTATCACCATAATGATAGACAATCTTTAAAGAATCAAACAGTTTTATTATGCTAATAGTTTTTGGCGGAACAAATGCCCCCTTGCATATTGGCTTAATTTGGAGATTCCTAAACCACCGCCACGCAACCGACATAGAGAAACTTATTCTCAACAATTACTGCACTTTCACAGAATAACCAAGCCATGTCAGACTTCTATTTTGTTGTGCTAAGTCCACGCGTGGTCATTCTCCTTGTAAATTTCATCACTCTCAGCGATTTACATTCGGAAGTTGAGAAGTAAAATGTCAACTGATTGATTGGCTGTTGTTGTGGCCATCGTCTCAAAGCGGCAGACGAGACGGCGGGGCTAGCCTGATAGGAAGAATTAGCACAAGTGGCTCAGTACAATCCTGATTTAAAGTTCGGTTTTCTGCGTCAACCTCTCGCTGTTTAAGAAAAGCCATAGTCACAATAACACAATTTTGCCAGTTTGCTCCCTTGTCTTCTTAATGCTTGCCGTCTTTTTTTAAACATAATTTTTATTGCTGTTGTGTTTGCGGGTGCCAGCTAGCTGAATACTGGTGTTGTGTCAAAGACAGTCCCACACCCCCAGCTCTGTAACCCATCAGAATGTCTTCACATTGCTATGACTGACAACTTAGGACCAAAAATTACAATAAAAGGATGTATTTATTCAAAAGTAATACGAAAGCCGCATTAATTTAAGAATTGTACAAACCGACCTCCCAAATAACTGGGGATCAATATTTCACAGATTTTTCAACCACTCATGTAACAGGTAACATGATAGCAAATTATTGGGAAAATAAATGTTTAAAAACAACTATGATATTACTATCATTATTATAAACTATGCTTCTTTCTTTGAGAACAAGAATCCTTGCAAATAGGACTCCAATGGATTTGGATGGGGGAACAGATGTGGACTGGGGTAACTGTCTTCAACACAACACGGGCTATTAATTAAAGAAAAGCAACTAAAGTACTTTTATGTATGTTCAGACTTAAACTCTGCTTTAAACTTTGTCCAACTGATAACCAGCATATGTATTTGAGCAAATTTCACCACTTAGCCACAACAATGAATTATTTTACCATTTAAACTGGAGCATCACAAAATAATGGTCATAACCATTTATGTGACGTTTGCTGATGGCGGTTATAATATTGAAATTTTAACACCAGGGAACTTTTGCAAAATAAAACTTTTTAATTATATAAATAATTATTAAAACAGTTATTTAAAAAAGAATAGCTATCATCATAATTACCTTGAAAAAGGCTGTTCTGTTGTGTCTTGCTTAAAATGGTGGCGGCGTCACACGCTATGATTGGCTGGACGTTAGGTACACGATTGTGGTTGGTCGGTTGGTACAGACAACTTATGGAAGTGCTTTTTCAGCTAAGTGGGACTGTAATTATTTTTTGTTGGATACAAGGACAACAGAGACAAAGAAATCCATCATTACCAATCGAACGAGACTGACCACAGCCTGATCATCCCTTCAAAAAACTCCTGAGAGCAGAAAGGCTACATGTAGGAAGGCATTACACAAATAAAAATAACAGTGTGACTTAATGTTAGCCACTCCTGTTTAGTTCATAATTGCATGCAATTATGAAGAAATACTGCAATATTCATTCACAATTTAGACAAATATTTTACATAAATCTCGAATTATGCATGACGTGTGCTTTGCTGCATTAAATGGACAAGTGTATCACTGTGAGAGAAAACTCCAGTTGGTGGTGCTTTACATGTTTAAAACATATTGCCAAGTTGCCATGATAACATCAAATCAAAGATACTTTATTTATCCCCGAGGGGAGATTCAAGGTTCAAGCCAGCTCGTCCAAGGTTAGACATACAGATATTTATATTTGAGAAGTTTACAGAATCAAACTGAAGCTTAGGGCCTGCAGCCAATTTTACCGTCTTATAAATGAGGAAAAGATGACATGAGGAAGGATGGGTGAGTGTTGAAAAAAAGAAGTATCTCAACACTTCACCGAAAGGGAAGGATAAAGATGCAAACACAACTTTTTAGGTTTAAGTTCCACAGGCCTGAGAAAGGGAGAGGGGTTAGGAGGGGGACTGAGCATCAGACAGCATTACATTCCAGGAGACGTGATAACCAGCCTGCCCAAGGCCAGTCAGGGAGCCAGATCCAGATACCAGCTTTGTTTTGGGTCAAGTTAAGCTTCGTTTGGCTCAGCTTTGAATCCTAAGTGGTCTCTGTTGGACTCCGAAACGGCCGAATCGGGTCAGTTTCCACCAAAACCGAGCAACAGCTTCTCCAAGATGTTTTCCACCTACGGATAAGCTCCAGAACCACGACCAGCTCCAGTCGCAGTCCTGCGCCGTCACGCAGCAGTTTGAGTGCTAGTTGCTTGGTGTAGTCCATCACAGATCTTCCAAAATTTGCGAGACACCAGGAAACCGCACACACCAAACAGCAGAAACCCCGTTATCATAACCACATAACATCATAATGTCATAACATCCATATATCTTCAGATTCAAAGGGGTTTTATTGGTCTGGGGACAATATGTTTATTTTACCAAAAGAAATATGAAATAAAAGCAAAAAAAAGCAAACATATCCATTGATAAATTTCATTAACAGGCGCAGCCCGAGCAGATCTGGTCAGATCTGCTCTGTTGGACCACAGAACAGACTTTTGTTGAGCCATTGCTTGTCATGTAATGTAAACAACTTGCGAGTTGGAGTCACTCTTCCACTGATATCCCTCTCTGACCTCTGATTGGCCCGATTGGCCGCGCCCCTGACCAATAGCGGCATTCAGTCTGGCGAGATCACACACAACCCGACTCAGCTCACTTAGAACCTGGGCTGAGGAAAAGCTGAGTGACCACCCAGCACATTTATGGCCCTTTTCCATCAGTCTCAGCTCGTCTCAACTTAACTCGCCTTGGCTCAGTTTGTGGGGTTTCCACTCAGCTTCTGGACCCGTTTACCGCTACTTCTGTAACTCCTCAGTCTAGTCACAGTAACAGACCATATAATAATCAAAAACATAAAAAGAAGTCAACAACTAAAGCTGTGTTAAAAGCCAGTAAAAAAGGTTACTCTTAGGAGCAGATTTAAAGCAGAAGAGACCCAGTTTGTCTACGGTGCAGTGTCGACATGAGGTGAAACAATCCATAAAAACAGTATAAAAGCAGCAAAGCAGCATAAAGACAGAAAGCAAGCCATACACACTAGCGCCATGTTGAGACAAAGTAATGGTAAATCTGATGGTATGTAACCAGCCACAGAGCCAGGAAACTGAGAGCAGACCAGAGGAAAGAGGAGAGAAATATTAGGAGCTGTGGGATGAGCGAGGATGAGGACTGTCTGCATTGTTCTGTGTCAGTTGAAGGGCTTTCTCCATCATGTGCCAGCGTCCTGTTGAGAGAAATCTGCTGATGGCAGTAAAATCCTCCTGGTTGGGTCAGTCTCCTCCACATTTCCTGCAGACTCTGTCAGTGTGCTAAAGACTGATGCCTGAAATCATCAAGAAGCAATGCGATGCGAAAACTGAGCTGTTTAGCCTCAGTAGTGTTAGAAAGCAGACTGCAGGTCACGTCCGAAGAGAAAATGGAGGATTTGATTGGCTGTCAAATTCTCTACAAGTCAGTTTGATATGAGAATTAATTATCATCATCACTTTGTTCAAGCTTACCTCAGACAATGGGTCTAGATGTGATTCAGATAGTTCAATAAAAAAGGAGGGAACAGACTCCATTGATTCCAACCTGTAACTGCATTAAATACCACGCTGACGTTGCGGTAACGTATTGTGTCATTTCCTGTTCCCTAGCATGTGTCACTGCGGATTGCTACAAGCCGTTGGCTCCTTTAACTTCTTTCTAACTTCTATCTATTGTTAACCAACCACTCACTTTAGCGCACAAAATCTTCCCAAACCACTGTTCTATATATTGCATTTATTTTTGGGATCTTTGGCTTTCTGTTTACTGACTTAAACAGCTCAAGCACTTGGTTTTAGCATGGCTGCTAGCTCTCTTCCCACACCCCGGTCCCCTGCCTTCTCTTGCTCGGTGTGTCTGATGTTTAGCTACTCCTCCGCCTCCTTTAGTGATAACGGTAGGTGTATTAAGTGTAGCAGCTTGGCAGCTTTGGAGGCGAGGCTCTGTGAGTTAGAAGCCCAGCTCCGCACTCAGTTAGGGAAGCAGTTAGTTAGCAAGCCCCCATTAGCCAGTGTGGAGCTACCAGCCAGGGCAGCTAGCCCACCTAGCAGTCCCTCAGCAGTTCCCGCGCAGCCGGGAGCCGAGGCGGGCTGGACGACGGTCAGGCGGAAGCGTAGCCCCAAACCAAAACCCACTGGCCACCACCGACCTGTTCACGTTTCTAACAGATTTTCCCCGCTCGGCGACACACCCGCTGAGGCAGAAACCCTGATTATAGGTAGTTCCATAGTCAGAAACGTGGCTCTAGAGACACCGGGGACCATAGTCAAATGCATTCCTGGGGCCAGAGCGGGCCACGTCGAATCGTATTTGAAACTGCTGGCTAAGGCTAAACGTAAATACCGTAAGATTGTAATTCACGTCGACGGTAACGACACCTGGTTACGCCAATCGGAGGTCACTAAAATTAATGTTGCTTCGGTGTGTAACTTTGCCAAGAGCATGTCGGACTCCGTAGTTTTCTCTGGTCCCTTGCCAAATTTAATCAGCGATGACATGTTTAGCCGCATGTCATCCTTCAACTGCTGGTTGTCTAGGTGGTGTCCCGATAACGTGGGTTTTATAGATAATTGGAGCGCTTTTTGGGGAAAGCCTGGTCTTATTAGGAGAGATGGCATCCATCCCACGCTCTCTTATCTAGCAATATGGACTCTTAGTCAGCTAAATTGACAACTCAGGGTTGGGACCAGGAGGCAGAATTGTAGTCCTACACACTTTTCTGCAGCTTCCCACCTAAAACCCCATTCCGACCTTATACAACTCCCCAGCAGTAAGAATTAAACACAAAAACACTTCTGGGGTTAATCGTGAAAACCTCATAAAAATAAAAACAATGGATCTAATAAAATCTGAAAATAAGACAATAAAGTGTGGTCTACTGAATATTAGATCCCTCCCAAATAAGTCTTTATTAGTCAATGACTTGATAGGTGATCACCACATTGATTTATTCTGTCTTACGGAAACCTGGTTACAGCAAGAGGATTATGTTAGTATTAATGAAGCTACGCCAGCTAACTATTTAAACTTTCACATTCCTAGAACTACAGGCAGAGGAGGAGGTGTTGCAGCTATTTTTCAGTCAGAATTATTAATTAATCCAAAGCACAAAACTAACTATAAATCCTTATAAATCCTTTGAATTCCTGACATTAAATTTATCTCATCCAAACTGGAAGAGAGAGAACGCTCCTTTTAGCATTAGTGTATCGCCCACCTGGACCTTACTCCGAGTTTCTGACCAAATTCTCTGATCTCTTGTCTGAGTTAGTGCTGACTACTGATAAGGTCATTGTACTAGGTGATTTTAATATTCATGTTGACCATGAAAATGATAGTTTAAACATTTCCTTTAGCTCTATTCTAAACTCAATTGGGTTTTCACAAAATGTCCATGGAGCCACTCACTCTCATGGTCATACTCTTGATCTGGTTCTAACATCTGGTATTGAGACTGATAAGCTCAAAGTATTTCCTCAAAACCTTGTCTTGTCCGATCACTTCTTATTAACCTTTGAATTCACTTTGATTACTCACTGACCAAAAATAAATTCTACTATCGTAGATGTTTATCAGACAATAATATTACAAAATTTAATCAATTGAATCAATTTTTTCACCTCTACCATGTGTTGCATGACTGAGAGTCCCCCTTTAAGCCTTACTCCTGCTCAGATTGATCAACATGCTGATACTATAACAGCTTCAATGCGTACAACCTTGGATAATGTTGCTCCCCTAAAGAAGAAGAAATTAGGTAAGACTATGAAGGCTCCCTGGTTTAATTCCCAGCTTCGAGCTCTAAAACAGGCGTCAAGGCGTTTGGAAAACAGATGGCGTTCATCAGGACTAGGAGTCTCGCTTAACCTGGAAAGAAAGTTTAATTGTATACAAAAAAGCCTTACGTACGGCAAGAACAGCTTATTATTCATCATCAATAGAGGAAAACAAAAACAACCCTCAGTTTCTTTTCAGCACTGCACACTCAAAAATAGAGATACCAGCTTGTACCTAAAAAGGTACAAATGCTTGTCGCTGGGGGTGTACTTGTTGTAGTGTAGGACAAACAAGGACCCAAGTGCAGATTGGATGTGGATACTAGGACAGGTTTATTGTTCTCCTGGGCAGAATGGTAGGCAGGCAGGCAGGCAGGTCGACGGGCAGGCAGGCAGGCAGGCAGGTCGACGGGCAGGCAGGCAGGCAGGCAGGTCGACGGGCAGGCAGGCAGGCAGGCAGGTCGACGGGCAGGCAGGCAGGCAGGTCGACGGGCAGGCAGGCAGGCAGGTCGACGGGCAGGCAGGCAAGACTCATGCACTGGTGACAGAACAGACAGTTGTGAAACAAGCAGTTTAACTTCTTAAGCAGAAATGCTGCAATGGCCGAGAGCTGTTACCACAGATGAAACAACAATCAGGCGATGACTGGTGAACTGAGCTGGCCTTTTATCTTGCTGCTGCTGATTACCCGATGAGAACCTGGTGTGGACTTGATTGCCAGGGAAACAGGCACACCCACTGCAGCACAGGTCAGAGCAGGAACCACAACAGTACCCCCCCCTCCACGGGAGCCACCGGGCGACCGAAACTTCTCCGGATGAGCACGACGAAAATCCCGGACCAGGGAGGCATCCAGAATAAATGAGCGCGGAACCCAGGCACGCTCCTCAGGACCATACCCCTCCCAGTCCACCAGAAACTGGAAGCCACGACCCCGACGCCGCACATCCAGGAGACGCCGGACAGAATAGGCAGGGCGACCCGCCACAAGCCGGGCGGGAGGAGGGGGTCTGGAAGGAGGGACGAGAGGACTAGAGGAAAGAGGCTTGAGTTGGGAGACATGGAAAGAAGGGTGGACTCTCATGGAACTGGGGAGTTTCAGTTTCACCACGGTGGGATTAATGATCCGCTCAACCTCAAAAGGACCCAAAAAGCGGGGGGCCAACTTCTTGGCATCAGTACGCAATGGAATGTTCTTTGCTGATAACCAAACCTTTTGGCCAGGTGCGTAATGGGGTCCAGGAGTCCGATGACGATCCACCATGCGGCGGGTACGTACGGAGGCATGAAGGAGCGCAGTTCGAGCCTTCCTCCAAATCCGTCGGCAGCGGCGGATGTGTAGCTGGACCGACGGCACAGAAACCTCCTCCTCCTGTGCTGGAAACAGGGGCGGCTGATATCCCAGGGAGCATTCGAAAGGTGATAAGCCTGAAGCAGAAGAGGTAAGGGAGTTGTGAGCATACTCTACCCAGTCCAGATGGTCACACCAGGAGGAGGGGTTGGACTCAGCCACACATCTCAGGGCAGTTTCCAGATCCTGATTAGACCTCTCAGCCTGGCCATTGGTCTGGGGATGGAAACCAGACGACAGGCTCACAGTGGCCCCGAGTGAGTGACAAAACGACTTCCATACCTGGGATGTAAATTGGGGTCCTCTGTCTGATACTATGTCTGTGGGCAGACCATGGAGCCGAAAGACATGATGAACAAGTAAGTTGGCTGTCTCCTTGGCAGTAGGAAGTTTGGGAAGGGCAATAAAGTGAACAGCTTTGGAAAAGCGATCAACAACTGTGAGGATGGTGGTGTTACCTCTTGAGGCTGGAAGACCAGTGACGAAGTCCAGAGCAATGTGCGACCAGGGTCTGCTTGGAACAGGTAATGGACGAAGAAATCCCGCAGGTGGCTGATGCAATGACTTACTGCGTGCACACGTCGTACAGGCTGCAACAAACTCCCGGACATCTTTATCCATTGTGGGCCACCAGAATCTGCGTCTCAGAAAAGAAAGTGTTCGCACAGAACCAGGGTGGCATGCTAGGCGGGAGGAATGTCCCCACTGGAGGACTTGGGAACGTACAGAATTGGGGACATAAAGGCGGTTACGGGGACCTGTGCCAGGGTCAGGCTGTTGCTGTTGGGCCTCTCTAACCCTGTCCTCCACCTCCCAGGAAACAGCGGCTACAACACAGGTTGCAGGTAAGATGGTATCAGGTGAAACTGCAGTCTTGGGTGGAAATTGGCGAGAGAGAGAGAGTCCGGTTTCTGGTTTTTGGACCCAGGTCTGTATGACAGCGTGAAGTGGAATCGATTGAAGAAAAGAGACCAACGGGCCTGTCGGGGATTCATTTGTCTAGCAGACTGTAGGTATTCCAGGTTCTTATGGTCAGTCCAGATGAGGAATGGCACTTTGGATCCCTCCAACCAATGGCGCCACTGCTCCAGGGCGAGTTTGATGGCTAAGAGTTCCCTATCACCGACATGGTAGTTCTGCTCAGCTGGTGTTAGACGTCGAGAGAAAAAAGGCACAAGGATGTAACTTCTGAGACTCTGGGGATCGTTGGGACAAGACAGCTCCAACGCCGACATCTGAAGCATCAACCTCCACCACAAATTGATGGTTGAGATCAGGGTGGAGGAGGACAGGAGCAGTGGTGAATAGATCCTTTAACTTGACAAAAGCCTGAGCCGCCGGCTCAGACCAGACAAATGGGACTGTAGGCGATGTAAGTCTTGTCAGGGGAGCTGCGATGCGGCTATAATTGCGAATGAATCTGCGATAAAAATTAGCAAAACCCAAGAAACGTTGCAGCTGCTTGACAGAAGTTGGGACTGGCCATTCGGTAACAGCTTTGACCTCAGGATCTGCTCGGACCTGCCCACTCTCAAAAATGTATCCGAGAAAAGAAACAGTGTTCTTATGAAAATCACACTTCTCGGCCTTAACGAATAGGCGATTCTCCAGAAGTCTCTGCAGGACTTGTCGGACATGTTGTATATGTTCGGTGAGGTTGTGGGAAAAGATGAGGATATCGTCTAAATAGACGAAAACAAAACGGTTCAGGAAGTCTCTCAGCACATCATTAACTAAGGCTTGGAAAACAGCAGCGGCATTACAAAGTCCAAAAGGCATGACTTGATACTCAAAATGGCCGAGTGGGGTCTTGAAGGCTGTCTTCCACTCATCTCCCTCTTTTATCCTGACCAGATGATATGCGTTGCAGAGAGCTAGCTTTGTGAAGATTGTTGAGCCATGGAGAGAGTTGAAGGCAGACTCAAGAAGTGGCAGAGGATACTTATTCTTTATGGTTATAGCATTTAATCTCCGGTAGTCAATACAAGGCCGAAGAGAACCATCCTTCTTAGAGACAAAGAAAAAACCTGCGCCAACAGGGGAAGAAGAAGGTCTAATTAAACCAGCAGCCAGCGAATCCGAAATATATTTCTCCATGGCCTCAGTCTCTGGCTTAGAAAGATTGTACAGACGACTGGCTGGCAACGGAGCCCCAGGTAACAAGTCTATGGCGCAGTCATATGGTCGGTGAGGAGGAAGAGAAAGGGCCCTCTCTTTACTGAACACCTCAGCGAGGTCATGGTAGGCTAGAGGAATGTCTGACAAATCCTTAGAAGTGGGACAATGACTGGTAGTGGTTATACCAGATGGGACGGCAGAGTGAAGACAAGTTGCATGACAATAAGAACTCCAGTTAATAATCCTCCCAGTAGTCCAATCCAGATGGGGATTGTGTAACGATAACCAGGGGTGTCCTAAAACCAGGGGTGAATTTGGTGAGTTTACAACAAAGAAACTGATAAACTCCTGGTGATTTCCCGAAACAATTTGTTTAACCGGAACAGACTCTTGGGTGATGGAGTAAAGAATGCTACCATCCAGAGCCCGGGCAGAAACAGGAGGGAAGAGAGACTCCAGGTCTAGATTAATCCTTGCAGCCCATTCCTTGTCAATAAAGTTCGCTTCAGCTCCAGAATCCACTAAAGCCTGTACTGGATGAGAGAAACCCTTGACATATAGCACCGCTAGAATGAGTGTCTTTGTGTGGGGAATTACCTTTGGAGTGGTGGTCGTCAGTACTCCCACAGCTACTGACGACCCAGATCTTTTGGCCGTTCTGTGCAGACAGCTCTCTGGTGTCCTGGTCTTCCACAATAAAAACAAACGCCGGTGTCCCTCCTCCTCTGTCGTTCCTCCGTGGACAGATGAGCTCGGCCCAGCTGCATGGGCTCCTCGGACTGTTGTGCTAGGAAGGGAAGGGCGGACCGCTCCGATGGTGGAGCCGGGAAAACACAGCTCAGAACGAGTCTGCCGCTCTCTGTCTCTCTCCCGTAAGCGGTTGTCCAGCCTTATTGAGAGGGAGACCAGGTCGTCCAGGGAATCTGATGCATCACGGGTGGCAAGCTCATCCTTAAGTCGGCTGCTTAAACCATTTGTGAAGATTCCACAAAGAGCCTGATCATTCCAGCCCGAATCCGCAGCCGCAGTCCTGAAATCCACAGCAAACTCAGCAACACTCATTTTTCCTTGTCGGAGATTAATCAGCCGCTTAACGGCATCGCCCCCTCTCACTGGATGGTCAAACACCTTCTTCATCTCATCCATAAAAGCTGGATAAGACATGTGCCTGAAACCCTGCCGATCAAACGCTGCTTCTGCCCATGACAAAGCCTTGCCCTCCAGAAGTCCGATGACGTAGGAGATCTTGGATTTGTCACTGGCATAAGTGATGGGCTTCTGGTCGAACACAAGTGAGCATTGGAGTAAGAACCCTCTACATTTACCCAGATCCCCGGCATAAGGTTTGGGGTCCGGGATGTGTGTCTCTCTTACCGGGGTGGCAGAAGCGGTAGGATGCCTGGATGAGTCAGGAACCTGTTGCTGTTCGGGAGCAGGCTGTACCAGACCAGCCACATGACTGGTGAGTTGAGACAACTGCGTAAGGATGGTGTGGTAATTCTGGTCCAAAGTTAGAAGCATCTGCTCATGTCGAGCTAAGTGAGCATTCTGACCGGATAGGGCTTGCTGAAGTTGTCCGGCGGCGCCTTCTGGGTTAGAATCTGCTGGATCCATACCTGATGGCTCTGTTGTAGTGTAGGACAAACAAGGACCCAAGTGCAGATTGGATGTGGATACTAGGACAGGTTTATTTGTTCTCCTGGGCAGAATGGTAGGTGGCCAGGCAGGCAGGTTGGCAGGCAGGCAGGCTGGTTGACAGACAGGCAGGCAGGTCGACGGGCAGGCAGGCAGGTCGACGGGCAGGCAGGCAGGTCGACGGGCAGGCAGGCAAGACTCATGCACTGGTGACAGAACAGACAGTTGTGAAACAAGCAGTTTAACTTCTTAAGCAGAAATGCTGCAATGGCCGAGAGCTGTTACCACAGATGAAACAACAATCAGGCGATGACTGGTGAACTGAGCTGGCCTTTTATCTTGCTGCTGCTGATTACCCGATGAGAACCTGGTGTGGACTTGATTGCCAGGGAAACAGGCACACCCACTGCAGCACAGGTCAGAGCAGGAACCACAACAGTACTCTTTTGAGAGACATTTCTGTCCCCTTCAGTTCTGGTCTATTTTTGAACCATATCAAGTTCAACCTCACCTTATCAAGTTATGTTTTTTTATATTTTCATAGGATTAGGCCTGGTCCATGCAACTTAGCAATATTATCTTATCTTTAATCTAGAAATAATCTTCAAAAACTCAAAATACTGACCAGCCGTGCACTTAGTTTGCAGCATCTGACCTTCATTGTCTGGTGTAGTAAATGACTGTTAAGTAGTACTACTGTCATCACTCAGCTCTGCTCTAGTTTGTAACATTACAGCCATTAACATTACATTTTTCAATGCTGCAGGTACCCTTATGGTCGAAATGGTACAAATTTGTACTTTATGTCACTTTGAACCCTTTTTCCTACTCTGAAGGTGCTTCTGGTCTCTTAAAGACCAGTATTGTACTTTTGAGAGAACATTTCTTTAAAATGTACCTATAGGTACAGAAATGTCCTTATCTTGTACCTCTATTTTTGAGAGTGTGTAGCCAGGCTTACTAGGAGCCGGAGCGCTGTGGAGCCATGTATTCCTTTCTCACTTAGCTGTGATGATTTCATGTATTTTTCAGGAATAAAATTGACACCATTAGAGATCAAATCCACAATACTCTTCCTTCTACCTATAATGTTGAGCCTGTTGTGGTCTCTGAAGCATCCTTAGAACCAGGATCTGACTTGTGTCTAAATAGTTTCTGTCCTGTCCAACCCTCTGAATTAACTAAAATAATAGCTTCATCTAAACCATCCACCTGTATCTTAGACCCTCTCCCAACGAGCCTCTTTAAGGACATTTTCCCTTTAATTAATACATCACTACTAAGTCTTATCAATATGTCTTTAGTGACAGGATATGTACTACAATCATTTAAAACTGCTGTAATCAAGCCTTTACTTAAAAAGCAATCTCTGGATCCAGAGGTGATAGCAAATTATAGACCTATATCTAACCTCCCGTTTATGTCCAAAATTCTGGAGAAAATAGTTTCAGCTCAGCTACATGCCCACCTGAGCAGAAATAATTTATTTGAAGAGTTTCAGTCAGGATTTAGAGCTCATCATAGCACTGAGACGGCATTGGTGAAAGTTACTAATGACCTTCTTATGGCCTCAGACAAAGGACTTGTGTCCGTACTTATCTTGCTTGATCTTAGTGCTGCATTTGATACAGTCGATCATAACATTCTGTTACAGAGACTAGAACAGGTGATTGGAATTACAGGTACAGCGTTAAGCTGGTTTAAATCATATTTATCTGATAGACTTCAGTTCGTTCATGTAAATGACAAGTCCTCCTCACAAACTACAGTAAGTCATGGAGTTCCTCAAGGTTCTGTACTTGGACCAATACTCTTCACGCTATATATGCTCCGTTTAGGCAAAATTATTAGACAGCATGGAATAACTTTCATTGTTATGCAGATGATACTCAGATATACTTATCCTTTAAACCAGATGAAACAAATCAGCCCAATAGACTACAAAATTGTCTCATAGACATAAAGACTTGGATGTCTAGAAATTTTCTCCTCTTAAACTCAGATAAGACTGAAGTAATTCTCGTTGGATCTGAAAAACTCAGAGCTAAATTTTCCGGTTTTGTAATGAACCTGGATGGCATTACTTTAGCTTCCAGTGCTACAGTGAGAAACCTTGGAGTAATATTTGACCCTGACCTGTCCTTTGGCCCACATGTTAAGCAGGTTACTAAAACAGCCTTCTTTCATTTACGTAATATAGCCAAAATTAGGGACATTCTGTCTCGGAGTGATGCAGAAAAACTGGTTCACGCTTTTGTTACTTCGAGACTAGATTACTGTAACTCTCTATTACTGGGCTGTCCTAAATATGCCCTGAAAAGCCTTCAGCTGATCCAGAATTCTTCAGCCAGAGTCCTGACCAGAACCAGCAGGAGAGATCATATTTCTCCAGTTTTAGCCTCTCTTCATTGGCTGCCTGTTGAATCTAGAATAGAATTTAAAATCCTTCTCCTTACATATAAAGCCCTCCACAACCAGGCACCACTATATATCAAAGACCTCATAGTTCCTTATATACCAAGCAGAGTACATCGTTCGCAGACTGCAGGCTTACTTGTGGTTCCTAGAGTCTCAAAGAGCCGAGCAGGAGGCAGAGCCTTTGGTTATCAGGCCCCTCTCTTATGGAATAAGCTCCCAGTTAGTGTTAGGGAAGCAGACACCCTCCCCACCTTTAAGACTAGGCTGAAGACTTATCTTTTTTATAAGTCCTATAGCTAGGGATGGTTAGCATCCCTTAGTTATGCTGCTATAGGTTTAGACTGCTGAGGGACATTTCCTGATACACTGAGCTTCTTTCTTTATCTCTCTCTTTTACCCCCCCCCCCCCCAATAACAGTGTTGCATCATTAACATGTATGTCTCCTGTCTCAGCAGGTCTCCCTGGCCGGGAGTAGCAGTTCCTGTTGTCTGTTGTCTTTCTGTCCTCTTCCCCCCACACAGCAGAGGCAGATGGCTGCCTGTCCTGAGCCGGGTTCTGCCGGAGGTTTCCTTCCTGTTAAAAGGGAGTTTTTTCCTTCCCACTGTCGCCAGTGTGCTTGCTCAGGATGGGAAACCTGCAGATAAGGAAACCAACAGATTGAGTTGGAGGTCCAACTCAACCTGTTGGTTTCCTTATATAGGCTGTTATGAATTGGCTTCCATTATGTTTTCTTCTCTGTCTGTAAAGTGTCTTGAGATTGCATTGCCGTGATTTGATGCTATATAATTAAAGTTGAATTGAATTGAAAAATATTCAGATTTGTTTTATGTACAAAACTAATTTTAAAGAGTAGAGACTGTGTAAAATGTAAATAAAACCAGAACACTATGATCTGGAAATCTCATCAAGCCATATTTAATTCCAGTAGAAGATAAGCATTATGTCAGTTGTTGAAACTGAGATATTATTCTGATGCATCAACACATCTTTAAATAGTTGGAACAGGAGCAACAAAAGGCTGGAAAATAAATGGTAAAACGTACAAACCACCTGAGGAGCATTTCTTCTCCAAGAATGGGGAGAGTGAATTTATAGAGGGTTGAATAATCCTTGTTTATTCCTTCCTTGTCTGTAACCACTTACCATATGGGTCGCAGAGGCTGGAGCTTTCCTGAATGTTTGCTGTCATCAGGTGAGAGGTGGGTTCATTCTGGAAAAGTCCCAGTTCACTGTAGAGCAGGAAAAATAATGATCTGCTTATTACAGCATCAAATAACAGGCTACATAATGCATAATATTAGTTGTTGATTTATTATTCAACAGTTAAATAATGCTCAATAATGTAGTAACTAAAGTCATACCATAGTCAGTGATAATTCCAGTGCCAACTGGCTGCATTGTTTTCGTATATACTCACACTTAGTTCGGCACGTTAAATCACTGTTATATCCCTCCGTTCCAGGCATCACCATAGCAACGTGTTAATCAACTGATTAAAATCAGCTGGCTTTTGACAGGTGAAAGACGGAAACGCGCTGTGGCTTGGCAGCGGTCATTAGCATAGAAAGTACATCAATGTCAAAATAAAATAATTCCTATACTTTAGCATATTCAGCAAGTTTTGTGAAAAAGAAATAAAAATGTGTTTAAAATCTTTACAGTGGAACATGGCATAAGCAGATTCAACAAGCTAGATCTCTGCATCACATGGTTATAATGCATTTTGTGCAGTGGAGTGGTGTTCTACACTCCTCGTAGTTTAATTCTTACTTTAATCCTTACTTAATTAAGGGACCTTGTTGGAAAGTTTTTTAAATAATGTTTTCCTCCCTAGCATGAGAAATAAAGATACATAGATGACAGATGACCACCAGGTAGATTGCAAGGGGGGGGGGGGGGGGGCTATTGCTCCTGCAACACAGCAGGCAACACGAAACAGCATGAGATGACACCAGTCTCACAATTTGCATCTGAACATGTGAGAGAAAGTAACATTTAAGCTAGGTTAGCTTAACTAAGAAAAGTTCCCACAAAACATGTTACAGACTGTAAAAGCTCAACCCAGCAGGCAGAAAACACAACAAACCTGTAAACAGCAGGATATAAACAAAAACACATGAAACACTCCAGAAAATCAACATTTGTCTGAGACTCTAGGGGAGCATGTCTTACCACAGCAACATGGTTCCGCCTCTGTGCAGTTCCCACGCTGTGCACTGCGCCAGTAGGTGGCGCTGTTGCGCCTACTTTGCCAGAATTTAATATGGACTTTTGTACTACGTTATATATATATAGTTGTGCTCATATGTCTTCATCCCCTTTCATTAAAGAAAAGGCAGAATTGACAACAGTCACTCAAATAACTGGAGACTTAAAAAAGAAACAATAACTGAAAATTTGCAAAAATATAATTTAGTAACATAAGACACTGTATTTTTATTAAATTGAGTTGAAGGAAAAAAACAAACAAGCAAACAAACAAATGTGTCCTGGACAAATTAGAGCAAGTTTCTGTTGAACAGTGGGACAAAATACCTGTCAGCAGGTGCAGAAGTCTGACTGAGAGGAACAGAAAACACCTGAATGGAGCGGAAACATTAAAGGATTGTTCTACTAAATATTAGTTTATGAGGGATGTAATATGTAATAAATTATCTTATTTGTTTGTTTTTTAAAAAAATATTTTTTCTATTGAACAAGAATTAGAAAATGATGTAATGATTTTCATCCAATTTTTATTTGTTATTACTTTAGTCAGTTTCAGCTTATTTTACAGGCAGCTGTTTTTTTCCTTCTTCAATGAAAGGGTATGAATAAATATGAGCACAACTGTATATATATGTATAACCTGAATAGATCTGGCTTAATAACGTTTTATTATAGACTCATATAGCTCCCACATTGTAAGATTGTCAGTCCCACATACCAAAACAAACTATTTAATTCTGCTATTCCATTTACCAATCTAAAAATATTGACAGTTTATAATATAAACATTGTGGAAACATTTTGCTCTACAAACTGCAGTACTTGGGTCACACAATTGTCATCAATTTCAACAGTATTTTCAACATAATAAAATATTCACTCCGGAATTACCAGGCAATGAGTTTCTGCACACACCACTTTGTCACACCACTAGAGGTCAGTTTCTCATTAAATTCAGAGGGGTTTATTTATGTAATAAATACATTAATTTGATCAACATATCACCTTCTTTATTAGTGCACAAAAAGAATTTGAAAGAACATGTATTTTCTGTGTGATCTTGTTAACTTGTTCTGCTGTTATGATAGTTTATTTCTCCTTATTGTGTTATTTCAGCATTTTAATGCTTGGTTTCTTGTTATATTTGTATCTAATTTATGCTTCATTGTTAGTATTTTCTTTCCCTGGTATAATTAACTACTTAATTTATTCTTATATTTAGATTATGGTGAGGTTCTCGATAAGCCCTTGTAGGGTTTCCAACCTCCTCAGCACTGTAATGAATATTTAACATAGTCCTTTTATTTTGTGTTCTATGTAAAATTCTTGAACTGTCTACTGCATCTTTTAAAGTGCAAACTTCAATAAAAGAAAAATCTGTTCATCAAAGCTAATCTAGCAAAAAGTGAATAAGTGATGTCTGCTCTATTTGTAAACTGCTTTGCACAGTTTATTAAAACAATATCGAGAAGAAACTTGTCTCTGAAATGTTTTCTATATCCAGCACTTAGCAATGGCAAATACCCATTTGCAACTAATAAATTGTAATATTCTCAAATATCAGGCGTATGAGGGTGGTGTGTGTGTGGGAGGGGGTAAGGGCTTGCGTGTGGGGAATCTGGTGTTAAATGCATGGGAGGTATGTAGAGGAGTGGGGGGGGGTGCATGTGTATGGAGGTGTATGGGGGGGGTGGAGGGTTGTGATTAGGAAGGGGGGAGGACTTCAGTGAGAGAAGTGGGGAGTTGTGGTGGTTTGTTCTAGGGTAGGTAGAATGGGAAGGGGTGTTTTTGGTGGGCTGGCTCCGGGGTGGGGCGGTTGGGGTCTGTGCCTGGGGGCGGCTGCCGATGGCCCGGGTCTCGGGGGTCCTCCTGGCGTGCCTCTTGCCTTTGTGTGGGAGGGGTCACACTGGCATGATCTTCTCTGAACACGTTCCACTCTGCATGTTCTGCATGTGACACAGTCACCGAGTCGTCTGCAGGTTTATTCACTAACAGCAGCTAGTTTTCTCATTTCTGTTTGTTTCTCATTTATATTTAACTTTTTACATTCATAGTTTAGTTACTATGATCTAAAGTATGTATATGTGTTAATACTGAGTGCGTATGTGTGTTTGTACGCATATATGTAGGTGTGTGTATAGATAAGTGTATATATGTGTGTATATATGTATACATCTGTAGGTTTTTGGGGTTTTTTTTAGGTTTTGTTTTCCCTCTCCCTTTATCTCTTTCACTTTTCCTATGAGGTGTTTTCTCTTCTTTCTCTTTCTGTCTTCCGTCTGTCCTCTCTGGTCCAGCAGTACAAACTCTACAACGCAAACAATAATGCAAAAGAAATATAGAAATAAAATACAAATTCAGAAAGTCAAGGGGATCATTATATCTATAAAGCTTCCCTTGCTCAGCAGAACATCCAGACCATCATTCTGCTGCCTAAATGCTGGACAAGACACATTTTTAAAAAAAGTAAAGAGTCTCCAGCTCTGCTATGTGATTGACGGTATCAAGTACAAAATACAAAATAAACAATGAAAACTGCTTGAAGGTGAGTTTGTTTATGTTGAAAGAGCTTTACCAAGCTGCTGCGAAGCTGCTATCAATACTTGTTGGCTTGTTTATGGCCTCGGCTGGTCTTACTGGGTTGTGGCATGGGGTCTTCATTCCCACTACTCTTCTCACTGCTTCTTGCCTCTGACAGCTCTCCGACTTCTGAGTTGTCGAGGTCACTTCCTCCCACATATTTACGCATCTCTGACACAGTTTAAGACTCTGGAAGTAAAATAATAAAATAAAATAAAAGTCATTGCAGATATCTATACTAATGTTGTCAATTCATACTGTTGGCGACAATTTTAAACTTTTTTTTTTTTTAACAAAATCATCCCAAACTACATTTTCACTCATTTTTATTAACATTAAGCTGATATTTTAAACAAAGCTACAGTTGCAGTGAAAATGATTCAAGCTCCACTGGTCAGGAAGGCTGGTGTTTTCCTGGACTCCCTGCAGCCGACTCCGACTGAGCAGTAAAGACAGCTCCGACTCGCTCAAGGAAAACATGGTGGTACGACCAGCAGAAAACAGGACGGCCAGTTTTACTGCCTGACATCACATCGCTGGGACAGAGGAGGACACCTCCGCCTGTTCCGATCAATCATCAGGATCTACAGCATCAAACTGGGTTTCAGTGGAGGTTTCTCCAGAAAGGAGATGAAGTGGGACACGTCCATCTCAGAGAGACAGCAGGATGGTCCAACGGTCTCCTCCAGAGGCTCAGAGTGAAGACGGATGATCTGGTATCAGTCCAGACAGAGGATGAGGAGCACAGCAGGGACTGAAAGCCACCATTTTATGGAAAACAGGGTTAAGTTTTACCAGCAGGCTTTGGTCACGTGACCCAAGCTGAGGAACAGCTTCTGCTCCTGAGAGTCTGAGGACGTTTCGTGTAGGATGTCCCGTCACGAGGTCAACTATTCCACCAGAAGTCACGACGAACCTCAGTCCGCCTCCACGCTGCTGCTGGGTGAAGCTACGGGATGGAGCTGGGTGGAGTACTGCAGAGGAAGATCCAGACCTACCACAGGACCCACCACACTGAGCCACGACAGCACGTAATTCACTGGCCTGTGCGCGCGTGCACACACACACACACACACACACACACACACACACACACACACACACACACACACACACACACACACACACACAGAGAGAAACATGTGACTTCAGCGTGAAGCAGCTGCAGGTTGGACCACCAGGAGGCAGCCAGGGTCCAGTCCTGGAGATCCCCCGTCCTGCACAGCTCTGCAGAGGCCTGCTAATGATCCAGGAGTTGCATCTAAAAACAGCAGGATGGGAGATCTCCAGGACCGGACTCGGGCACCCCTGGTCTAGAAGCAGAGGTGTTCCCCCCGTCCTACCTGCCGTGATCCTCAGCTGCCTCCACCACAGGCCTCATAAACTCCTCCGTTCTGCAGGGGTGGAGGAAGAAGAA